>NC_134691.1:54246605-54593605 GCF_050947455.1 Rhinoderma darwinii
ATATAATATGTGGTGCTCAAGTACAGATGTAGCAGTTCTGAAATTGCCATTGAACTCTTTTTGAAGGCATTGTTTTGCACATGTCGATGCTGTAGGTTTACCTACACTCCTATTTAAAACCACAGGTGACATAATGGGATATGAAGATACATTTGGCCAAGTAACAATTTCAGCTCTGCTTAATCTGTGTTGTTTAAGCTAAAGTAATGGCACACTACGTCATGTTATGTAAGAGGTATAGTGGCTGAAGAACATCATTTATTTGCTGAAGGTTAGTAATAATGTGTTTCCTGATGCAGGGTCATAAAGCCATGTATAGGGTATACTTTCTGTTGTTGGAAGGTTTACGATTTTGGGGAAAGTAAATGAGATATTTATTATAGCTTTTTAATATTCAGAATTATTAACATGTATTAATAATCAAAATTATCACTTTGTTACTGTACAAAGAAAGTGTGACAAATCTCAAGGGATACAGTCATGAGATACGGTCATTTAAGTCATTATAATGTATATATAAGATAGTGATTGTATATATGTTCATCAACCAAGTGCTGATTGTCTCAGTACTGAAATAACAAGGTGCCAACATATTACATAGACTTGTACACAGATTGCATTCCCTTACGTTAGTCCCTAATCCCCAGTGGTACTAGCAATCTAATCTCACTATATTACACATAGCACATGGCATGTTCATACTGTTTAATGGTTGTCTTTACATTTGTGAGAGCTATTTTGCATATTTCCCAGGGAGCATTGCCTTAAAGACTTTTGCTGAATCTCCGCGAGGAGTATCAGTACCATTCACAGGATTGTAATACCTGATGAAATGCACTTTGTACAAAGATTTCCTTATTGCCAGACTTATAAAGTGAATTACGTCGTAGGAGATGGTATATGGGTTATATAGTACAACTAGCTAAACTATATAGTAAAAAGTAAGTAATTCCACATTCAAAAATACACACTACTAATCAAGAAATCTGCACAAAATAGTATTATCTCAGCCAGGTTCCAGTTATAGGGATTCTTTATATGTAAATCTGAAACTGTACCCAATCAATACATTACAACACTGAACAATCCTTATTATGCCCATTAATGTGTCATGTAGCATAGCACAATTTTGATGGGTCGTCATGCACAGTAGAGGACATATGTATGTCCCTTAAATTCCTAGATAGATTCCTGGAAAGTGAATATTGAAATTGCCTTTTAGAAGGCTGTATTTTAGGTAGAGAAATACATTTAAGCAATTTGACAGCATACCACAAACATGAGCAATACAGGGACACAGATGTAGAACACTGGTCTAATAAGAATCTCCTGTACATCTGTGTATCCACATAGCAGATGGTGCCGTGACATTACAAACTCCTATGTCTCCACTTAAAAACATAAAACCTTGAGGGCTAGTTTAAAAAATTGGTGAAAAATAAACACTTTTTTAAACTATAGCAGCCAATCAGAACTCAGCTTTAATCTAGTAACCTGCATTAATAAAGAGATCGATGGAACCTGACTTGCCAATACCACTTATATTCTTTCCAATAGTTATGGCAATGGCAAAGTAATAGCAAATTGGCCACACATGGTTTTTTTATATAATTATCCTGCAGGTTTCACTATTTGCAGACAGGCCAAACATATTCTATCAGAACGTCTCACAACACTGCCCTCTATATTTTAAAAGAAGGTACTGCACCCACTCTAAAAAAAAGTCTAAGTCCTATAAATCACTAGATTTCCCATTTTAATCAAATAGCAGTGAGAACTGATAGATTCTGACATCATTAAATGTTCATCCTCTGGTGAGGCACATTGACGATGTATCTCATTGGCACGGGTAGAAGACATACAAATTAGTATGTGTTGCAGATAGAATCGACTATTGCAGGATACGTTTGATAAATGATTCAGTATGTTTATTCTTCAATTCTCATATAAAGCAACATAGGTTGGGCTGCTTTAGTTTAGCAATAGGAAGAACAGATGCTGGCCTGCAAAATATGTCTCTATCGCCTGTGGCTCAATATGAGTCTGTTTCCATAAAAGGACAGTCGGTTATCAGTCAACATCGGCCAGCAATAATAATCTTCCTTTAGAAGATGTCTTGGCATTAGGTCAGACCACCCTTTCTATGCTCCTGCTCGCCAGATGTGCTTGGAACCATTCCTTTTTCAAAGTTCATGTTTCAAAAATGGATTTGTTTTTAGAATCTGGTTTTACTTAAGACATCTCCATCATGGAGTGCATTTCATAAATTAGCCACATATTTTTCTTAGCAGAGAACTTAACTGACTGTAATTTTTAACACATGGCTACATCATGTGAGATTTTCAAAACACTTGCACATAAGTTTAAGATGGTCCCAGTAGAAATGAGCCATCAACTCACAGCCAGACCCTCTCTTATTCTTTCTTTCTTTTTTTTTTTTTTTTTTTTTTACAACATGTCCGTATTTTCCATTTAGTTGAGCAATATATCAGAAAGACGTCTTTCTGGAGCATTATAATAGCACATTGTTTATTGAAAACCGTAAACTATTTTACTGTCTGCTGAAAATTGTTTTGGCATTTATGACTGCTGTGTTTTTAAGGCTTTTTTTTTGTTTTCACAATTGCTTCTTGCAAGTGATCATTTGCCTAAAAAGTGCAGAGCCCAAATGACTGTGGACAGAAAACAGCTAGCTGCAGTTGTAATTGAACGTTTGAGGATGAATCTCTATTGTGTAGGAAACTAGAGCGCTCATTGCAACCAGTATTCTGTGAGTCAGTGCCTCATGGCTGCCAGTGGTGGAAGAGCTTTCAAAACATAGTTCAAAAATAGATAGTACTTATAAAACTATTTTCATTTCTAAAAAGCTTTACACTTCTGCTTTAGACTAAGTCCATAAATATCAGACCTTCAGATCTTGTTTTTTGAGACTTTGAACAGTCTTAGTAGCTGCTGTTGCATTGTACCGATGATATTTTTACTATTTTTTGTAGTGTTTTCTGGTCTGTTTTTGAGGCCCTTTTTGTTAATTTTCTGGTCTTTTATGAAGGTGTTTCGAAGCAAAATATTTTATAGAGGAGATCAAGTCATAAATAATTACAATTTTGTAATTGTAGAAGACTAACCCTTTTCATGTGCCCTATTAGGGTATCTACTCGCAAAAAGCACCCAACCCGGCGGATCTGGTTCATCCATGTTTTACATGATAAGCCATTCATTTGAATGGTTGGCATATAATACTACATTTCACTGTAATGCCGCTGAGATTTATTCAAAGCAGACTAAGTAGACAATAAGAAGGTGCCAACATATTACGCAGCGCTGTACAGAGGTCCTCTTTTACTGTCCCCAATGGGGCTCACAATCTAAATTCCCTATTGGTATATTTTTGGGGTGTGGGAGGAAACCATAGTACCTGGAGGAAACCCACACAAACACAGGGAGAACATACAAACTCCATGCAAATGTGTCCTTAGTTGGATTTGAACCCCAGCGCTGCAAGGCAACAGTGCTATCCATTGAGCCACCGTGCTGCCCCAGCTCCTTAGTCAATGTGTAGAATTTTTGTTTCATACCTTCCCTTTTTCCCTTGGTTGAACTTGATGGACATGTGCCTTTTTTCAACCGTAGTAACTATGTAACTATTGCCACATAAAGTCTCTTACATATGGTCTCAATAGATCAGTGATTGAGATGTCCGTTAAGAAGTCACTTCTCTTCATGTGGGGTTCTCACCAATTTACATCCATTCCAATGTGGATATTCAAATTTGGGGTCAACAAGCAGATTTTCCAGACTTTCCTTTATGTGTAAAACCAAGCTGCCACTACATTTAGAATAAATTCCCTTTGCCTTTTTCCAGTCTTTTTTTCTTATTCTTTATTTACTTATTTATGTGTTTACCAGCGCGTGACTATGGGAGAGAATATGTTTTTGTTGTTAGCACATAGTCAGAAAGATTATTCAAAGGGCCTCTATTCCGTGAGTCAACGCAACTTTTCAATGAATAGAGCATTGATCCGGGAGTAAATATCATGAACCTTCTCTTCTCATCTATTTTACATTTTTATAGTTAATAGCTTTTCCAAATATGAATAAAAGGAGAGTAAAAATTCACTCTATGGACTGTGAGTAAAGTTGTGGTAACAGGTCCTTACATCTAACAATGGACAACCATGTAAACAGAATACATTTTATGTTGGGTTGTAGAATAAATAAATGTAGGGGTGGCTATGCAGTCGATCCATGAATGTTTTTGAAATCCACTACACAACTCTGAAAGTCTATGATGACTGAGACTATAAACGTCTACCACTTTTTATAATCCATTTTCATCCATGTTTATACCCTATAGTTTGCAGGAGATCTTATTTTCTGCCTTCACAGATCTTGTTTTTTCTTATCTTGCAAAAAGCTTTTATTTTTATTTTAGTTTCAATTTAATTTATGCAGCGTCCACAAGTCCAGTAATAAACCTTAGTGTTTCCAATACTATTCCTATCACCAGAATCAACTCCGCCGACTGAACACAGTCTATTAAAATCCACCATTCGCTATCACACTGGGAGCATAATAAGACCATTAAAGTTTATTTTCTGGAAATCAAGAGCTTTTAATAACTTGGACCAGATTTCTAATGGAGTGACCCAAAGATTGTTTAAGATTTCTTATCAACTGTAAAGAACAATTCAGACATCTACAATTGCAGTCATTTAGAAGGATAATGCTTCAGATGTTGTTTTCGGATTTTCTTAGCGGTAGTTACAATACTGGATCGTTAAGCTTACTAATTGATGTAATACTGCAGATGTAAACTATCAAGATTTATGTTATGTGCTCATTAAGGATACATTTACCTATATTTGTATGAGTTGTTTACATGTAATGCATTGTCTACATAGTGTACATAGCAGGTCTCTAATGGGAATGTGTGTTATTAAACACAAAAAAATCCCACTGGAACACTTCATTTTAGTGTAGATCGCTCTTCTAAGAAATAGTTGCCAACTATTTTAGTACTATTTTAATGTTTTACTTAAAGCTGGTGGTGCGGACAACTATGACTTTCCAATAAGAATACGATTTTTCCCAGGAACTGTGAAAAGATAAACTTAAATGGACATTTTCTTCAGAACTTCAATGGTTTAAATTCCTAACAATTTCAAGGTCAATTAGTTAATAGACTTGTCAGTACTAGGCTGGTCAGAAGGGATGCTGGTTGGGACTTGAACTACCCATACACACTTGAGTGTTTTTTCGGGTGTTTTTTGGTATAGTAGATGCTATTTTTTTAATATGTATGGGCACTGGCAAATATTATTGACCATCCCTTCCAGGAAACATGTGTTGGATTTTTATTAATCTAGTTCACTTTGGCTCTCCCACTCACCCTTCACTTGATTTAACTCTCAAACACACACATATATTTTCAATGGGTGCAATTGTCTTTCTAAAAAAATATTTTGTAAAGGTCGCAGTAGGGCGCTCCAAATTCAATGCGTGCAAAATTGTATGTCTTATTTACATTATTAACCATTAACATTGAATCAAGGCAGCATTGGCACCTGGGATGGAAAAACAGGATGTATCTCCACTACCCAAGGGATTATAAATGACTACAATGAATATAAATCACTCTATAAGCAGCAATGCTACGACCATGCCTTTATATCCACCATCTAACACTGAGCACCAAGGTAGGCAGTAATTAGATTTCAGTTATCACTCTGGTAGCTGTAATCCATGCGGATAATATTTATTGAATAAAAAGCATCTGAAGTCTTCCGTCTATTGACTCTTACGGCTGTCTGCCAACTACATCCAAATGTGATTCCAAACCCTGTTGGCATTTGTAGATTAAGCAGAGGAAATAGTTTGCCAACCAGATGTGTAAGGAATAACAATATATACCGGTCTCCCCAGAGGAAGAGAGATGTTTGTATAAACCAGAAATCCCTACTCTTGTTGGAATTAAGACCTCATTTCCAAATCATTTCATATCTTCTCCGCAATAATGAGCAGCTCTAAATTCTATCGAGGAAGTCCTTTCCGAATGCAGACACAATCAATCCTGTTTCTATGTGTAAACATATGGAGATGGGATGTGCTTATTTTGGCTGATAATCTCGCCTTTTATCTGATGCACTGTGTGTCTGCTTCTCTTCAAACTGGCCATAAATAAAAGCTTTTCGAGATAACAATTAGACATACACGAGAATTTGGTTAGCATTAAAGTCCTCAGGACTGTACTTGCAAACACTTGGTAGAAAAACTTAGTGAACACAGATTGTTGTTATTATGTGTATATATATATATTTATTAAAACATTTTAAACAGTTTTTTGGGTGATTACCTATAGTACTCATTTGGCCAAGATTGTGGTAATCGAGAGACCTTTAAACCTAGGTGACCAAAAGAGGACAGTTGGATGGTATTTGGTTGAGTTAGGTTTTAACAAATGTGGACAAGGCTAATTTTATGTATGTTTTTCTAAACCTTTTACAGTGTTTTATCTATGACATAAAACGTGATCATTATTTCGGAAAGTGGTCTGTCTAGAGGATTGAGATGTGGAAGCTCCACAGTCGTCAGTCACGAATGTAATTCGCTAATATGCTGCCTTTCCTGAGACATCATATTCCAACCTTTTAACCCTCTTAATTCCTTTCAATACAACAAGGAGATATTTGACTTTACCAATCAATAACATTACCATATCCAGGTTTTAGGAAGGATTTAAATGGATATAGTGTTTTTTAAAGTGTAGTGTCCTAATCAGATGTCTCTGAGGAGAAGATCTTGAAAAGAAGCTGACAGTTTTAGAGCTTAAAAGAATGAAATTAAGCCAGTCCTGCATGTGTTAGACAAATGTGGCACCTGTCTAGGGCTCCAAACATACACGTCAATGATCTTTCTGTATCAGAATGTGTGGTCTCTGTCCATGTTTCAGGGATGGGAATGGCGGACACCCATTTCTGATTATTGGCCCGTGTAAAACGGCCTTTCAATGAGCGCCGATCGACTTGTTATATTGTCGATCGCCACTTGTTATGGGCAGAATTCTGCCCGTGTAAACCAGCCTTCAAAAGGATAACTAGCACTTAAAATGAAAAAATGTAACTTTTATGTAAACATAATACTAGTAATGCAGAACTTTTTGTAAAATTAAACAAAAAATATGGCCACAACATGGACAGAGCAGGAAAGTATACAATTCCATAAGGACAAGTTTTAGAAAAGAACGTCCATGAGACCCTTTCTAATAAAGCCCAAGTGTTACCCTGTTATATAAGGAAGGAAAATAAAACAACTTTTTTTTATCATAGGTAATGCTATGCAAAAGCTCCAGCTTACCCTCCCCCAGCAGCAGAGATGTTAGCAGGATCCGTATGGTTCCAGTTAACTATGTACATCTCAGATGAACCTTCTAAATGTGGACCTTTTGTTTGTTAATATTGGGTTTTATGAGTTGTTTAGATAACATATCAGACCATTTCCTCTTCATAAAATGAATATAAATAAATAAACAGAATTTGGTTGCAATTACTGGAAACTTGTAATGATCTTATTCTGCTGAGTTAACAAACCACAGATCTGCAGCAGGGTAGAGAATGGACAGGGACTACATTAGGAGTGATGCTTTCTTGTCTTGATGTTTAAGTGAACTTTGCTGTCAATAATTGACCACTTAGTATTAAATCCATAACGGTTCTAAAAATGCCTGAATCAGGTGAGTTCTTCAGAGACCAGTCTCTAATATCCGGAGCTCCATCCGCTGGGGGACACAATCTGACAGGGAGGATATTCAAAAGAAATCTATACAGAGCCCTAAGGGACTTTCTCCCCTGTCCCTCACTCTCCCTACCACGCTCATCCACTCTCCTTTTCTTCTTTCTTTCTTTCTTTCTTTCTTTCTTTCTTTCTTTCTTTCTTTCTTTCTTTCTTTCTTTCTTTCTTTCTTTCTTTCTTTCTTTCTTTCTTTCTCTCTCATTTCCTCTCTTTCTCTTTGTCTCCCTCTCTCACACTCTCTCTCTCCTGCTTGCTCTTCCTTCCTTTCTCTCTCTCACTAATTTTTTCTCTCTTCCTCATTTTTTCTCTCTTTCCCCCTACTCCCTTTCTCTTTGCCTCTCTCGCTCTCCCGCCCTCTCTCTCTCTCTTTCTCTCTCTTCATTTTTCTCTCAGTCATTGTGTCTTTCTTTCTCTCTGTCTTTGCTCTATTTGCCTCCATCACACTTCCTTACCTTTCTTTCTTTCTTTCTTTCTTTCTTTCTTTCTTTCTTTCTTTCTTTCTTTCTTTCTTTCTTTCTTTCTTTCTTTCTTTCTTTCTTTCTTTCTTTCTTTCTTTCTTGCTCTCTCCCTCCCTTCCTCACTTTATCTCCACCTCTCTTTTTCCCTAACTCTCTCTCTCTCCCTCCCTCCATTTCTCTCTTCTCCTGCCTCTCTCTCTTCTCCTGCCTCTCTCTCTCTCTCTTCTCCTGCCTCTCTCTCTCTCTCTCTCCCTTCTCCTGCCTCTCTCTCTCTTCTCCTGCCTCTCTCTCTCTCTCTTCTCCTGCCTCTCTCTCTCTCTCTCTTCTCCTGCCTCTCTCTCTCTCTCTTCTCCTGCCTCTCTCTCTCTCTTCTCCTGCCTCTCTCTCTCTCTCTCTCTTCTCCTGCCTCTCTCTCTCTCTCTCTCTCTCTCTCTCTCTCTCTCTATATATATATATATATATATATATATATATATATATATATATATATATATATATATATATATATATATATATAGCAGAAAAAGAAATGGTGACAGCACACTGCGACACTAATGCCACCTAAGCCACTAAATATAAATAAATAGGCATTACTGCTGAATCTACTTATAATAGGGAGGTTCTTAGTGCACATTTTGATCAAAAAGTGTTAGCCCACCTGCCACGACAAGGCGACCTCTGTAAGGTGGGGACCTACGCTGCACATACACCCAGAACTGGGACTAAGCCTACATATAGATATATGTATATAGCCACTTTTTAAACCTATGATTCATCAGGCTTGATGTCTTTTAGATTTATGGGTGCATTATTTAAAAAAGCATTTAGGGAATTGCTACACAATGAGGTGATTTGTTTTTTCCCTATAAGATTTAAATGTAATCCTATTACTTAAACCTATAGTAATACATAGAGCATGCACTACGAGGAACCCTGCCATCCTCCATTTACTCTCTAGCTCCAATTAATGCTTAATAAACTACATTACAATTCCTTTAACTTTCATTGAATAATTCATGGATCATACATCTAGGCCAAATAGTCCCTTGTTAGTGAGTGCCAATAGTCTACTTTAGTTTGGGTTGCTCAGATATCAGGGGATTTGCTCTGCAAAACATACCTTGTTATTTTCCTATCACTGGGTACCACAATTTTGTGTTGACGTATTGAGGTGTATGAAGAAAAATATGATGCAGAGGAAATGTAATTGTTTGCTATGGGTAAAATGATATTCACTATTGTATTAGCTGTAATAAATCTGTCTATTGCTTTATGTTGTTCACATTTTTTTTTAAGCTAAATAACTTGAATTTTATGTATACTACAGAAGGGAAAGTGATGAAATGAATGCCCTGACTACAAATCTCATTACTGATTTCAGGTCAGAGTCACTAAAAATAAAGTTACTTTAGCAAATATATTCAGGAATACTAGTTCCCTAATATATTCTGATCATTAGAAATGCCCCCTTTAGTTGAGAGAGCGTTCCAAAAAGCCAAAAAATCCACTTGCCCACTAGATCCAAAAGTTACAACAAGAAGTGCCGCCATATTGTTTGCCACCTATAAATTAGCTCCCGAGAATCTGATGGTAAAACCTTCACTTTGTTATTTTAGAACATACTGAAAAAATGGCAATTACAATCAATTTGTGAGAAGTTTTTTTCAAAAATGACAACCAATATGGCTGCGCTTCCTCTTGTCACTGTTGTCCACCACAGCAAAAGAGAATTACATGTACAGTATGAATCTGAAAAGTCAATAGCTGTTTGCAACATACACATAATGTCATCGATTCTAGATGAGTCACTTTTAAAATAGAATTTGTCCGGATACTAAGAAGATTTTCCATAGCTTAAGGTTGAATATGTTAACACAACTCATATGCCGGGGCCCGCAGCCAAAATTCTGGGATCATTATTTGGTCCAGACGGTGCCGGGTTACGAGGGTGGGGTATGTGCATGGAGACGGTGACCATCACAGCATGAGTGTGCCGATGATCACAGAATGTGACAAAAGCCAAAACCGGCTCTAAGTTACATATAAATACAGTGCAGCTATGTTTTCATGTAGATGGTTTGTGTTACCAGAGAAATGAGTGGTTGGAAGGCATTATCATTGGTGTTGGTGAATAAATTATCTTTCATGGGGTTTGTGCTCCGTGGCATTAGGTTACAGCGGTAACAGAAAATGTTCATTTCCAAAGCACACTAAGAAATATCCTGCTATCTGCCTGGAAATCGATTGGCCTCTCTCACATTAAACTGTAACATATGTTTCTGCATTGCAGCCGAGTCCACAAAGTAGCTGAATCCAAACATTTTCAGCTTAATATTACCTACATTTGTCAAGGCTCGAAGAGCCATTTTCAGCGCCATGTCCTTGACCCCCAAACTTTTTTTTTCTAAAAATGTTCTCTTCAGACGTTATCTGTACATCCTCAACCAGTTACCTGTGGACATAACAGGATGTTTTTATTACAACCACCCATTGTGATTGCCTGATTTATCCCGTTTGTCCATGAGCACTAGACAACCATGGTGTATCTGTGACATTTTGGGATCTTTAGAGTAATAGGACCTAGTAGTGAAGACTTGATGTGCTGTATACGGGGATGATCTACTGATATAAGCAGAAGGGGTTGGCTTATTAAAGAACCCGATCAATGGTTGAGGTTTTTGTGTATTTGATAAGTGAAATTGATTTGAAGAATATGTTTTTGGGCAACTGATTAGTAGCAGTAAGAACCTTATTGGGACATATCATGATTTGGACAGTAGGATTGTCTAAGTGGGAGAGACTTAATACCAGTCTGTGTAACTATGAGAGGTAGTACATTGTATAACAGATTGAACTTCTTGTGACCACTTCTGTCCTCCACTAGATGTAGGAACATTTTAACAATGTACTTAATGATGTAATTAAAGGGATTATCCGGGTAGTAAAAATTATCTCCAGATAAAATACAAGTTCAAATTGAGGAAACGTACTAATACACATATATCTTAATTCTTGTGCCGTTTCCCTGCTTTACCATACACTCCTGGGTCGATAGAAGCCCTGTAGTTCTGGTTGCAATGGTGACGCGCTGACACATGCCCACGTGACCGATAGCAGTCTCCCCTACAGTGGTGTCGGCTTGGTATTATCCCATGTGACTGCTAGCTCCCGCGGTGTTGACCCATCATCATCCCATGTGACAGTTTGGGGGCCGGCGCTCTGACATCCCTGCAGAAGTAAGCCAGCCTCCTTCCCCACTGAGCTCTCAGTTGATCGATGACAAAAAAAGAACAACGTGCATGACGGGTCTTGTAGTTTATTGCGCATGCAGAAATTACAAGTCCCGTCTGTTAAAAGGAAGTCTGCCCGTGGCTACAGTGTTACATCAGGGATTAGTAAGTAGCACTGAAATGTCATTTTCTGCTGGGAAAGTAGTTGAGTGTTCACATAAATGCATTAAGACTTGTTTGTGTCTTTTTTTTCATTTTTTTTTACTTCCCGGATAACCCCTTTAATACATTTTCATATGACTTCTTTCAATAAAATGGTGTTATTCAGGGGCGTAACTAGGAAACACTGGGCCCCATAGCAAACATTTGACTGGGCCTCCTCTCCCCTGGGTGCCACACACAGCCCCCCTTGTATAAAGTGCCGCCCTGTAAAGAGTGCCATACAGCTCCCCTGTAGATTGTGCTATACAGCCCCCCTGTATATTCTTCCATATAGCACCCCCCCCTGTAGATTGTGCCATACAGCCCCCTGTAGACAGTGCTATACAGCCCCCTGTAGACAGTGCTATACCGCCCCCTGTAGATAGTGTTAGACAACCTTATAGACAGTGCCATACAGCCCCCTATAGATAGCACCCCACGTCCCCCTTGTAGATAGTGCCATACAGCTCCCCCTGTAGATAGCTCCATACAGCCCCCCATCGTAGCTTCTCCAAAGCATCCTCAACGCCGACGAGATCCTTGCGTAAGCCGGCGTGATCCAGTGATGTCATCACACCGGCCTGCGCAGGGATCCTTTCCCTGCACCTGATAGGCTGCAAGCCGAACGTGGCCTGTAGCCTAGTAAATGCCAGAGCAAGGAGATATCTCCCTGCTCTGCCATGTTGTTCAATAGTACCTGCGTCTTGAGGACGTAGATACTATTGAATGTGGTGTTGCTACCGCTGTAGCAGCCGTAGTGGCTGCTTACGGTGCAACCGACATGGTTGGCACAGGATCCCTCATGCCGCGGGCCCTGTATCAGCCGCTATGGCTGCTACAGTGGTAGTTATGCCACTGGCGATATTGAATCATTGTCATTTGAAGGGGCTACTCTACAGAGAGAGTAGTGTACAACCGATGTGCAGGGTTTTAAGCAAAAATGGCACTTGACATGCACTAAAGATGTTGTTAGTTGTTAGTACTAGTGCCTTGTAGCACTGAGGTCCTGGAAACGACTAAGGACAACATCTGCATGGAGTTTGTATGTTCTCTTACGTGGGTTTCATCTGGGGTTCCCTGGTTTCCTCCCACACTCCAAAAATATAATGAAAGGTAAATTGGGTTCCTATGAAATAAGCCCTAGTGTTTGCAAGAAATGGGAATAAGATTGTAAGATTTATTGGGGACAAATACTGATAAGAGTGATGATAATCTCTGTATTAATAATAATAATAATAATAATAATAATATCTGATATTTAATTTCCTATTTTTATATCAAAATTATGGTCAGTTTATACAACATAAAAAGAATGCCAATCATTAGTTTTATAATTGTATTTTATTTTAAAGCTATTTAGGCTATTTTGGCCTTGACCATTTTAAACTCTTTCATGATTAACTAACCTTTTCAATGCTCGAGGGATCTGGAAAACCTTTTTATTCTCCTACCATCTACCCAATTTTTGTGTACTCTGCAGCTGGCTCATTAGCGTAAAATTGCCAATTTATTTTTCAAAATAGTAGCTATTTCTGTGACACCAGCAAGCAGGTGGCAAATTGTTTACATTCTCTCCACAAAATTGCATTGTATCACAGGAGTCAAGCTAAAATCAATAATATTATCTCTTAACACAGCTTTTTGATTTTTCTGCTTTTGGTTTTGCCATTGAAAAGAATTGCTCTGGAGAAGGTGATTTGAGAGCACAGCACAAGCATATTAATAGAGATAGAAACCAGGTTAAAGTCATCTGAGGTTTTCCAAATTGAGTTAGAATTTCGAACATGAAAAAAACAACATTTCTAAAGTGAATCTATGGCCCGGAAAATATTTTAAGAGGAAGGGGATACTGTCGTCTTATTTTTCCTGGGTTGATGGAACAGTGTTGTCATTCGGACGTGGATCCCTACACCTTTTTTGGCTTATCTAGGAGTGTTGTACTCTATTACTAGTCATTGTAGAAATAGCTCTGTGCCCGTAACGCTGCCAAGGATATGTGCCATGTGTAAATAAACACATCTTCGGCCTGCAGACATGTGGATCTCCCTGACTGAATTTCAGCATATACCATGTTACAAACATAGAGCACATTTGCTCTGCAGAAATATGGCTAGAGTCAAGAGCGCAGAACCAGATTTTGACTAGAGTAAGACCACTCTCTGCACCCACCACAAGTCCTTCTTGACGCAGGCTCCTCATCTCTGGCATCAGAACGGTGGTGAAGAAAGTTGTCTACCATGATCTCTTGTCTTGGCTCTCATGACTGCTGGAGAAGTTTGTGTCTTGCCTGCTTCCGTAGCACAGCACTACTCTAAGAAAACAGTCCTTATGGTCACTGTATAGAATTCAGCGACCCAATGTCAAGAAGGGTTTTGGGGGTAGGCAGTTTATCTTATTTTAAAAGGATTTAGGTCTCCTCTAGAGGTAACGCATTTTGTCGAGAGAAGTTGGCCATTGACTAGCCATTTCCCCTGTAGGGGTCGCCACAGGAAAATGTAGAAAATGTAGAATCACTACAATGATTGGCCATCCATGCAATGCATGGAAGGCTCGTGTGCCAGAGCAAGACCTGATGCTTAGTAGCGGTTCTCCTCTCTCCGGCTCATAGAGGGTGTCTTGAACAGGGGAACCCCCATGACATCCATACGCTCTAATATGGCATAATGACAGGGGTTGTCAATTCCCTAGCAAAATGGTATTGGCAGAGTCACTCCAGAAAACAGCAGGAGTGATCTGATATCCAAAAATAGAAAATACCAGTCGTGGGAATTTCCTCTTGTTTCCTTGATATGCAGCTACAAGCTGTCTGTAGTTTGATCATTTTTGCAGAGTATAGATGGCCATAAACAGTAATCTATAACGTGCAATCCTGTTTCTTTTTATTTTAAAAGTTTGGCTTCTAAGTATCCAAACTGTTTTGCAGAGAACCATACGTTTTTTGCAGCAAGGTAATAAAGTGACGGTAGTCTAGGCTACTTGCCAAGTCCTATTGTATTGGGTAGGGAATTGAGGGAGAAGTAAGAGAATTTTCCGGCCCACAAGTAGATTGTTATGGTTGGACGTTGACAGAAGCTTTTTTCCCTTGTGTCAGAAAAATGTACAACCCATTTCATTATCATTTGGGGAACAATAATTTTCAATAAAAATGCGTTGTGCTCCCTGCTAAACGGGATATTCTCTACATGTAGATAGAAACGGGAATTTGTATTGTTATTTGTTTTGGGCGGAAAGCAGAATATTTAAGTGTTTCCAGGTGCGCGGCTTCTGCTCAATCCTACAGTCCAGTAAAATGAAATCAATGCTTTGATATTTCTTGTTCCACTAAGTTTTCCCCAATGCCTTTGTGTGTGTATATATGTGTGTACAATTGTGTACTTCTGAATGAATATGTGTATTTATACGTATGTTTGTGTATGTATGTATGTATGAGTATATTTGTGTGTGTTTTACATTGTGTAGGTTTCTACATATGTGTATATGGGGTGTATATAGATACATCCATTCTCTATGTGTGTATCTGTGTGCAAGTATATGTGTTCAAGTAGTGTCTGTGTGTATGAATGTGTTCTGTCTGTATATCATTTGTGTGCCTTCTATGTGTTCCTCCTGCCCATGTAGAGTCTGCCACAGAGAATATGCATTTTCTTTTCCACCTGGCGGGCCGTGGTCCACAGGAGACAGGAGCAGCACGGAGGAAGCAGGTGATGGAATGTGAAGAAATAAGGAAGTCTAGAGACCCGGGCAAAAGATTGCAGTCGAAAACCCTGAGTGGGGACATTAATACATCGTCTTAAGGCTTGATGGGACATGTACTGCTTACTGTTCCATCTGGTGCTTATGATAGCTCGGCATATTAGCATGCTGCCAGTTCATAATGTATTCAGGGCAAGACAGCATCCCTTGCATACCAATTGAGGCATCTTCTCCGTGAAAGCTGCTTCTGAATTTCAATGATGTTTTTGCTACAGTGCCAGGACTGAGCTCGCCATCTCGTTCATAAGACAAACACCTACTGCTTTGTTTCTTTCAGGAGAATTTCAATGAATGTGCGTCTTTATTTCTCATATTCTTTGTTACTCATGATTATATTATACCTATTTTTTGCGTTATTTTTTTTAATATGTTTTATCCAAGTTTTAGGCAGAAAAACTCACGTTCATAATTTAGTTATATATAGGGATATAACAATTTAGATAAACTATTCATTAATATTCATAGCAGGATATATGCAAATATTTAGTAATAGGAATATTTTGCACCAATATCGTTTTTGACTACTTAACCACAAGAACAATGTGGCGAAAATACTCACTGCTTAACATGCAGTTTCCTACTTCAGTTTTGATTTATCTTTACTACGCAGGTCCAACTATATATATATATATATTTTTTTTTCTGGAATTCATAGCAGGTTCCATCTTAAAATTGGCACATTTTGTTAGTAAACATTCGATATTGACTGTGAGAGTCCTGACATCAATATATGGACCACACTTTTATGGTACAGGTATAATGCCTAAATTCAGAATTTTGTGAAAATATTAAAATCTTAAATGAAAACTGAATGCTGTCCTAGATCCATACAAAATAGGCAAAGCTTTGGTTGATTTAGACGTGGAATAGACTAAATGAGGCCGGTTTACCTCCCGGTTTATCCTTATGATAACCCGGTTTTACATGAAGGATTCATAACTATCTCTCGTTGGTTTTTATATTAGGACTGGCCATTGTTTTTGGATTTAGTTCAACTTCATTCATTGCCACAGTGTTGTTTTATACTAGCACATGTTTCTTTTGCCGTTGTTTCAGTCTACAATTTTCCCACGTGATTTATGTGTTATTGTTTTGAGTTGGGATGGTTCAATTGCGCTTTGTTTGCTAGTGCCTACATTTTAGGGACATTAAGGACATTTCATGGAGATTATTGGGTGCACATTATCATTGTATGTGCACAAACCACCAGGGTAGCAGACAAGGCAGCTGCTATGGGGCTCAGCAACTAAAGGGGCTCATCTACACTCAGTGGTGATCAATTAGTGATAAGTGTGGATGATGGAAGGTGAGAAATGGAAATTAAATGCGGATCAGTGGGAAGGAACAAAAGACACAGGGGACATAGGTAAGACCAGAACAATCCTAAACCTTTAATGTCCTGATGGAGCATGTCTCATTCCAAGTTTACTATCGAGCCTCCAAGTTTACTATAAGGCCCTATGGTCCTATGATAACTTGTCAAACCCCTGATCTCTGCCTTCTTAAGGGGGTAGACACATCTTAGACATTTATGGCATATTCAAAGAACATACTATAAATGTCTGATAGATGCGTACCCACACCTATCCCCAGAACAAGGGTACCTTGACTCTGTCCCGCAAAGAGAGGCGGCGGCGCTCAATGTTCTACGCTGTTTCAGTAAAATCCCATTTACTTCTATGGGAGTTACGGAAATAGCGTGCTTGACTGTTTCCGTAATCCTGGCCACATCTACATTCGCTCTCAGCCTTAATGCCCTATCCTGTAGAAATGCTGACCTTTCCTGTGAATATGCCATACATGTCTAAGGTGGGACTCCCCTTTAATTGGCCTAGCTACCTCACCTGGATTTTTGTATTGCATAGTCCTTACCTGATCTAATACTATGCAATATATCTATGACTGAGGTTCAATGTTTTACAGTAGCACGAAAGAGCAAAGTAAAAAAATGCTTCACGAATCAATGATCCTTTTCTTGTAGTCTGAAAATAAAAAATTCCAATTGCTTCGCTCACAGTGTTGTATCTGATAGGATTCATTGTTTAGTCAACGTCTGCTTCCTACGTTCAGCCCATCCATATACGTAATGACTTTAAATTGTATGTGCCACAAATTTGTTCTGATATAGGTTTCTCTATGAGAGAGGTCGGCTTGCTATTTTTTTTTTCCAAAATCAATTGTTAACAGGATTATGCTATGTATAAGATTTTTCACAGTAACTGGCAATTTACCATTGATAAGCGAGCTGTTATACCAACATGTGCAGAGATAATTGAGGGTCATTTTCTGTTTTTATATTGGAATTCAGGACTGAAGCCAGCCGTGCATCAGCAAAATGCTCAACTAATCCAGCTTCTCTCCCCAGGGGCTCAATGGGCTGCTGTGCCCTGTTGATGGCAGGATTTTAAAGGGACAGTTAGCCTAAAGAAAAGATGTATGTAGCGATGATTGAGGAAGGAAAGCTTAATGGCTCAAATAATAGCTGAGAGCTTGTAACGTACAGAAGAGATCCTCTTATTTATTATATTTAAAATGTGTTGGCATAAACGTGTTTCAGGCAGCAACTTATACTAGTATAACCCTAATTCCCATGAAGAGATGGTTAAGACCTTAGTCATTGTCTTAAGTTTTAAAATTTTCCAGTTGACTTTGGAAGCTATAATATTATACCCATCTACAGCCTATAATATTATATATGCAATGGAATGAAGGGGCATATATGGAAAGTGGTGTAGTTGCCCTAGAGTTTTATTTTATTGATGTTTGCTCGTATTACTCTTAGAACAGTCTTCCAACCACTAGTTCAGGCTAGCCGCTATTTCTATTAGCGCCAAAGCTGGACTGGGAGTGCATACAATATTCATATAGACTATCAACCCTCCAGGAACCAGTGCTACACGAGGGCACGATTGCCATAGAATTTATCATTTACTTCTACTAAGTCTTCAGCTTAAATCCAGCACATTATTATTCTGATTTATAGATTTTCCAGTTTTCACTGTGTTTAAGTTTGCTATTTGTGGGCCATTAGGCGCCATGGCGTCATCTACATTGCGTTTGTATATTCACCCTTTTTTTTACATGAGTTACTTCTAAAAATCTTTGACACCCCCCCCCCCTTAATCTCCTCTAAACTGTGCGCTCCAGAAAGAAAAGTGTTAAAAAAAACAACTTTCTATTGAGGTCAACGATCTGCTGAATGTAAAATATTTAAAGGGAATGTGTTGTTAGCAAATTTTTATTTTTTTTTTTAGTTAAACAATTAGTGTGTAGGTGATTAAACATTGTTCTAGATTTTTTTATTTTTTTTCACGAGTCAGGAAATATTATAAATTGGATTCAATTGGATTCTAATTTATAATATTTCCCATTGCTGGTCACTAGATGGAGCAATTCCCAAAATTGCAGCATTGCATGTGGTAAAGCAACCACATTGCTTTATGCTGCAAAATTGGGAAAAAAACCCTCGCTCTAGTGAGCTCTCAGAATCCCCCCCTCCTTTATCCTGGCTAGTGCCGGGAGAAACGAGGGGATTGAACGGTCTAACCTCCTACACTGTGTGTCGCCATTTTTTGAGCTAACACACAGTGTAGTAGGTTTACATACAGTAGTGTAAACACAGCAAAACACGAACATACATAGAAATCACTTACCTGCTCCAGTCGCCGCCGCTCCCTCCGGACCGTCCGCTCCGTCTGCTGCCGCTGCTCCATGTGCACAAGTCCGGAAGCAGCGACCGGAAGTAGTAATCCTACTGTCCGGCCGCGATTTCCGGTCCACAGGAAAATGGCGCCGGACGGCGCGCATTTCAAATTGGACTGTGTGGGAGCGGTGCATGCGCCGTTCCCACACAGACGGCGTACACCATAGTGGATAGAACGGGCCCCGTTCGCAGTCCCTATGGGACTGGAGCTGCCGTATTCCATGTCTGTATGTGTCGTTAATCGACACATACAGAAATGGAAAAAAAAATGGCAGCCCCCATAGGGAAGAAAAAGTGTAAAAATAAAAAAAAGTAACACACAAACACACAAATAAATACAAACGTTTTTAATAAAACACTAACATCAAACTGATATAAAAAAAAAAATTGTGGCGACACTGTTCCTTTAAAAGGAAACCTACCAGAAAAATAATATATATATTACACTATAAATAAAGCATAAGAATTATAATAATAGACAAGTCTGTATCAATTTTGTCATGGCTCTGCCAGGAGATGCATCTCAAACGAAAACCTCCTCTCTTAAAGGAACACTCCAGGAAAAACTGATACATTGTGTAATTCCTAGTGCAGGATCTGAGGGGGCGGCACATTCTCTGTTTGGGGTCCTTTGAATCCCTGTGTCAGGCACCGCTCCCTCAGACTCTGCACTAGGGAATACATAGTTTATCAGTTTTTCCCAGAATGTTCCCTTAACCTTTCTCCAGTCATTTCTGGTACCTCACAAGACACAGGAGAATTATAGTAAATAAATAACTTCATGCCCAGAACAGCCATTTCCGTTTTAGAACTCTCATAATGGAGCCAAGGTAAACATCCAGATGCAGGGAGCAGGGAATACAGCATTCGCACCATTGAACATATAATTGTTGTGGGGCTGACATGTATTTATTATGAAGCAGGCTTTATATATACACGGCTTCATACATATACATGTAAATGGATGTATTTCTGTCTCGGTTGGTCTGGTGAATTTAAATTGTAATAAAACATGAACAGGATATAATCCGAATGTCGTTCTTCAAGGAGCCAAGTCATTATGGCAATAGCTATCAATGAGATTAGACTATCAACACATACAGAAGTCTGTAAATAGTCTGTAAATAGTATAAGGCATTGCTAGTCTGGATTAGGAAGAAAATCATTACTACACAACACGTTTCTCAGACTCAACATTTTACCCTTCATTTCACAAGTACCCGAGTTTACGCTAATTGAATATGTTATCTACCATTATTATAATGTAGATGAATGTAGGTGTTTTGAGCACATTAGGTAGCTCTTACATGTAGGATTAAAGTGTCTCCCTTGACAGAATTGTGTTGATTAAAGTTCCTCTTACACGGCCCGGGATGGGCCATGAAAACGAGCGCTGATCAACGAGACAGCTGGTTGATCGGCGCTCGTTTGCTCCTTTCACAAGGAGCTTTTGTTATTAATGTATGGGGACGAGCATTCGTTACTACGATTGCTCGTCCCCATACATTTCTATCATGTCGGCATCATGTCTCCCTGTTAACATGGAGATGTGCTGCCGACAACGATAATTTTTTAGGCTGCGTAAACTATACAATCAGCCGATAAATGAGCGTTTGCTCGTTCATCGGCTGATCTTTGCCCTGTTTACACAGGGCAATTATGTAATTCTGTGAACGCTCATTTGCCCGATAATTGGCCAGTGTAAAAGGGCCCTAAGGCCAAAACGGGGAACAATCAAACTAAGGAGCTGGAGTCATGATTGACATGGTGCTCACCCTAGGGTGATCATAGTACTGAGAATAGAAAGCGTGGGGAAAGTTTATTATTGCATTTGCGGCACAATTCTGGCATTGAAAAGTCGCAAGTTATGGCGCATGCCACATTTCAACAATAATGTGTGACTTTTTGCTGTTTGATGTTTATCTTGCCTCTTTGCCAATAATGGCGCAAATATACACCGGCTCGTAGCATCATCATTACTGAGCCGCATCGTTTCTGTTCGGCTTTTCTGGAAAGTCGATGTAGTGGAGTACGGGCTCATAGACTTTCTATTGAACCCGTACACCGCTACATTGATTTCCGGAAAAGGGCGAACAGAAAGGAAGCAGCTGAGCGCTCACACAAGTGCTTCTGCCGCTTCGTTTCACTATGACACTATGTCGAACGTTTAGTTACCCTTTAACACCATGACATTTTTAAGTCCATTATTCTGTTCTGATTATTTTCTCAATATATCTTTACTTTGGTCAGTGCTTCATTTTGATGATGCTGAGCTCTAAATGCCTTGTATACACATAAAGGGGAATTTATCAAACACTCTACGCTGTTTTTCTGGCATAGAAAAGCTGTAATTGTTTTAAGCAATAAAATTGCGACTTTTTGATTTTTACCCCTTGTTCAGCACTTTAAAAAGAGGAGCGGTGCTTAGAGGGATGGCATGCTCACCTCGGACTGACAAATGTACTATTATTTAGGCCAGAAAACTGACAGAAATTAGAGTGCAAATCTATGCCAGTACATAGCTATTTGGCCCATGGGCAGACAGAAATGGGCCTAATTTATTACGAGCTGTGCGCCTCTTACTCCAGCGATTTTAGATTAAGAATGGTGTATGAAACGTCAGTCTTAATAAATTCCCCCCAAAGAGTTAAATAAGATAAAATTCTATCTGCCTGTAGCTCCCCCTAGTGCTGGTCTCCATTACCAGGGGTTTTGGAGCTCTGAATAAAAAAACTGGATTTCTAACTGCTGCAAAGATTTTGATTTATAAAGAAAAAAAAAATTGGCATTCACTTCAAAGGGCATTTGCCTGTGTCTTGATGTTAGAGAGATAAGATGCAAATGAGTAGATATGAAAGAGTACATCTATACCTAAAAAATGGGCAGTCATAAATGGTAAGGGTGTATTCAAACATGCAGGTTTTGATCAGGTTTTGTGCAGTTGTTCAGTGTGATTGGTGCAACTTTCAAAATACTTTTTATTAAAAATAATTTTTACTTTTTGAGATACACCTGCTTTGTATCCTGTATATAGAGCAGCTGTATCTAGTGTTAAGACCTGAATTCGTGGGACTGACGGGTTTATTGACAGCGGGTCACACGCAGGTTCATAACTTGGATGTCAACGGTAACAGGTGGATCCTGCGTGTGACCCGCTGTCACTGAAGCCGTCAGTCCCACGAATTCAGGTCTTAACACTAGATACAGCTGCTCTGTATACAGAACACAAAGCAGCTGTATCTCAAAAAATACAAATAACTTTTAATAAAAAGTATTTAGAAAGTTGCACCAAACACACTCATAGACATTTATATATATATATATATATATATATATATATATATATATATATATATATATATATATATATATTAAAAAAAAAGAAAAACTTTGCGGCACTCCAAGTTGAAAAAATGATGGTTTATTCAATCCAAATATAACAGCAACGTTTCAATCCTACAATAGGATCTTTTTCAAGCCTTGAGAAAGATCCTATTGTAGAATTGAAACGTTGCTGTTATATTTGGATTGAATAAACCATCATTTTTTCAACTTGGAGTGCCACAAAGTTTTTCTTTTTTCTATATCTGACATTACGTCCGAGGATCGGGACGTTTTTTGCTGGCACCCGATTCATACTGATTCTGTGAGTGCTGCTGTTTTCTCTTTTGTATATATATATATATATATATATATATATATATATATATATATAAAACTTTTCAATTGTGTACATAGCCTTTAATGCAAAAAAAAAAAAAAAGGGATCAAAAACATCCACTAAATGTTATACAGTAAATATAATAGTAATTCCCATTTGTACATATATGCATGTTTGATGACAATGTGGTTTTCAGTGACGAGTGGAACAGTCTGTTGCGTGTCTTTAGTGCTCTTTTATTTTATTACCTAATAAAAATGACATCTTGGATATTGCTAATAAGACGCTACAGCTTCCTATGTCTAAACCTAATGTCATATATCTGTATGTATTATGGGCTCTCTGCAGCCTTTACTCAGACAGAGACACATATTTGGTGACAAGTCAAAGAAAAGGTCACGTAATGAGTTAGGTAAGTGTGAGCGGCTCCTTAAGGCCAGCGTCTGAGGCATGACATGTTTTACTGCTACTTCAACACTTTACTTTTCAAAACATTATAACAAGCTGCGATTTCTAAAAAGGGATGTGGGAGGCAGTGTGGGTAATTCTAGCTAGTATTGTCAGCACTTACAAGATTCTTGAAATGTTTCATGATGGCCAACAGTACTGTTAACATCTGGACATCAAATGAGACAAGTCCCATTTATTACAGTGAAAGCAGAACATTGTGCAGAGGATAATACAGCTGGCTTTCACTCCAGATTTATCATGTCTTTGCTCTACTGCACTCACTTTGGGTCTCTAGACGGTTTATTTCTTCTGAACTTGTGACTGGCAATTTGAAAACATCACATTCACCACCATAAATCCTTTATACAAAGGGAGAACTAGGCCAATGAGAAGAACATTTACTCCATTATTACCATTGTGTCTATTGCGTTATCATTCTCATGTTGTTGCTTTTTGGAGAGTATTAATATAGGGAAACTAAGCAAATATATGACACAAACTCAGCTCCCCAAATAGGTCTTTTGGGTTTGGATAGCACCCGTGGATGTGGGTCTATGCCTGTGTTTTAAACAATATATTAGGCAGCACAGGAATGAGTGAACAGGGCTTGTTCCACAGGTCCCTTTGTACCCAAAAAGAAGAGATCGAGGCAGCACTCCAAGTGTTGCATGGGTCAATAAAAGATCTTTACTTGGAGTGTCGTCTGGATTTTTTCTCTTTGCCTGTAGCCTGTCCATGTGGACCAGTCATATGCACCAAGAACTACCTTTCCCCAACTTGAGGTAGGATCCTTAAATTCATTACTTTCAACGAAGTTGCCCATGCATGTGCAGCACTAACAATGACAAACCGCTCACCTATCTGTTTGGGGTTCAAGCTGCTCAAATACTACTGAAATTACATTTTATGATGTCAGAAAGCCTTTATTTGGAAGCCCTCTTTAAAGGGAATGTGTCACTAGAAATTATTTTAAAAATTTTCAGTTAAACAAGTAGTATTTAAGTGATTACACATTGTTTTACAAGTCAGGAAATATTATAAATTAGATTCTAATTTATAACATTTCCATGTGCTGGCCACTAGAGGGAGCAGTTCCCAAAATTGCAGCATGGTCACTGTGGTAAAGCAACTTCATTGATGTATGCTGCAAATTTGGGGCGGACACACTCTCCTCTAGTGTCCTCACACAATCCCCCCTCCCTTCTTCTGAATAGTGCCAGGAGAAGGAAGGGTTTGAATGTCTTCAAACCTCCTACACTGTGTGCCGCTATTTTCTGAGCGACTGCACAGTGTAGGAGGATTAGATACAGTGCTCAGCAGACAGTATCACACGAACATAATACACACGAACATAATACACACGAACATAATACCTGCTTCTGCCGCCGCCTCCGCTGGTCTACGCTCCTATTCCTTGCGCCTTCGCTTTGTTGAACATATGGCCGGAAGCCGCGGCCGGAAGTGGTCATCTTACTGTCCGGCAGCGGCTTCCGGTCCACATCAAAAGGCCGCCGGATTTCGCTCTACGAACGAGCTCCGTTTTGGTCTGTGTGGGAGCGGCACATGCGCCGTTCCCACACAGACGGCGCACGCAACTGAGAATGGAACGGCTCCCGTTTGCATTCTCTATGGGGTTGTATGTGCCGTATAGCATCTCTGTATGTGTCGTTAATCGAGACATACAGAGATGAAAAAAATGGCAGCCCCATAGAGAAGTAAAAGTAAGAACACAGTAAAATGTAGACAGTCACAACACTAATAAATAAAATTGATGTTAATATCATATTAAAAGCAATATGCTAAAAAAAAATAAAAAATTCATGACACCTTCCCTTTAAAGTGTAACCAAACTTTCTTAAAACTTTGAACACGTCATGGTGACCTGTCAGAGAATTCTGGTGGGTGGGGTCTGGGCTGCTAAAATAAAGGGGCAGAAGCACTCAGCTGAGCGCTGTTCCCCTTCGTTGCTGATCGCCTCTCCTCTGAAACTTTAGCAAACGGTGTACGGACTCTTGGACTTTTTATGGAACCTTTACACCTATTGCTTGGCTTTCTGAGGAGAGCCGATCAAAAATGAAGGGGAATAGCATTAGCTGAGCACTTCTGCCCCTTCGTTTTAGCGATTGGTGAGGTTGTCAGCACCCGGACAACCCCAACTATTAAAATTTCTGATATGTTACTATTACAGTTTAGTTACACTTTGAGCCATGTAAGAGAAAAAAGAAATCAATCTACATCTATTGCATATAAATGAATAAACAATTGAAAAATCTATAAAAACTTACCAATGCCACTACAAGATGGCAACATGATGGAATTGCTGACTTGCTGTAAGGCATTCTTATCCAGGCAAAGTGCTGTACATACCTCGATAAATATTACATAAAGTAACACTCCAGCAACCTGACATCTGCCTTAGGAGTTGTTTGATTCCATGTGTCAGGCACCGCCCCTTTAAACCCTGCACTAGGCATAACACAATGCATCAGTGTTTCTGGAGTGTTCCTTTAACATATCAACTCGATTAAAGTGCATTACGCCTAAAATAAAAATTATAAATAAAAGTTGAGTTTCAAAAAGTATGGTGTTCATTTTGAACAATCAACAACTTCCCTCCCCCACCACCCGGGACCGCTCCATAAATAGAAAGATTTATCATTCAGAAGTCAGGGAAAGTTGGGTGACATTTGCCATGAAAGCTTTAACAGTGGCCATATGGTCTTATATTTACAGGGGATTATTAATAATAGATGGGAATGCTCTTTATATAGTACAATATTTAAATTATTAACAAAACACCAGTGTATAAAATGTATTATATTTCTTTTCTAGCAGCTACTGATTTGAGCTACATAACATGAATATTATTTTATGTAAGTGTTCTCATTGCTGTGTACTTATAGCTCTGACCAGCTTTCATTCCGCCACTTCACTTATAGAGAGCGTTAACCGGCTCAGCTCCACTGTCCGCATGGTCTGCAAAAAAAATCATAAATTATTCGAAGACATTAAATAGGGGAAGTGGAAGATGGGGCAATTATGTTATAAAATATATTCCAAGGATATTTATTCCCCATTCAGCGGATGTTTGTGATGATTTGTCTTCACAGACTTGTCACTGAGGTCATGTAATAGGCATGAGATGTGCGATTCCTAATTTATATGTGGAGAGAGAGAGTAAAAACCACCTCGGATGACATTTAGGAAAAGACATTGCCCTCCTTCAATTTAAGAAGACGTTTTTAAGGATTTACTATAAATATTATTTTGTCAGGCTCCAATGAACATATCCAAATATGTTCATGTTCACTTCCAGCAATTTCACGACACCACAGGGGAAATGTAGCATTGCACAGTGCCCACTGAATTCAAGTTGAGTCACCCACTTTGTAGCCGCTCTCTGCTCTAGCTGAATGATAAAAGTCCTGGACGAGGGACACCTTTCCATAATTCAGAATTCCCTACTAGGGTATCTAAAACTAGAAAACCCCTTTAAGCAAATTTGACCAATTTCATTCTCAGCTCACACACCCTTGTTTTCCATATTTGATAATTTGGCAGGCATAGCCTTTTCCTTGTGTCTTTTGATAACATGAGTTAAACATAGCATTGTGAACTCCATTTTTTTGTTCAGTCATAGGAGCAGAAAACAGAATTTAAGCTGTGACAGATACATCACATGATGGACACCAACGGCACCAGACAGACTCCACTTACTTTAGTGGGTTCTGTCTTGTTTCATTAAAGTGTGCGTTATGGTGTTCGTCTTTATTGCGCTATTCTATCCGTCAAATATGATGGTATCTGCAACAGAGGCTCCAATGCAGATATAAACGGAGCCTAATATACCTTTATTAGCTTTTAAACTTTGTTTCCTGTAGACACTTCTACTGATCAAAGTTGATTGCTGCACATACTACTGGCTGTGTAGTCTGGCCCGCCCCCTTACAGCTGTTACAAGGCAATTTGGAGGCGGTCCAGACTACACAGACAGACAGCTATGTCACCAAACATTATTTTCTGCTGCATCTGTTCCTAAAAACTGAAAAACTTGTAAAATTAGAATGTATTTTCATTTTAGACTTACCAGCTATTTAGACATTTTATATTGGAAATATGACCAATGTTATGATAGTTTGCAAATCATTCAACTATATAGCAGAATGTTAAGTAATTTTGCTCGCTTTTGGGATTATTGTTTTTTTATGGTAACGTATTAAGTGAGTTCTGCAACTCTGTTTGCATATTTGTGGTTACTGTATTCTGATATGGAAACTAGTTTATTATGTAGTGTCTGTGAAGCATGGATACTGAATAAAGAACAGTACTAAGCTTAGCGGTGCATACAATGTAGGCCAACAGTTGCCTATGTAGTCACCAGAAGAAAATAATGTGAGTAACACAGCGCAGACATTGGAACTCTTATTAACTATTTTCAGATGTCAATACATTCCATAGACCATAAATATTAAAATGTTTACTTTTTATTTAAGACAACCCAGTCCCCACTTACATATGGAAATGTTTAGCGCGGCTGACATCTGTGAATGGATATCGTACAATACATTTTTTCCATTTGCGAATGAGACGAAAAAGGCCTTCAGAGTTGACATTAAAGTCACCATTGAAATGCTGATCGATTCCACATTGTTTAGTAATGTAAACATCCATGGTACCTTTGCCCTGGAAGCATAACGCACACATTTATAGCAGTGCGGATACCTTGCTTCACTATTCTATAAGACTACACAGCTTGGATGAATTAAATATCTCATACTACTTCTTACACTGCCTTGACTCCTGCAGTAGGTCTAAATTACAAATGAGGAGCTTGATCTCTGCAACACTTCTGGGTAAAAGACACAGGACGGAGCCGAGACACATTCTTACATTGGGTCCCAACACTCATATCAACTGTGAGTGTGATCAAAGGCAGTTTTGTTGGCCCAAGAGACAACTAATGATATCTGTTCTCCAAGTATGTGTAAACAGAGCGCTCCATGGTCTAAGGACATGGAAAAAACTGGGCAATGTCCTGAGCACAAAAGATCCATTCAACATGTTACTGTCTTACTGGGAAAAGAATAATAAAGAAAAATTTCTCATTTCCCAGTGAATTAGTTGTCTCAGCATCCTTGTTAAAGCTTTTTATAATTCTCTAATGCAGGGGCAGAGTTATAGGGGGGTGCAGAGGAAACCGCAACACCCGGGGTCCCTAGTACCTAACCCAAAGGCCAAACTACCTCATAAGAAGACACCAGTAATAAAAATGGCACATGGTAGGCGGCGGGACCTGTGTCCAATTTTTTTTATTGGGGCCCAGAAGCTTCAAGTCACTGTATACCTCTGCTATTATGCCGCACTTTACTTTCCTACTTTGTGAACAGACCGGTCTCTTAAGGAGGGCATAGATGTGAAGATCTGTCCATAAATAAGTCGTTGGCAGGATAATATTTGTATCATTGATGATGATCGGTTTAATTTGGTACAACTAAAGTCAAATATGAGTCAATATAAAATTGGTCAGAATGATTTTCTATGGAAAAATGTTTTTGCCGATGTTTAAGTAGGACATCATCATTAAATGAAACACTCCAGAAAAAACTGATGCTCTGTGTTCTGCCTGTGGAGGGCCTAAGGGGGTGGTGCATGACACAGGATTTAAAGGCCCTGTAGATTTCTCCTGGAGTGTTCCTTTAATAAAATTATGGTTCTTTGTAATCCTTTGTGTGTGCTTCTCTGGTATGAAAATGTTTTTTTATTGTTCCTTTTCGTGAATCAGCCACAGAGGGCAGCAGAGGTGAAGTGTCACCAGCATTGATTGATTGTCCTCTTGTCGTGGCCTTTTGTTCTGGACATTTTAAGGGAACAGGGAGGTTTTTTTTCTTGCTTAGTTGACGTCTCTAAACTTTTTGCTGTTAAGGAACCCTGAATGACTTTTTTCTTTTCCTTTGCTATAATCTGAAACATAAGTCCAAGGCATTTGCATGCTTAGAACATGTTTATTGAATTTAGGTTCATATCTTCTACTTCACCAGAGGGTTGTATGTGTGTAGGGGGATTAAGATTGACCCATTATATCACCATGTATCTCCATCCTGAACTGATTGCTCTGAATGTAAAACGAGGAGCAGATGGTATTATTTTGGCTTCATTTCAATGACCTTTGGGTTTAAGTCTTGGTTGGTCAGAATCGAGTCTCCATTCTAAGCTAGTTCTTGACTGACAGCCAAGTTCCTTAGTGGAAGTAAAATGTAATCATTGCCATTCCTCTATTTCCTCGACTTAGAACATCCAAAAAAAGCTCTTGTACGAAACTGAAAACATATTCAAATGTGTTACTTAATTGTATCATAAAAGCAGCATGCTGTCAACCACAGTCCATTGAAAGCAAGACTGGCTCGAGTGGAACACAAATATAGGAAATGAGTGTGTGCCAGTCATGCCAATTCTATATTTATTGTGCTGTGGCAAGTGGTAATGACTGGTATTAACCATTATGCCACCATTGTCCTGCCATCTTTTTTTCCATTGGCAGATCCTTCTTTTATTCTAAACAACAGCCCTTTACTGAATAATTAGTTAATAGAAAACAGATTGACTGGGCGCCGTCCAAATGACAGAATGATGTTTTGTTGTAAATACTTGAGGATACACATTGTGCCTTATTCCTGTACAGCAATCCCTAAGAAAAAAATCAACCCCCTCCCTAACTGGTCCCATGTTTCCAATCTGGGTATCTGGACAGTCTTTTCCAATAGTTCAGTGTGAGTGTTAGCAGAATTAAATCCAGATGGAGCAGCATTCTCACTGCTATCTGCAGACTAGCTCTGGCAAATGTCCTCCTATCTTTATTTCTTTGGCAAGAGGGAAATACTTGCATTTATTTAGATGGTGTCCATACATTGTCGCCCTTCACTCAGCTGCCGTCTATGCAAAAAAGCCATTTATTCCCCTGCTGACAATGAAGCAAAGGTTGGGTGAGGTGAGCCGTGGGTGACATCGTCAATGGGATATGTTTATCAAATATTAGCAAAAAAATAATTAAAAACACTCACTTTTTATTGTCTCCAACATTTTTCTTGATTTTTATACCTTTTATACAGATATATGTCTCCTTATATCATTCCTTGTATATTACTACAAATTGTTATTCTACTTAGTATTACTATTATCCTGACTTTTAGAGTTCCTTATCCTCTGTGAAGTTGGGTTTACTCATGAGGATTATTGCTACAATCTTTCCCCGATTGCCAATAATTGTATGATTTGCATAAACATTTTCTACAATAATGCTATAGGCGTGTAGAGAAGGACATACCAAAGTCGCTACCTGTTCAACTGCACAGGGGTCCGGTACGTAAGGGGGCTCACTGCCACATTCAAAGCAGCCAGCGTCTTCTTACTGTCTATTAGATTGCATGTAAGGAGCAGCTCACATTTACTGGTGGCTTGTGAGAGAGACATAATGGGGTGCCCTATGCTGTGCTATTGGAGAGAAATGGGTCTATGGACTGTTATTGCACAGGGGCTCTCTGCTGTCTATGTCCAACCCTGGTACCATGTACAATGGTGGTGTGGCCTTAATAGGAATTGGAAGGGTTTACTTTTCTAGTAAGGGAACAGTTTATATCTCAAAATGTCAATGCACAGTTCAGACCCATGTCTTATTAATAATCTGGTTGCCTGTCAGACTAAAACCGAAATCACTGTATGTAAATGAAACCTTACTAAGTCTATCTTTACACGATACCATAGAGGTTGGGTCCATTCCTTATGCTACTGGGTGGCAACAACCTGTGCAGGGCTCCCTGTAAAGAAGAACTGCATTGTTAACAAGCAAAAAGATGGGGAATTGGCCCAAGGGTCATGGAAAGGAAATAGCACATGGAAAAAAAACACTAGGCCATTCTGTCCTCAGTAAAAAATGTGACCATCATAATGTTTGGCCTATTTTTATCTTTGCTATGTGGCCCCCTCTCTTATATGTATGCCACTAGTTCACACTGCCATTCGGGATTCAGTTTGGTGCCTCCGTCACTTCTAACGGCAAGAGTAGTGCAACATGCAGCGCTATTCTTGCCATCAAGACAATGGAAATCTTGATGGAACGCCAGCCGCAATTATAAGTTTACGGGGCTGGCGGACACTGTTTGGATCCATCATGTGAAAAATCTGGCTCATCGTTGTGACTTCCGTTATAAATGGGAGAAACTACGTAGATATGAACAGTGGGTAATGGTGTCATTGTGATTACAGGCTGAAGGCTATAACATGATCACACAAAGAACAAAGAAGAAGGAGTTTATGTGTTCTACCCTTGTTTGTGTAGGCTTCCTCTAAACAGTGTGTGTTCCCATATAACCAAACTGATGGGTTATTAGATTTCCAATGATGTTTGTTCCACTGCGTTTCAGGGTTTGTATGTGTCGACTTTGTAAGTAAATTAGATTGGACTATAAATGACTAGATTAATAAAGAATAAGTATAATTATGATTATCTTTATTATAGTAGATCAGTATGGTATGCCCTGTGTTCAGTACAATACCTTTATGTGTGGTTTATGTGTATTGTTGCAACATGTATGTGCCGAGTTGTCCGGTTCGTTGTCTGTCAGCAGATTAAAATTAATATTAGGCCATTGTGAGTTGCGTTTTGGCCCCGTGCCACTGTCTTCATCACAAGCTGCACACTTATCCTTTGTGCAGTCGAGGGTTGGGGTTGTTTCTAGTTTAATAGCTCACTGGGAAAATCTAGTACACAGGTGTCAGCCATAATCTCAGCCCACTTCTGAGATCCTTCAGCTAATGATTCCAGATGATGATGCAAATGTTTATTCATTTGAACCAACTTGACCTACAAAGAATGAAGTAGAGAAGCAAAAGGATCTGTGCAGCTTTCTTCCATATGACTCTCAGGCCGGCTCGCGACGTTGAGATGCTGACTGACTAAAGGGATTTATATAATAACAGTCCTCGCCGGTCCAAGTGACTGAAGATTTACTGCCAGTATTTTATTGTTATGTTTTCGTTCCCTTATTAAGACTGAACTTCATTTGCTGTTTGCCTCCCCAAGATGTTGGTGAGCCATTTATCAGGGCCATCATATGCAATGTTCAGGAAGCCTAGGACCAGAATAACATTTGTAGAGGTCCGAAACCTGAAGGTGGCATGACTAAAAAGCGATGTTCTGGTTTTATGGAATTAAAGCTTGAAAAGTTATACCGTTTTAATCCTGAACCCCTTTTTACTACCTCTGCCTGCTGTCAGTGACGAAACATTAACTATTTAAATTCTGAAGTTGAAAAATACCCGTAGACTTGCACAGGCCTATCATTGAGAGTAAAGGTCCAGGAGATTTTTTTATTTCAGTTTTTTTTTTGGAAGTTGCCACTCTGGATTGGTTTATTTAAAAAGCTGTCAGGCGTTTACAAAGCTTTGCAATTGTTTTTTTTTTAATCCATTTTTTTAAATATTTTTTATTTGATTGTTTTTAGAGAAAAAAAATATAATATACATCTTTATCAATTCCAACAAAATATAAGCAGACCCATTCCCACCTTTCAGTAGGAGTTGTATAATAGCGCAGATGTATATGTCATTCATGGCATGTGAAATGTGTACGGAGAAGAATAGGTAATATATTGGCTGCCTTTTGTATTTGCCACAATCCAGGTAAAGGAGTAGATGTCGATACTCACAGATCAAAGAGATGTAGCAATGCTATCGAAACATAGATTGGTTATTCAAATGGTAAAATCATAGAAATGCTTACATTTTTGTGTTATAGAGGACATGTGGGTTCCTCCGATATGTCTGTTTTAGTAGATGCTTGTATTTCCTATAAAATAATGCTGGAAAATATTTTTTTTTAAAACTCTGCAATTTTACCATTCCTCTTGGAAATGTATGAATACCCAGTTGTAGCTTTATTCATACAATTCCAGGAGGAGTAACAGAGCAAAATCAAATTCTAAAATTTCTATTTTATAGGGAATATATATATTTACTAATACAGACAAGTCTAGAGAGTTAATTTATTTTCTTTAGCCATGCTTGCACACAATGATATAGTGCTCCCCATTTGATCTCTCGATGTTTGGGCTTTTATGTTCCATTATTATACAAGTCTAAATTCCTACTTGCATTGTCTGCCTCCCTATTGTCTTGCCTATCCCACCATATTTAAAGTAAAATTCTCCTTTCTCTAATAACATGTCTAGATCTCATGTTGTCACCATCCTAGACACATAGGAACCGCAGCCTGTGCGTTACGCCAGCTTGCAATATTTACAGTAATTGGAATACACCTGTAATCTTTTCTTTTTAAGCCGTGGTATAAACCGGACTATTTGTGCATTTTCCCCCCTAATGAACAAGTATAAACAATCGGCTGCTGTATAAACAAAGAAAAAGCTTTTTACTATGTGACATATGGTATTTATCTATTGTTGCCTCGGAATAAAACAAGAGAAAATCGGGTCGGAGATAGGGCCAGGAGACTCGCTGCATTATACTGACTATCAAAACAAAAGCAGGAGAGAAGGCAGGCAGCAGGTGCTGCTTCCAGGGGAAGTCTGGGAGGATGGCGAGCGCTGCCAACAGCTCACCTGTAGAACAGAGCATCAGGTTTTGGTTTGTTGGAGCTGTCATAGGGGATTCATTACCATCTCGCCTTTTCATTTACTTCCTTTCTCTTCCATACTTGCATTATAGCCGCCATTGTTTGTTATGATCATTCTGAGGAAGAAGCATCTGTGCGCAGTAAAAAAAACCAAAAAATCAATCCTCTAAAGACTATGGATCACGGTTTAATGAGGTCTGGATATGTGGGTTAGTAGTTAGACTTGCATCGGGTGTACGACGATACATAAGGTACATAAATAGGTGTATATATTATTTTATATCCCATGTATATAGCATTTAACATTTTTTTTTATTTTTTTTTGCAGATCGTACTGAGAAGCGCTCCACAATGCCAGACTCACCTGTGGATGTGAAGACACAATCCAGGCTGACGCCTCCGACAATGCCACCTCCCCCGACCACACAGGGAGCCCCAAGAACAAGCTCATTTACTCCCACAACATGTAAGAAATGGTTTCTTTAAAAATGTGTTAACCTTCTTGGCTGTTAGTGAGACTATACATAGTGCATCCTTGGTCAAATAGTACAATTCTGCAGCAGATTTTTTATGGACTTCTGGACACAATTTTATTGCGGCTCCATACAAGCCCAGAGTTGTACGGAACCACAGTAAGGCCTCCATACACGGCTGTGGGACCATACTGTGCCTCCATATGCTTCTGATTTCATACAGAGACACATAGAATTCTTTCCTGTGTGATTCCATATGAATCCTGCAGTGCCGTATGGAGGCACCATGTGGTGGCACACACGGTAAGGAGCTGTAGGGACTCCTCACGTCACGGTATAGGCTTTGAGCACGAGGTTATCCGTCTGTATGAACCCTTAGGCCACTTTAACACGGCAGTATTTCGGTCAATATTTTGCATCACTATTTGTAAGCAAAAACCAGGAGTGGACCCTACACAAAGAAAAGGTATAATGGAAAGATTTGCATCTCAAACATTTTTTAATTTTTCATATATTTTTTTAAAAATGAAACACTTATGTCCTTCGCATCGACCTTCCTCTTCATGACTTTTGCATACAAGCCATGTATAAAATATACAAGATGGTACCATGTCTCTTTCTAAGAAATGATTGTGACAATTTTTCAGTGAAAGGCAAATATTACCTAAAACCGTCTTCCCCTATGACCAAGGCTTAGAACCATGCATTTTTGATACTCTGGTCTGTAATAACCATATTAATGACATCATTAGTAAAATGATATGGCTAGGGTAAATTCTTCATATAAACATGATTGCTATGTTCAGGATAAAATGTTCAAATCGTTTGCATTTTAGAAATAGGTGTTTGAAAATGGCACCTGAATGGGACTTTCAAAAGTCTATTTCCTGCTGCTTTAATGCCACTGAAGTGGCCAATCAAACCTCATGAATTGGACGGTGTCACATTGTAAGATAAAGCATTTTACCATTCTTCAAGGGGAAAGAATATAATACAAAACATTGTCAGAGTTGTCTAGGAATTGGGTTTATCAGAGTTATTACACATGAAATAGATGGATTTGATGACCATATAGAATACACACATACCTAAAGAGAATACACAGATTTAAATAAATACATCATTGTTGCTATAGTACTATGGTTGCTATGTTAATAGTATACTTGCGAAACATTGACAATGTCACTGAACATGGAAAATAAATGTATTTCATTCCCAGCTCTGTTATCTTGTGTCTCTGGCATTGCATGCAAATTAGCTAAAGGTGTTTAAAATAAAAAGATAAAAGATAAAAATGTCCACAGCTTTTAAAACAGGAATGTATGGATGAAAGAAGGTTTAATTTGGTCAAATTGGTCAATGGCAAGGGTGTACATACCATAGAGTTAAGGGGGATTTACACTGGGCGATTATCGTGCAGATGAGCGTTCATAGAACGCTCATTGCTGAAAATTGCCCTGTGTAAACAGGACAGCGATCAGCAGATGAACGAGCAAATGCTCATTTATCTGTCGATCGTATCATTTCTAAAAAGTTAAATATTATCGTTGTCGGCATCACCTCTCCCTGTGTAAACAGGGAGACATGCTGCCGACATGATAATAATGTATGGGGACGAGCGATTGGAGTAACAACCATTCTTCCCCATCCATAACTCCTTGTGACAGGAGCAGATGAGCGCCGATCAACGATGTTTTGCTGATCGGCGCTCGCTGCAGCTGCCAAAGTTCGGACAGTTTAATAGGGCCTTTAGACCATGTGGATGCTATTGGGCACTTGAAAAGTCCTGGTTGGTCCCATGCTCTTTGCTATTGGGTGACGGGAACCCACAGAGGACTCCCCTTGTTAGAAAATAAGGTTGTGGGAAACTGGCTCAAAGGTCTTTGGAAAGGGGTAAATAAACACCAGGCCCTTTTGTCTGGGGTTGAGGGAGGCAAAACCCAAGACTTTAATGAAGGACCCATTTTGATCTCTGCTATGAGGCCGCCTTTCTTCAATGTTTGTCACCTGTCTTTAGTAGAGATTCACATGTGAAGTTATAAAGATATTCCTGTATAGAGCTGACAACTACTCTTTATTTTTTCTTATTAGTAACCAATGGCACAAGTCATTCACCAACAGCACTGAATGGAGCTCCGTCCCCTCCTAATGGCTTTAGTAATGGACCTTCATCCTCTTCCTCATCCTCATTGGCAAATCAACAGTTGCCTCCAGCATGTGGTGCACGGCAACTTAGTAAACTGAAGAGATTCCTCACCACGTTACAGCAGTTTGGCAATGATATTTCACCGGAAATTGGGGAAAGAGTGCGCACCCTTGTTCTTGGATTAGTGGTAAGAAGAGCCATGAAGTGGTTCAGATTGTGCCGTATAAATGCAGGGCAGTTTTTAGCAATACTTACTTTAGGATAGTAAATCAGTTTGAAAGTGACAACCATTGCTTTGCAAATTAAATTTACTATCAGACAATGTAATTTCCATTACCCCAGACAGCAAATAGTCCCTTAATGGAAGTTTGAATGTAACCTGAAATTAAGCACTTATATTATAAAGCAGCTGTAGGTTTATATTAGATGAAGTGCAAACAGAAATGTTGTACATGACCGGCATGTTTTTACCTCTGTTACTTTTTGTAAATTAATGTTTTTTCTCCATGTCTGCTGAGTGGGGGCGGTCTCTTCCTTATTTGGAGATGGGGACTTGTGCTGTGAGCCAATAAGCTGCCTCATCCTGATGCTTGCCCTCCGGCTCTAACAGACATTGTGAGAGACTGTAATATAATTTCCCCCTCCTCCCCTCTCACAGCATGAGTCTCTCAGAACACCCTATTATAAAAAATAAAAAGAAAAAGAAAGTGCACAATAATTTAACAATGATGGCAAAAATTCAACCCACGTTTAGTATTGAGAAAGGGAACATTTTCATAAAGTGGATTATTAATATGCTGGTTAATAATGGCAACGTGTGTCTGTCTTGTCTTATGTCCAAGTCATATTATTAGATCATTGTGGGATATTGGAGTAGTGTGCTGACAGATTTATGTGTCCTCAGATCATATAGTTAATTTCTGCAGGAAAAAAACAGGAGCGGGCGATAAGTAATAATATAATTATAATTACACGACTGTTTCTCAAGCATTGATTTATTATTGCTTTCCCCTAAGAGAGCAGTTACGCTTGTCAAGAGCTCAGTCCTTCATATGAACAAAATGAATAACAAATAATGTCAAAGGATACATCAAGCTGCAAAATTATTTTTATTCCGAACAAGAGCAATGATTGGGCAGAAACGGGGTTGTCTTTTATCAAAGTCTTTATTAGAAATGGACTCAGCTGTTTTTTTTGGTGTTCGTCAGTGTTAGTACTATGTAGGGGTGCAAGGATCCATCACAATGTAGCTGGACATATCCATTGTCTATGTAAGCAAGCTACCCCCATGCAGTCATGGGCTTTAAGATCAGTGCTATGGTATCGACTTGTAACACAATATATCAGGAAGTGTAACCAATAAACAGCTTTGTTATTTCAGCACTGTTTATTTCCGAAGAACCTCTTTAAATAGAGGGTATGTTGGTTTTTATATGATTATGCTTTTCAATTACATTTTTGCCTGTTTTATAGCTGTGTATCTATATAGGATGGAGGCAGTTTGTTTGACTATTATTTTACATATATTATATATGGGATTTAAATGAAGGCATTACATGGAAAATCATCTCTTACACTTGTCCTTTGTAATAATTGCCTGCTGAAAATCTTTTCCTACTAGTGGGTAATGTGCTAAGCCATGTCTTTTTCTTTGCCATATCCAACAGAATTCTACACTGACAATTGAAGAATTTCATTCCAAACTGCAAGAAGCGACTAACTTTCCACTGCGACCCTTTGTCATCCCATTTTTAAAGGTATTGCACAGTTCATCGATCTGGAAATGATTTCAAACCTTATTGTTGCTAGGTCACAAATGTGTGTTTTACTGTTTTGCTTTTTAAGAGAGAAAATGGAAAATAAATCAGAGATGTAAGGACCGAGCTGTGATGGACACACTTATCTAGGTGACTCTTTGCCCTATAGCTCTCTCTTTGTGTTATTTCTAGTTATGGGGCGTGAAAGTACCATGAGTGTATAATTTAGGATGGTTTAGTTCTCTCCATTTCATTCTTTGGCAGTGATGCTGGCTTATAAAATATAGGTAATATTCAATGTCCAGTATCATATGTTATTTTTTTTTTCCTAGCTCTAATTCTTCAACTAAAAAAAATCCAGTTTATCTAAATGTTCCACTGTCAATTTATAAAAAAATAAAATAAAAAAAAAGGATAAATTATTTAAGAAGCTTCATCTTTCAGTGTAGTCAGTATTTTAGGACAAACTTCTAATTCAATTTTCCTATCATGGAACTATCTGGGGAGCTGGATATGCTAATATTAGAAATATTTCTAGTTCACTAATACACAGCCTGAAAAATTTATTCAACTCTAAAGATCATTACAAACGTAACGTGCAATTTAAAATAATTGTTAAAGATTATTAAAACATTTTTGGCTAATGCTGCTTCTGCACCGACGAAAAAGTGGCAACTCCTCTGGTCTAGCATGGCACTTTTGCCCTCAAGCACAAGTGTCCATACCTGAGCCAACCTCTAATGACATCATGTGCAATCATATAGGATGACATCACACTGTAGGATCTGTAGACACAATGAACACCTCGGCAACCTCTAGTGTGCTACTCTTGTATCTCCGGGTAGGATAGGGAAGGCAATTTCATAGTTGAAAGGAACACACACTCAGATTACCAGCCTGAAATCAGTTTTATTGTTTTTTTAATGTTGTCTCTTAATATTCCCTAATAGTGCATTTATCTAGAGAGTCTGAATGCTTCCCTACATGAATACTATTTTTATAAAGCAGCCAAGTTCACAGACCCAAGAAATGGGTGCACTTTGTTTATACTCTCAATCAAGGGGTATAGTTTGGAGGGGGTCTGTGGCCTCTGGTTACTGGGGGTATAGGAGATGCCAATAAGTAGCCAGTAGAGCTCCAAGGCTGAAGGAAAAGGGAGACTTGTAGGGCATGTGTCCTCTCGGTGTTGGATTGTATGGGGGTGCCAATGAGAAGTCGTTAGAGCTCTGAGACTAACAATTTTACTGGACTGACTCTGTCTATCTACGTGTCTGCTGCCAATGCAAAAGGCATTACTCTCTATAGATCGATGGGCAAAAGTAACATCAATTGCCGACACTCTGCATAAAATGCATAATCCCTGATATATGCTAGGGAATTTAGAAGTATGGGGCAATCCTATTAACTGGTTGTAGCCATACTGTTATAATTGGTTTATAATTTGCCCAAGACTGAGAGATGCCAATGCGTTTGTCTTCTGCTATGAGTTGTGATGTTTCTGTGTGTTGTAGATTATATCGCCTTTTCCTAATGAGCAGGATGTTTTTGTTAACCCATCTTCTCTTGTAATTATCACATTATTTAGTGGTTATATAGAAAGCATGCTTTCATAATTTCTGTAAGTCATGACCTGCGGAGGAAAAGAATCTCTTTAACATAGCTGTGATGTTAGACACCGTGCGCAGATTTTCTGCCCACAAAATAGCATCAATACATATGTATAGCACATTATGTTCTTAACTCACACTTACAAACCTCACATGGAACCTGGCTCTGCCAAGACTGAGTAATTGCAGAAAATGATATAGATGTACGCTCTGAAATGTTGCAGTAAAGATGTGTCGATGAGTACTTTAAGACGCACATGGTGAGATCTTGTCACTAATGGTATGGTTCTCCCTCCAGAAATATATAATGGCATGTTATAAAACCAATGCGTTTCTCATAATGGACAAGTTACCAGTGCAAGTTCAAGAAGCACAATGTATTTGTATGATAAAACAGATAGACCTGTAAGTTTAGCACCTTTGTTGTAATGCAAGGGAAAATAAAAGATAAAATATCTAATTTTCTCATTATGACTAGTGCTAGATTATTTAGAACATATCAGAAATGTATACCACTTTTAATGGGGTTCTCCGCTTTGAACATTCCATACTTAGTAGAAGGGTCCTTTGATATTAAGATGATCACAAAGTATCCACCGGCTGGGACTCCCAAGTTTGATTTGCCTACAGCACGACCACAGGGGAAATGAATCATTACACAGTGTCTATTCATCTCAGTGGGCTGTCTGTGTAGTGCAGGATAGTACAGGTCCTCCAGAGGGAGAGACGCTCTTTGTAGCCGCTCTCCACTCTTGCCAAGAGATGAGGATCCTGAACAGAGGACACCCTCTAATTACTCAGAATTCACTAATAATGTGTATGAAACTGGGTTTTCTAAACGGGACAGCCCCTTTAATTGCCCTTATCAATATTATCTATATAGGATACAGTATTCTCTTTCAAGTGAACCACTCCCAAAACCTGGAAATTCAAATGTGACTGCAATATTCTACACTCTTTACCCATGTAACACTCTAGGGTCTAAGAAGCTGACTTACGGTGAGCTGTTTAGTAGGATCTTCATACTAGATCACTGGTGATCGCTGCTTATTTTCTTTCCCTGACCAATAGAATGGTGTATTTTCAGTAAGATATTTATTTTCAGCCCTGCAAGGCCCCTTTTTATCAGTCACAGAAAGAAAATTATTCAGTCTCAGAAACTTGACAAACAGCTCCCCTTTTATCAGATTTTTGTGAGTTTGACAAGGGGGAGATATCAGGGTGAATTAGAGTCACACCTGGTTTGAGTGCAGTTAGATTTATTTTTTTTCTCCATGAAGTGAAATTAATATAGTGCTTGGGGTTTTCTATGAGATATAATAAAAATCGCATATAGCCTGATCTACAGTGCCCCTAATGCCTACAACAGCCATTCAAGTCCTTCATCATTGGTGTAAGTGTTCTCTTCTATGCCCTCAGCTGGTTAGAGTAGGAATGGACTGTGATATGGGACTATTGGAGGCATACCATGAATGATTATGATCGGGTTTACTATTCTTAGCATTGTCAATTTGGTTCAGACGTTGGCAACGGAGCTCATTGTTGGCCATCATCCAACAGTAGTCCATTTAGCTAATTAAAATAATCACCTTGTTAACATTGTGTGCCAAATGCAGATAATCCTAAGGCCCAATTTATTTCAGTTGTCACTAAATAAGCATGACTGACTATGTATGGACTGGTAGGTGGCAGTTAAAGTATAGAGTGTATTGAGCTCGGCCCATATCCCATGAAGCAGCGTACTTAAACTAATAAGCAAAGCTGTTTATAGAAGTGCTGGGTATGCTCGGTTCATAAAAGGATGCTTTCTTTATGAATTTCAACGTGTTAACATCATTTCCTCTGTGAATACCGCTGATTTCTTTGCTTTGTAAAAAATAAAAATATGTTTCTCTTCAGGGTCAAATTGGCTGCCACAAAAATTAAAAAAAATTAAAAAAAGCAAGCTTCCAAGGACACTTACACATTCTTCTATCAGAGCTGCGCACCATATGGTCCCCATATCATTTACTTTGGATCACTGGAATCAAAGATGCAACTTTTTTTCTAATTTTAGTGCTTTTCCTCAAAGGAGACATTAATGACAAAAACCATATGGTTGTGGGAACACGGGGCCTTAATAAGTGCATTCAAACGCAGCTGTAACAATATGCATTAAAATCTTGTTTTCATTAAGCTAATGCAACCCGCAGACCCACGATTCCATTCTGCGTTTATGGAGAAACATTTACTGGAAGGATATTAGACACCATCCTAATTACCTAATCTGGCACCAGAACTAGAACAAACAAAATTGCTTTGTATTACCATTTTTTTTTTCTCAAATTGAAAGAACATGTTTATAGAATTGCTGAATAAAAAAGGGGAGAAAACAAAAGACATTTTAACCGTGTCATCATTACTTTTGAATTTGTCAGAGGCAGCATTTCTGGTTTTCATTAGCTGTAAATCTCTGACACTCTTTTTAAAGTGATCGGGAGCAATGGGATTTTTTGGACTGAGTTGTTTATTTTATGTGGTTGTTGTTGTATGCTGTTTGCCGTGTTAGTGGTTTTTATATTGTAATTGCCTTTTATGTGGCAGTGAGGCTTACAGGGCATTGAGTCTGACCATCCATCTTTCTACGACCTGTTAAAAATGTAACCTATAGGACGGCCACCATAATAATTTAATCATTCAATAAGTGAAAACAAATATTTTCACCAGTTCCCATCAAGTAGCAATGATCAGCCAGCATGTTGGGAAATTATGAAAACAGATGTTAACAATGCACAAAATATGTTATGGACAGTAAACATCTAAAAGATATTTGTCAATGCTCCAGGAAACGATGTCCGATCCTAAAATGTTCCATGTAGGGAATAAAGAATCTCAAAAATATGTAATTATTGCTTCCTTATTTTGTGGACCCAGTCTTTTTGTCACATTAGATCAATTACCGACTTTTGATCTAACTTTGACATGACCGTATATGAGCCCTGATGTAGCAGGGACTGGGCACCAGATTGTCAGTGAAGAGATCAGGTTAAGCATCCTTCTGACATGGTTAAAGGGTAACTAAACGTTAGACAAACTTCTGACACGTCATAGTGACATGTCATTGGTGGGAGTCCGAGCACTGAGACCCCACTGATTGCTAAAACGAAGCTGCAGAAGTGCTGAGCCGCTACGTTTCAGTTCGGCTTTTTCCAGAAAGCCGATGTATCGGAGTACGGGCTCATAGACTTTCTATTGAGCCTGTACTCCGATACATTGATTTTCAGAAAAAGCCGAATAGAAACTAAGCGGCTGAGCGCTCACACGAGCACTTCTGACGCTTCATTTTAGAGAATGGTGGGTGTCTCAGTGCTCGGACTCCCACCAATCAAAACTTCTGACATGTCACTATGACATACCAGAAGCTTGTTGAACATTTAGTTACCCTTTAAGGTGGAATCTGATAACCATTGTATGCCGTTTCTGCGAATTTTATAACCTTGTGTTCTTTTTTATGTTGTTTATATTATATTATTATGAGATCTATACTGTATTTGCTTCTGGAATCTGCATGTAAACATTCTGTAGACAATGTATTGAGGTTGGTCCTGGCTCGAAGCCAACTAAGCTTTGCCAAAAGTCATCTGCACACAATATGACTTGCTGCTAGTAATTTTTTATAATTATCATTCAAGAATTTGGTCTACGAGATTACAAAACGTAAATGTATTTTTATAGCTGTACAATACAACTATCTCCGGCAGGAAATTCTGTTTAAGTTAGGACACCTGGTTGCCAAGGTCTTGGGCAAACATTATCATTTAATTTGTCATGACTCTAGGTAACTTTCTTATTACAATCCATCAGTCTCTGTATAACTGTTTCATACATAAGTCCAAAAGTTATGAAATTATACAGGTTTATCATCCAGTTTAAGTTTTTGGATCCTCTTAGAGTAGATCCTCTAATATTTTTGTGGCGGTCCCACAAACAATTTTGGACAGTGTTTTTTCCATAGCATTTGATCCTTGACTTTCCATCTGTACATGCAACTTATTTAAAGTTACGTTAAACCCAAAGGGTGATCTCCTACCTACCCCAGGTAAGTAATATTTTGGGAGTAAGAGATCAGCCCAACCTACCAAAACATTTTGTTTTTGCAAGATTTTTTTTTGTATAAACTATTGTCAGAATCAATGTATTACTTTAGATACTAGTATGTATGATCCCAAGAAGATATAGCATCAAATGATCTTACCTTCTATAAGGGACACAGATCATTTGCCATACATGTTTTTTACTTCCCCTGGCAGCCTTTCATGTACAAAGTTTAGAACACAAGAAAGAAAAATGATTATAGATTCTGTCAAACTGTTAAGGAGAATTGAAAATAAAATAAAAGCTTTCCAGAGTTCAGATTTTATAACAAGCTGTTCCCTCAATCTTTGTTGTATATTTTATAGGCCAATCTGCCTCTGCTGCAGCGGGAACTTCTGCACTGTGCAAGACTGGCCAAGCAAAACCCAGCCCAGTATCTAGCTCAGCATGAGCAACTGCTACTGGATGCCAGCACAACCTCACCTGTTGACTCCTCCGAGTTGCTTCTCGATGTGAATGAAAACGGAAAGAGGAGAACCCCTGATAGGTAAATAAACCCAAGATCTGTTGACATCTACGGCTTATCAACCATTTAGTATAGTTATCCTGCTTGTAAAAACACAGTAGATACTGCAAGTAGTAGTTCTTTACTTGTATAGTTTGGAATCTGGTGAGTTTGAAGAGTAACTTCCTTCAGACTGCAAAGCATGGAAATAGATGTTGCTTCATGATGCTTATACTTGAAGTAATTGTCCACCTTTACAAAGTGTCATTTTCAGGTCCAGTGTTTTTTTTTTTGTGCTGATTCATTTTTTAATATATCTTTTTAGTGGTGGGAGCTCCGTTTTTCTGTTACATGGCTCCAAATCCCCTTATAGTCATAGAGTTTATTGATAAAATTCTGGCTGCCCACAGCCACCACTAGATGAAGCTTAGGCAGTGTTCACATTGCCGTTTTTTTCCTTCTGTCGAAGGCATATGTTAGATAGCTTCCAACATATATCTCGGAAAGAAGACTTTAACGTATTCCACTGCATAGGCATACAGTGGAATATGTTGCATGAACCGCAGTGTAGAGTGCTGTGACGAAGGTACTTTGGCCAGGGATTTTAGATACCACCTGCACAGCGTCCCTCTATCCCCCACGGCCGCAAGAACTTTAAAGCAGCCGGATACCGGGGAAGCTACGTCACTGGAGCTTCACTGGTGTAGCCCTATACCCGAGTGAAGCTCCAGTGACGTAGCTGCCCCAGGCTGAGAGAGCAGCCGGAGCCACCGGTTGTAAAGGTCTTGAGGTCGCGGGGGTTTGGTCTAGGCAGCCTCTGCTGCGTCAGGAAACTCCAGTGATAAATGTCCATATATAAAAATGTATATCACTGGAGCTTCCCGATTAACTGGAGGCCTGTGGCAAATTCCATACAGTGGCATCGTTAACTCATAAGCCCCATGTTAAAAAAACGTATACCGCATGATCGGATGGAAAAGCATAATCTTCTATGCTGTTCCATCCCTCAAAAAAGAAAATATACTGACGTATATCAACCTATTGGAAGCCGAAGGGGCACTCTTTTGGCCTTTGTCTGGCTTATAGAGCCCTATGAACACATTTAGTATGTACATCGAGAGCTTTTTCCTACATACACGCTAAACGTAGAGCCAAAATGCAATGTGAACTAGGCCTTAGGAGCTTACTGCATACTGTTTTAGTGTTGAGTTCAATGTGTAAATAGTATGCAGCTCCTCCGCACCCCCCAGTGATGGCCAAAGGCGGATAAAAACATGCACAATACGTTGTGTTTACACATAAACAAATTTATGCCTGTACTAATGTTCCATCCTTTAGTATTTATGTATGTCAAACCTATGGAGACATTGAATGATGTTAGCAAATCTCCTGTAGAGAGCTGTAGAATATGTTAAATAGATGACAGGTAATCAATAACGTTACAGCAGAAAAATGAGCAGTGATTCCACGCCAATCTATATTGTGTATCAGAACTGGGGCTCAATTTGTATCTCTGTAGAGAAACTACTTATTGGATGTGTGCCATAAAACTAAAGTTTGAAACTTTTTTTTGCTGGAAAAATTGAAGAGAATATTCTACTTCCTTTAGAATAAAGTTGATTTAAACTTTTCCAGCAGTAAAAAATATGTTAGATTCTACAGATCAAATTCAACATCCCAATATATTATCGGCAGACTAAATAGACTATTTTATTTCTACTATCCTCATAAAAAGTCTTATCTGGCTGCTTCACTCGCATGGCCCCACAAATGCATCCAGAAGAGATTCCAGGAAATATGGACGAAAAATAAGAAAAACACATAAAACATGGCTAGAGTGGGGAAAAGAGAAGTCAATTACTAGGTGATGTTTTCCCTATTTCCAGTAGAACATAATATATAAGTGCAATGTATATTTTGTCTTACAAACATATGGTTCCAGACTTTATATTTCTCATTCTTATTATCGAGTAAACTAATTTGCCTATCAAATCCACATTATAAAACATACAACAGTATGTGGATTGCAACTTTTTGGTATTAGTGAGCTTTAATATAAACTATCTCCAAATTGAAATCAAGAATTAATATATTTTTTTTAAAGATATTGTGGCGATTACAAGATCTATAACGATACTAAATATAAATCGAGCAACAATGGTCTTCTTATGTAATAGATTATTCTTCTGCCATATGTAGAATGTAGGTTGTATTTTCTGCTGATGATATGTTGCTCATTTCAGATAAACTTTTATGTAAAAGACACACAGGAGAATTTCATTAACCAGGATTCCCCCAATAAAGCAACATCTGTCAAAAATATCTGCAAAATCAGTTTTAATCCAAAATCAACCAATGGTCTAGAATGCTTAAGATCAAAGTGAAGAACTAACAGCATTAGGAGGGACCCAAGATGACATTGGGAAGGCTTCTGAGTATATGAAAATAATCTAACATTCCAAAACATCCACTAATCTGGTACCCAGAAATTTACTGTGTTAACAATTTGAACATTAAAACTAATTTGGAGTAAGGAATATGTAAGGCTGTCTTCACACCATCCAGTCTTAATACAACCAGGACAGCTATGACGGATCTGTTTTCACCAAATTCTAACAGATAGCAATCAGGGTTACGGAATTTTTTGTCGGCAAGAATAGCACTGCAGACGACACTATTCTTGCAGTCAAAAACACTGGAACCAAAACGGAATAGGAAAAACGCAAACGTGAACAAAGTCCATTTGTGGAATGGAGCCCTAAGTAATGATTTAAATAATTCATTTATTGAAAAAGAAAGATGAAAATAATTTTTTCATGAAAAGTCCTTTTTAGCCAATGACTATAAAAGAATGCACTGAAATGGAGCCAGCTTATAATTGTGCGTCTGTTGTTTTCCCTCCTTTGATGGGGTTATCTATGCACACTCACTCTTTTCAAGCGTGAAATTAGACATGTCAAAAATTTTAGCCAGGAGCTATTTTTCATAAACTGATCACATGCAAATTATTCCAACACCACACTAATAGGAATTTAAAGAATATTAAGTAGTAAATCACACAAAAAAAAAAAAACAGATGTTAAGAGCTGTAACTTATATGAGTGTGGTGCCGTGTTTCTCTATAGTCTGTTTCAGGGTTTGCAGTATATGTATTTTTTAATATTAACATTTTTGCTTTAACATTTGGTGCTTAGATCAATAGAAACAGTTCAATTAACATTTTTACAAATTTATGGAATCTTTCAAATAAGCTGCAAATATTTTACAGATTTTATCCTGTGTCCTCTCCAGTTGTTGTCAATAGTGTTTACTGATTGATTAATTTTACCCAATTCTAGGTATTTCAAAAATCGACAATAATTCTTCATAAAGCAAAATTATTTTGGTAATGTTATACATGGTTGACACTAAATGGGCCTTACTTAAAGATGTTTTGTTCTAGAATAGGATAGTTGAAGGAGTTATGACATAAAGTCTCATGGGCAAATCATGACTTCGTATACAACACAATGTATGAGGAGATTCCATAGCAAACATTCTAAAAATAGTCCTGGAGTATATTGCATAGAGCGTATATAGACAGGTACAGTAAGACTGCCTTGTGACTGTCCAGCCTCCCATGGGCCGCACTGAACGCCAAACTGGCTAAAGAAAGTTATTATTCAGACTGAAGTATATTTTTATTCGATCGGCCTGGGGTAAAATGTTCAGCATCAGAAATTATTTTAGCAGTAGTAGAGCATTCAAGGATATACGTAAGGGAATTTGGGCAACCTGGTGTTATTCGTTCTTCACCATATCCAATACTTGCCTTCTACCCTAGAAAAATGTGGCAGATGATTTTTTTGGAATTGCTACAGCACTTGTGAGGATTTAGGATATCATTATACAGGGAAATGCTAATACGCATACTTGGCTTTATTGTCAGGATCATAGCATTAACCTTATTGCATTTGCCAGCAGAACTATTTCCACCTAGAAGGCTTAGTAGGCTGAGGGAAATAGTGTCTACTATATAACTAACAGAAAACACTATTGTGTTGTTGCTTTTGATATACATTTTCATTATTTGCCATTTTATGCAGACGTGTAGATTTAGGTATATTAAGGTTTCCACAGTCTGACAGTGAAGCTTTATGTTTTACTGAATGTTTTCTTGGTGCATATGGTCTAACACGGATGAGCAGCCACGGTGAGATTTTGGAGTCTATTAAACTGGCTCATTAAAAAGATCAATCTGTTTCAATAATAACACTGGGAGCCATCAGTCACAGAAAGAGTGAAAAAAAAACCTGACACGTGAGTGGAAAACACAACTGAGTAATTTGTCCATGACATGTCATGGTTGCAAAGCGCTCATAGTATTTATCTCACTATTAGACTCGATTCCCAGCAAGACTAATAATTTGTTCTACATCACAGGTTTTGTTTACTCCTTTTTCCAGCTTATTGTAGAGCGAATCTGGGGGTCATTAAAACCATAGAAAAGTTCTATATGACAGGATTTAGCTTTTCTTATGATAACTTTTCTCCACAGCCTGTGAGAAGTTGGTTGTGGTTGACTATGCATGTAGATGAGAACAAGTTGAGCACCCGAATTGACCTACCCATGTTGTACATAATCTCCACGATGTCAAGCCTACGTAAGATCAATAAAATACACTTAGATTACATTTGTAGTACATTACACATATTTTCTTTTCAGAACCAAAGAAAATGGCTTTGACAGAGAGCCTTTGCACTCAGAGCATCCAAGCAAGCGGCCATGCACTATAAGCCCCGGCCAGCGGTACAGTCCAAATAATGGCTTATCCTATCAACCCAATGGTCTGCCTCACCCTACCCCACCACCACCTCAGCATTATCGTTTGGATGACATGGCTATTGCCCACCACTACAGGGACTCGTACAGACACCCTAACCACAGGGACCTCAGGGACAGAAACAGGCCTATGGGTAAGAGAATTGGAGATCTTTTTGTACTTCTCCTGTGTTAGCATAGCTTTGTGGAGAATATTAACTTGATTATATTGAAGTCATTTTGGTCATTGTTATAATACAATGTGTGGTAGTATTAAAAATGCAAATCTAAGTCAATAAATCCCATTTGCTATTGATTTAAGTGTAGGAGAAAACCACTTGATATAACAGCCAGTCTCTTTCTGCCGTGAAAGTGGTAATTAAACACTTGGAACGCCCACTGAAGACCTGACAGACAAACTAGAGCATCTTATCTCCTACACTTGAAATCAGATTTATTGATGACAGTGGGGATGGGTCTACAGAGACCATGGTGGGCACCGATTGCTTGACAAATAGGAATTCAATACAATCTGACATTCTGTGCTGCTACTGTCTCTATTGAACAGTATATTAATTTATTGTCTTTATGGCTTTTACAGAATTTGTTAATTCTCTAGTGATTCTTATTTTCTGTTTTTTTTGTTTTTTGTTTTTTTCTACTGGGACAATTATATTAGCTCTCCACCAATTAGAAAAAAAATAATTATATTGTTGAAAGACTTTTCCATTTTTCAGAAGGCTGTTAATTAGTGTTACATGAGACTTTACGTGTGCTTTGTCTAGGGTTACATGGAACACGTCAAGAAGAAATGATAGACCACAGACTAACAGACAGAGAGTGGGCAGAAGAATGGAAGCACCTTGATCATGTAAGAACCTCTTAATGGCATTCACAGTGGAATTGAAAATAATATTAGACGTTTCCTATGTATTAAAAGGGTTGTTTATCTTTAATTAAATAATTCTAATATCTGAGCACTAGATCGGCTCTAACCAGGGCTGGCATATGGAATCCCTTAACCCCGTACAGTCAAATGGTCTTGGCCCCCTGGGCTCCCTCCTACATCTCCATGCTTCTTCTGGTAACCTATTATATACATATTGTGGGCACCTGAGGGAGCAAAGGAGGAGGAACTAATATGACCTGTGAGCACCTTTCTAGATCCATATCATATATTTCAGTAGGGGGGGGGGCAAAAGACTATTTGGAGCCTATGGAATTACTGGGCTCTATATTTGCATATAATTGTTTATTACATGGGTTCTCTTCATTTAATATAAATATAACTGTGTGAGTCCCATGCATTGGCAGAGGGCAGCTGACAGGTGAGTGTGGGCCCCTGACTTCAATACCACCTGTATTGCCCTTGCTCTAACTAATGACCTCATATAATGGCTCATATTTACTATAACTGCTGAAGGTGATTGTATACAGATTACTGGGTCATCTCTTACCTAGGTTCTCAATCTGTTGTGCCCCCTGGAGTGCACACCATCTCCAAAGTGGGTACTGAGATGTTAAGAAACATTGATCTACAACAATAATTGGTAAATCATCAAATTCCCAAAAATACAGGATATGAATTATAGAACAAATATACACTTTGTACAAATTTGATGCCGCATGTAAAATAGAATTATTGCCCAGCTTTCTCTATAGAACATTATTCTGTTTGGACAATTTTTCAGCACTTACCAAAGTAGCTGCTTGAATTGATTTTTTTCCCTCCGTTATGCTTCACTTGCCTAACTCATTTACAATATATCATCTTTATATCTTGTACATTGTCTTCACATACTGTTGTCGAGAGCTAAATAATGGCATACATTTCCATTGCAGTTTGGATCAGTCCTATGCAAATTTCAAGTATGCAAGATTACCGAGTCATAATATATTTAAAACAAATAACTCTACCATCATCACAGATGGCAGATGAAAGTACTTTCCAAGTGTTTGGAAGCTGGGCTTAATGAATGTTGCATGTTCACAGACAGATCTTGTGTCTTTTTGAGCCACGTTTATTTTATGCTGTTGCAAAAGAAAATTATAAAATGGGAACCAGTTCTCATATTAGTACTTGCAAATTAAATGTGTGTAATATGGTGACTTATTTAAGACAGTGGCAAAAAATAAATGTTTTTCTGATGTTGTCCTAACAGCTGTTAAACTGTATAATGGATATGGTGGAAAAAACAAGACGATCCCTCACTGTGCTACGGCGATGTCAGGAAGCTGACCGAGAAGAGCTTAACTACTGGATCAGGCGGTACAGTGATGCGGAGGATTTAAAGAAAGGTAGCAGTAGCAGCAGCACCAGCCATTCCAGACAACAGAGCCCTGTGAATGCAGATCCTGTCCCCTTAGGTATATTAACACTACCAATGATGGGTCCTCGGACCTTTGTCCTAATGTTCTTAAATGACCAATCTTTCCTTAGATATTTGTATAAAGATTAATTTCATTTGATGATGGGTTTTATATATTTATTATGTTATGTTTTATGTAATGTCATGTATTTATTTATTCTGCCTTGGTATAGGAAAGTCATGAATGCATTTCTAGGATTTTATTGACTGTAGAATTGAAGCCCATTTAAGCGGGTTAGACAAGGGCAAGACAATGCCCTGTGTCATGCGTTGGTACATGGATGGATCTGTTGGATGACTTTTTGCTTCGTAAACTAACATTGACTCTGAATGGGTGTAACTCAAAACAGCTGTCAAATGTCAGCTGCCAAAAATTGTATTTGACCTAGATCCCACAAATAGACGTCAATAAAAATACCATAAACATACCCAAACATAACCACCATCCTCATCATCTTCAGATATAAAGTGCCAATACTCTATTTAAAACTGTACCTGTATAGAAAGTTATTCCAAAAAAAAAATATATATATATATATATATATATATATATATATACATATATATAGATATATACATATCGATATGTATCTATAGAGATATATATATCCATATATGTATATCCATATATATATACCCATATATATATATATATATTTATATGCTTCATGGTACCGTGGATGAGGAGGCAAAGTTTGTCTTGGTCATGCAAACTTACATCTATTAACAGGTCATGTGAAATAATCTGCCTTCAGGAAAGTAGGTTTTAAACACATATTTGAAGAGTTTTGAAGCTACTGACTTGTCTCCCAAGGAAATTCCAATTTTCTAGAGTTTATCTCCCATTCCATCAACAGACTACATGGTGCTATATACAGCAACCTGTAGTCTGCAAATGGCATTGGTCTATAGTACGGTCTACTAAATAGTTGAATATGTTGATAATTTTATCTTCAGGCCAGTATTTTGGGATCTGAATTATTTCCACTGTGTTTTGACACAATGTTTCACCTATATGCTTGGAAATTGACTTTGATTAGCCAAACTTAGGCCAAAAGAGTGTCCTTTTGGCATACGTTTGGTCAGTATATATTGGTATATCTTTGTCCTAATTAAATTAAAAAGAGCAGTAAAAAAATTTTTTACGCACACGGTATACTTTTGTGTTCAATTGAAGTCAATGGCCAACATATACATCTGTGTAGGCATCTGGATGATACCTGGTACACAGATGTTACCCTTTTTGTAATTGTCATTTTTTTTGTGTTACACTTGGATTACATATGCTAAAATCTGCCAAAAAATCGTAGTCATTATCTTTTTGTTTTTTATAAACATTACATTGCACCACTCAAATGTATTAATCTAGTATAAACATGGTGTGTAGACATGAACACAAGCAAGCCATCTATCCACTCCTGCTTTATTTCCCAACATATATTTTGTTTGAATCATGATATTTGGAGAACAGACGGCATCTATTTCCTCCCCTTGATAGAGGAATGAAATAGTACATGTGCGAATTATTCCGATGTCATATATAGAATTATAAAAATAAAGTTACCCACATTTTTATGATTTTCTTCAAACTTTAGGTTAAATAAGGTTTAACATATGTCTTTTTCCACATAATATAAAATAATCGATAGTGCAGGCAGTTTTGTTTTTCTCAGGATTTTACTGCAAGCGATTTGTGCCAAAATAAATATGTACTTTTTTATTGTCTATACCATTTCCTCAGTCGCCTTCTTTTGATAGCTTTGCCCATGTGTTGCTTTCTGTTAGATTCCATAATTTTTTTAAGAAACTGAGCTATATTTTATTAGTGTATGATTTATGATTTAAAGGGCCAGTAAGCCATAAATAGAATGTCTGACATTAAAGGGAATGTGTCGCTGGAATTTTTTTTTATTTTTTTTTTAGTTAAACAATTAGCATTTGAGTGATTACACATTGTTTTAATTTTTTCACAAGTCAGGAAATATTATAAATTAGTTTCTAATTTATAACATTTCCATGTGCTGGTCACTAGAGGGAGCAGTTCCCAAAATTGCAGCATGGTCAATGTGGTAAAGCAACCTCATTGCTTTATGCTGCAAATTTGGCGTAGACACACTCGCTCTAGTGTCCTCACACAATCCCCCCCTCCCTTATTCTGGCTAGTGCCAGGAGTAGGAGGGGGTTGAATCTTCAAACCTCCTACACTGTGTGCTGCCATTTTCTGAGTGAATCCACAGTGTAGCAGGATTAGATACAGTGCTCAGCAGACAGTATAACACGAACATACATGAACATAATACACACATCACATACACAAACATAACTTACCTGCTTCTGCCACCGCTGCCGACTCCGCTCCTATTCCTTGTGCCTTTGCTTCCTTGAAGATATGGCCGGAAGCCGGGGCCGGAAGTCGTCATCTGACTGTCCGGCAGCAGCTTCCGGTCCACATGAAAATGGTGCCGGATTTCACTCTGCTAACGAGCTTCGTTTTGGTCTGTGTGGGAGCGGCGCATTCGCCGTTCCCACACAGATGGCATATGCTGCAGTGAATGGAACGGCTCCCGTTCGCATTCTCTATGGGGTTGTATGTGCCATATTCTATCTCTGTATGTGTCGTTAATCGACACATACAGAGATGAAAAAAAATGGCAGCCTCCATAGAGAAGTAAAAATAAAAAAAAGTAAAAAGTAGAACACACCAACACAAATAAATAAATTTTATTTTTTTATCATACTAAAAGCAATATGATAAAAAAATAAATTCATGACACCTTCCCTTTAAGAACATACCTTCACAAGTCTTGAGACATTTCATATTGTATGAACATCTGCTATGTAACGGAATACAAAAATATCTTCCCCAACAATCTCAACTTTATCTTGTGTCTAACAAGCTCCTGTCACTTTTCTATTGAATAATTCTGCCTATTGTAGTACCACTGGCACTGTGGAGTTTGAGCCCTTTCATTTCCACGAGGGAAGTATGACAATGCATCAGCTCAAAGGGATTTTTTTATATAGTCTGATCCGTTTTTTATATGTACAGTAGAAATATCTCCTTGAGTCATCTAAAAAGATCCCACTCCATATGCCCAGTTTAATGGTCCTTTTAGAAGCTATAAAAACATAATTATCACCCCGTCTACCCCACCAATTTTCTTAAAGGGGCCTTACGCTATAAATCAATGCCATCAAGAGGCTGGAATTGCAACTAAGACCCGCTGATATACATCGCCTTCTCGATTTTTCCATAGTATCCCACCCTCCTTCCCTCGTAAACTCCATGATCGGCATCGAGAGGCATAATTTGTTTATAGTGTATATTACAGAGTTGCACACCATCGCTATTCCAGCTTTTCTAGGCATCATGTCATTGGCTGAAGAGGTGACAAAACATGATTTAGTACAGTTTCACGGGAATGACTTGTAGATGCAACTGTCAATGCCATGTCCGTACCGTCTCTGTTGAATCGCAAAGAGAAAATTAGATTTTTATTATCTGTAAGACTGTGAGGTGACTGATAAAGTCTGATGGGGAGCTTAGACAGTTGTGAAATGTAGCTGTAATAGTCACAGACAAACATGACTACAGCAGTTCCTTGGGAAAAGTTACTGGACTGCGGGTAGTGGGTGACCACTAAATTCTTCTCAGTCTATTTCTACTACTTAATTTACCGTATCTAACAGCAGTACATTGTAAAGCATTGGCATTCGGCCATTGAAGTGTTTACTTTGGGTTCAATGTACCTTGGTCTAGACTCCCAGTTTAGACTTGCGTTAATGTGTGCAATTTTAGAGATAAATAAGAATATGATTGCGACAAGACTTATGCCTAAAAAATTAAGTCCTTACAAATTGCTCTATTTTCCTTGCAACTGTCTTTGGTCGTCTCATGCCAGCCGCTCAGCTCCTCGTTAATGAGAAAATATGACTTTCTCTATGTAGCTAAATGTTAACTCCAGTATTTTGGCTAGCGGACTCCCAGATAGAATAACACTGCAAATAATCAGATATAATTTGAGTCTGATGAAAATCACAACAAAGTATTTTTAGTGCCTAATTTGTAATACCACATAGTTTTGTCATATATTTTTCACAGCTGTTCAACAGCTTGGCTAATCTGTTCTTGGAAGAGTTCTCTCTCCACTCTGAAATATTTCTATGGTTACAACATTTCGTTTTCATTCTCACGAAAGATCAGTTTATGAGGTACAACCCTTTATTGATACAGACATCTTCAGTTCAAAGTGCCTACAATGCTAAATCATTAAGACTGAAAACTACTTAATTACCTCATTTGCGTGCTAGTAGGGTGGCATGAAAGCAGTCAGTTTTTTGTGCTTCACAATAATTTCATTTGGTAAAGATGTGATCCATTTGTTATGTGATTCACAAAGTAAAAAACACGCTAAAACCAATTTCATACTAATACATCTAAAACTTTTTTTGCATATTTTATGTGCCGTTATAGAGTAAAAATATATCTTGGCAACAAATTGACATTGACAAATTGACATTAAAGGGGATCTATCACCTCAATAAGCCACCCGAGGTAAGGGCAGCTTATTAGAGGGAGTGGTCCATTCTCCTGTTACCCAAAAGGATAAAAAAAAAAGTTATGTGCTGTTTGGCTAATAGGAGTGATCAAAGAATACATCGAACTCTCGAAATGTTCGCGCTTTTTAAAGCCTGTGTATGTACTGTCAATTTTAATATATAAATAGATAAATAAATGTATAGATGTATACGTGCAAACTAGGGGGATAAAACACTTAACACAGTTAAAGAATATTGTTATAATATCTATAGATTCTATTTAAATTTATATATAAACTTTAAGGGCTATGTAAATCTTTGCAAGCATTTTTTTTTTATTGCTCCATTGCATCTAACACAAAAACTTTGCATATAGTCTTCATTTACATTTGTATACCATTTTGTGTCTACATCTCCTATGCCGACCTATGCGTCTCCATGGTAACAGACTATGAACAAATGCTGTATAGTTTGATCCTGCAGTCATATTCCCTTATGTCCACTACTGCTTAGTAGGGGAGTGTGACTGCAAGATCAGATTACTGAGGGTTTGTTTATTGTCTGTTTCCATGGAGACACATAGGTCTGCATAGCAGCTGTAGAGACAAAACGGTTGGATATTTTTAATCAAGACTATTTGCAAAATAACGTAATTTTAGATGTATTGGAGCAATATCAAGAAAACTTTGTGAAGGTGGACATGGCCTTTACATATATTAAACCCATTGTATAGTCCTGTATGTCAGCAGAAAAGTCCTGTTGTAAAATGACCTCTGACCTGTAGTAAATTATAAGCAATGGTATGTTATTCTTTATAGTATAAACTATTACATCGTACATAGATCAGACACATAGATGTGATATAATGTCGTGGGAACTCCATGCTTATATAGAATTTCAATATATATATATATATATATATATATACATACATATATGTATATATATATATATATATATATATATATATATATATATATATATATATATTAACCAGTTAAAACCCCCTAGTTAATAAATGCCTTGTGTCCTGCCTAAACGAAAGGATTGTTCCCGTTATTCAGCCAGCCAAGCTTGACGCTGATATTTATGAGCTCGGGCTCACACATAGCTCAGTCAGGGCTGCTCGGTGTATAAATTTCCATTTGCATTAATTTCTTTGGAATATTTGCAATCTGTCAGAGAATGTCATGGTGTTATGCTGTCGACATTCCTACAGAAGGCATGAAACAGCTGTGACAATGAGATTTTTGTGTACTGTAGACAATACTTGCAGCGTGATATCAGAGTGGGCTTTACTGTCAGTCTCAAGTACTAACAAATGAGCAATACCCTCAATGTGTTCTTTTTTTTTCTCTCTTCCTCCTCTGCAGAATCGCATCGGGAATTCCTTCACAGGCCCGCTTCTGGATACGTGCCAGAGGAAATTTGGAAGAAAGCTGGTAAGGATTGTTTAAAAACACAGACCTAGTGTTCTGGCAGATGTGTGCAGTTGTTAATGCACTGATGTGAGGAATCAAAAAACAGACTGATTAGTAACACAGCAAAATTGCAATAATCCTCAATAACTGCTCAAAATTATAATATGGGTTACTGCGGAAATCCTTTGTAGAAAATCTTCAACCCCAGGAGATACTATTGATCTTTTATGTTTGCTGTGTCATTACTATACACTTACCCATTAGGCTGTTAATGTTTCGGGAACATACTTAAAATAGTGAATAAAGTTTACAATAAATTAATAGGCAGATTGTGTGCCCTTTGTACCTTCCATTTGTTGTTTTTATTTGATCTTATTTTATACCATTAGGCTTAGTACCTGTTATTTAAACCGGCACATCAAAAAAATATATATAAACCATATTTGTTTTTCTTATGGTTACTGTTTTATTTGTTATTTTGTATTGTTATTTTTTTTTTATTGCTATTTTACCCCCCATAAAACAAGGTTTACATTAAATAAAATAAATATTTTATGGCCTGTTATTTATATAGCAATCCAATACTGACGTGTTGAACACAGCTTTTATTAAATAACAAAATTGATGCCTACTGTCCATAAAATATATATATGTGAATAAAGTCAATATGCCACATTTATGCTAATATGAAAATATAAAATTGCATTGATTGTAACATTTTTATTGAATTAAACACTTAATTTTATAAAAATGTTAAAATTTGCAATGTTCGTAATAAAACTCCGCTGATACCACATTCTATATATATTTCTTTTTGAGTAAGCAAGGTTTGTTTGCATTTGGTAATAAATATGCAAGCACCTTGTGAGCATTCTATCAATTCTCTGTGCAGATCTGTTCGTGCCTGTGGGACTAGAATAGGAATGCATAATTTAAATATAAATTGCCTGATTAGCATATACAATTAGTCAAGCTGTAGCTTTGATCGTAAGCAAAAATTATTGTCCTGTATTACCACTTAGATAGAATTTTAATTCACCTTGAATATTCAAAGTAAATTAAGCCCGGGCTGCATTGTTCCCGGCTGTGATATTAAGAACCACTGCCCCACATTCAAATTCCTTACAATAAAAAAATGTAATAAAAAAATATACATCATTTTTGATTCGTTTAGTAAATACAATATTTCTTGAAAGTAGAGAAAGTTAATTTTTTATTTCATGCCTTTCAATTTTTAAATTTGAAATATTAAATTATATTGTTATTTGCCATTATTTTCAGCTGGATTTTATAGTATTCTTGAATTCGTAGAATTTTTTTTCAATATTCTGGTGTTTTGCTAATGGTGTGTGGGAATATTAATTTCTGTAGTGGTTTGTAGATAGTGTCTTTAAAGATCGCTTCCTGCAGCGTATTCATTCATTCTTCATTTTTAATATCTTGTAATATGATTCTATTAGAAATCTATGTTCTTAATTAAACAGAACATTTAATTAAGGTGCTTTTTAAGTGAGTGAAACAATTAGGTGAAAACACTTGAATGAAACATGTCATAATTAGTTTTAATAGAGTGTTAATTGGTACAACGTTTGCCAAGTTAATAATTACTGCTTATTAAATTTTCAATTATTCATTGTCATTTTGGTTTGAATAAAGATGAAAATTAGATGAACTAGATCCAATGGAAGATATCGTTACATAATAATTCAATTAGATCATTTACTTTAAATAAAGTATTTAAGTCCGTCATTTATGTATTGAATATGCATGTAATATATAATATTGAAAAAATGATAATATTAAAAATATATATTTTAGTATTTTTTAATAATTATAATTTTTTAATATTGTTAAAATGACCCTATCTATGCTGGAAACCAGACTAAAATAACTACATGCATCATTGTAGAACAAAGGGTGTTTTCTTTTTGTAATGTGTTAATGGAGAAAAACCGATGAAAGATTCCACAAGCATGTTTTAATTAGTGTCAGCATTAAAAATGTGGAAAATATATTATAGGCAGTGTCATATATCTAATCGGTTAATTCCGTACTAATGATATAGGCTGGTGATTGTAAAACTTTAGCTATTTTGCATTGCACGTAAAAAAAATGTAAAAGAAAAGTTTTAATTTTTAAATTTTAATTTTAAATTTTTAAAAGGTAATTTTTTTTATTTATACTCCGAGAGAGTTTCAAATCATTAGGTGCTGAGTCACGCTTAATTCTTACTCATAAGTTTGATTTACAGTATATGAGCAGTTATTTGTAATATTTATAGCATGTATTTTTGAAATGTTTTTAATCTGGAAACATCAGAATAAATATTTAGACGAATCCAAATAGGTTAATTAATGAAGATTTATATATAAACAGTGCTGTGAGAAATGATTTGCCCCCACCTGATTTCTTCTATTTTTGTTCATTTGTCACAGTTAAATGTTTCAGATGATATGACTAATTTTAATATAAGATAAAAACAACTTGAGTAAATACAAAATGCAGCTTTTAAATGATCATTCCATTTATTGAGGATAAAGAGGTGTTCAAAACCGTTATCACCCATGCCAAAAAGTAGATGCCAACCCAAAACCTACTAACTAGTTGTGCCACCCTGCCAGTTACAACTGCGAGTAAACGTTTGTGATGACTTGCACATAGTCTTTTACATCGCTGCGGAGGAATTTTGGCACATTCCTCTTCGCAATTTTTTTTAATTCGGCTGCATTCGAGGGCTTTTTAGCATGACCTGTCCGTTTAAGGTCCTGCCACAGCATCTCAATGGAATTCAAGTCAAGATTTGGACTCAGCCACTCCAAAACCTTAAATTTGTTTCTTTTGAGCCATTTAGTGGAGGACTTGCTTGTGCTTCAGATCATTGTCCTGCTGCATAACCCAACTGTGCTTAAAGGGAATGTGTCGCTAGAAATTATTTTTTTTTTTCAGTTAAACAATTAGTATTTAAGTGATTACACATTGTTTTAATTTTTTTAATTTTTTCACAAGTCAGGAAATATTATAAATTAGATTCTAATTTATAACATTTCCATGTGCTGGTCACTAGAGGGAGCAGTTCCCCAAATTGCAGCATGGTCAATGTGGTAAAGCAACCTCATTGCTTTATGCTGCAAATTTGGGGTAGACACACTCGCTCTAGTGTCCTCACACAATCCCCCCTCCCTTATTCTGGCTAGTGCCAGGAGAAGGAGGGGGTTTAATCTTCAAACCTCCTACACTGTGTGCCGCCATTTTCTGAGCGAATGCACAGTGTAGGAGGATTAGATACAGTGCTAGCAGACAGTATAACACTAACATACACGAACATAATACACACATCACATACACAAACATAACTTACCTGCTCCCGCTGCTGCCTCTGCTCCGCATGTGTCGTTCCCACACAGACGGCATACGCTGCAGTGAATGGAACGGCTCCCATTTGCATTTTCTATGGGGATGTATGTGCCATATTCCATCTACACATACAGACATGAAAAAAAAAAAAGCAGCACCCATAGAGAAGTAAAAATAAAAAAAAGCAAAAAGTAGAATACACGAACACAAATAAATAAATGTTATTTTTTTTATCATACTAAAAGCAATATGATAGAAAAAAAATAAAAAATTAATGACACCTTCCCTTTTAAGCTTAAGGTCATGAACTGACGGGCGGATATTCTACTTCAGGATTTTCTGATAGAGAGCAGAATTCATGGTTCCATCAATTGTAACAATATGTCCAGGTCCTACAGATGCTAAGCAACTCCAGAACATCATAGTTCCACCACCTTGGTATGATGTTCATATGGTGGAATCCAGTGTTAGCTTTACGCCAGATGTAACAAGCCCCATGTCTTACAAAAAGTTTCACCTTTGACTCATCAGTCCACAGAATATTATCCCAAAAGTCTTGGGAGTCATCTAGATGTTTTTTTTTGGCAAGTACAAGATGAGCCTTTGTGTTCTTTTTGGTCAGCAGTGGTTTGTGCCTTGCAACTCTTTTATGGATGCCCAGTGTCTTTCTTATTGCTGAATCATGTACATTGACCTTAACTGAGCCAAATGAGGCCTGCAGTTTTTTAGATGTTTTTTTGGGGTTCTTTTGTGACCTCCTAGATGAGACGTCAATCGGCTCTTGGTAAAAGTGTTTCCGGCCGCTCCTGGAAAGGTTCACCACTGATGCGAGTTTTCTCCATTTGTGGATAATGTCTCACACTGTGGTGTACTAGAGTCCCAGAGCATGACTTTATTTGGCATCTGTATTTGAATCTCTTGAGGTTGCGGCATTATGTTCGACTTTTTAAGACCTCCTAGACTGTTCACATTGTCAAATTCTATTTAAGTCATGTTTAGATTTAACAAGTCCGCCAGTAATCATGCCTGGGTGTGCCTATTGAACTTAAATGGGCACGGTCATTGCAACAAACTTTGCATAAATGAATAGTACAGGCGACTATGAGAAACTTTGTAATATATCTTATCAGAGTACGGCCTTATTTACAGGAACGTGTTAAATGTCCGTGTGATGGCCGTTGAAACAATGGCGTCACACGGACCTATATAATTCAATGTGGCCGTTCATGCGGCCATTGTTTCAACGGACCGTGTGAATGTTCCGTGAGAAAATAGGACATGTCCTATTTTTTTCTCCCTTTCCTCCATAGACTCTAATCTATGGGGGATGCGTGACATCGCGTCCCGCAGCGCAATGCACGGATTCACCTCGGACATGAAAAACTGCAGTTTTTCACATCCGAGATTTCACGTCCGAGATGCGCAACTCTCGTGTGAATCCGACCTTACAAGACAACTTTCTACTCTTATCTGGCTGGTTCTGTGCTCCCCCTCCCTCTGCTAAACTGACATTCACTCTAAAAAGTCAGACTGCAGCTCACATGTATAAGATTACACATGTCTATGGAAGCCTATGGAGAGGGGAGGGATAAGTGTGAGCAGGAGGTGCAGGAGATAAGAGCAGAACTACAGGCATGGGACCTTGCTGTCACAACCAAAGCACTTTATTCACATCAGTACAGGTCAGTACTTCTCTATATACGTCCTGCATGATCCTGGGGCTGTTTCTGCGTGACAGAGAAGGTTATGGAGCAAATTCTCCTCTTCTTACTGTGTGTAGTGTATGGCTGCCAGTCTCCACACCCAGCTCAGAGAGAAATGCAAAACTACAGATATAGCATGCAAAGGGGAAAAGTGCTAGAAATTGCAAAATCAAAGTTATATAATAGTCATAAATAGTGCTGCTCCTCCAGTACACACACATGGTAGCTTATCCTAAAAAGTCTAATGAAACGGCAGGTACCCTTTAAATGTCAATTGATTGGAAATCATTGTTTAAAAACAGCATTTTGTGTTTACTTGGGTTATCTTTGTCTAATATTAAAAGTTGTTTCATGATCTGAAACATTCACGTGTAACAAATATGCAAAAATATAAGAAATTGGGTAAAGGCAAATCCTTTTTCACAGCACTCTGTATGTATGTATGTGTGTGTGTATATATATATATATATATATATATATATATATATATATATATATATGTAGTGTCGTTACGCCATTCAAATAATATTTACCATAATTTGACAGAATCTGTGCTGGTCACTCATGTCATGTTGGTTACCCACTAAGCTTAACCAATAATGAATGACATCTCTATTTGTACTTAACTGAATTCTATCATCAGAAAATGACCTGTTGTAAGTTAAAACTTTTTTGTTGGTGGTTTTTCTTAATTTTCCATGTAACTATCTATATTTAAAAAAATTTAAAAAGCTGAAATCTTGCATTTTTCACACTGTCCACTGAGCTATCAATAGACTGACACTTCTTGTTTTGTCGAGGTCACTTTTCAGCATCTTATTGTCATCGCAGGCAGATTTACAATAAAAATGTAACTCTGTTATCAAAAATCTAGACACAAATAACACAGAATCACACCATTGTCAATAGGTGATGGACACAGCTCCCCTCCTCCTAACCCTTCGTGCACAGTGACCTCTGCAAGTCACAGAGCATGCCCACAACACTCTGCCATAAAAGTCAAAAGGTCATTTTCTGACTGAGTTCTCTTATGTCTATGTCTCTGCTGTGAAGCAGCTCATGCATGATGTCTGCTCATGTAAAGAAAACAGAAAAAAATATGTAATCAAAAAATAAAAACATATAATTAGGTATAGATTTTTAATTAGTAAGAAAGATAAGGTGATACATTCATTTTAATGGGTACCATAGAAAGACTTAGGGCTCAGTAATGCCCTTGATTTTATTTATGTGGTTAAAGATTACATACTATATACAGTATCTGTTTTATTTTTAGCCAAATTGTGTTATGTGCCTATGACTGTATTCAATTCATGAGCTGTATTTTCGCATTGTATATACTCATTTCATTTCCAAGTCGCCAGCATTTAAGGTGCACAGGTTATATATACTGTGTAATGACCCCTGCAGTGTAAGTACAGCTTATTTTAGTAAAGATGGATTATAGGGAAATTTAGGCATTTTCCAGCGTTAGCGATCACCATTTATAACGTACAAATCCTTTTACAGGAATCAAGTTCTTCTATCACACAGCCGCTTCTTCTACGGGAACATTTTCAGTTCTCAGCCTTTCTTTGTTGGCCTCAGCAGAACATGCATATTTACAGAAAATATTTTACTTGTCTTACAGAAGAAGCAGTAAACGAGGTGAAAAGACAAGCGATGACAGAACTGCAGAAAGCCGTGTCGGAGGCAGAAAGAAAAGCACACGAGATGATTACTACAGAAAGAGCAAAAATGGAAAGAACGGTTACAGAAGCAAAGAGGCAAGCTGCCGAGGATGCCCTCACCGTTATCAACCAACAAGAAGACTCAAGCGAGGTAAGACAAAAATAAAAGCATTTCAAAAGGGAGACTCCATCTTTAAGTGAATTGTGCACGGAAAGTTTGCATTTTAAGCACAGAATCCAGAAATAAGAAAATATAAATTCCAAAATGATTGTGTGGTCTCTTTTAAAGCAGATCCAGTGCAGAATAACTTTGTTTTAGATTGAATTATTATTAGAGAGAGATAGATAGATAGATAGATAGATAGATAGATAGATAGATAGATAGATAGATAGATAGATAGATAGATAGATAGATAGATAGATAGATAGATAGATAGATAGATAGATAGATAGATAGATATGAGATAGATATGAGATAGATAGATAGATAGATAGATAGATAGATAGATAGATAGATAGATAGATAGATAGATAGATAGATAGATATGAGATAGATAGATATGAGATAGATAGATATGAGATAGATAGATATGAGATAGATAGATATGAGATAGATGATAGATAGATAGATAGATAGATAGATAGATAGATAGATAGATAGATAGATAGATAGATAGATAGATAGATAGATAGATAGATAGATAGATAGATAGATAGATAGATAGATAGATAGATACTAAAAACATTATCTTTTTTTCAGTGAATTAAATATAAAATTATAGGTTGAAAAGCTAAAATGACAAAACTATGTGAAAGCAAAAAACTGGCACAGAGCTTCAGATTTAACATGTAACTGTGTCTTAATAGGCAAAGCTAGAATTTAATTTGTTGCAGACGTCTTTGAGGATGAAAGATCCTTGTGGGATCAGTAGATGCCCAGAGTTTCATTTTAATGCATAGCAGATGAGTTCCCAAAGACAAAAGGAATTGATTTGCAACATCTGAAAGTTTCTCAGGAAGGGAGTTAAAGGGAAGCAAACTTCTCCATGCAGGAATCAAATGAGACCGGTCCATAATTGGCTTGGCATCTTCATGTTAACAAGCCAGATATTGATGAACATATTTGTACACATTCAATTGAGTCTTTGTTCTGTAATCATAGTATGCCTTCCTTCTACAGTTACTTGTGAGAGAGGGACGGTATCAGATCATGTGTGTGTGTTTATGTGTGTGTGTGTGTGTGTGTGTGTGTGTGTCTGTGTGCAGGTGTGTGTATGTGTGTGTGTGTGTGTGTATGTGTGTGTGTTTGTGTGTGTGTGTGTGTGTGAATGTGTGTGTATGTGTGTGTGCATGTGTATGCATGTGCATGTGTGTGCGTGCGTGTATGTATGTGTATGTGTATGTGTATGTGTGTGTGTGTGTGTGTGTGTGTGTGTGTGTGTATCTGTTTACAACATGGAGCCAGGTATTTGTATGTAGTATTCTATATTGTCAAACTACTTTGTGGTCTGGTTCTACAATGTAGTAGATATCTCAGTACAGAAACCAGTTTCATAATAATAATAATATTATAAATAATAATAATAATAATAATAATAATAATAACAATCATAATAATATAAATAATTATAACATTTTTGAACCTTAACTTATTAAGAGCTACAGAGAGAATATCACATGGCAAATGTCAAAGCCTTTATCAAATAATGGCCCAAAGACCACTAATTATTGTAGGGATTTTGATTATACTTAGCTATTAAAGGGATTATCTTGTTCTGAACATCCACTTTCTAATACCTTATAAGGCAATTATTCCTAGAGGGCAATCCCCTGGTCTCCCCTTTTATCTGTAAGGCCTGGCACATCCAGGCATTACATGGGCAGCCCACCTTACATGGTTCCCACACAAAGTACATCTGATCGCTGGGGTCTAAGCTGCAGGAGATCTCCGCTTATTGTCGGGGACTCTTCTAAAAAAAAGTGAACAATTCCTTTAAACATTTCATCTTAAGTTATTTTATCGTATGTCATATGTTACTCTTCATATTCTGACAGTTTAATGCTTGAGTAAAATTGTTCGCCATTTTTATTGGATTTGATTACAAATAAGAACGGCTTCCTGTTTTATTATCCAGGATATTGAACTTCACCCTTTGGATAGAAACCCTGATTAGACTGATCATAGTTATTTCCAAGGTACAGTCCTTGGATTTATCTCCTTTAGGCTGAGGAAAGTGAAGCTCCTATGTTGTTTCTGTAGGCAAGCCAGCTTTATCCATGTAATTACCCATTATTATTGGTAATAGGGTAGAATTTAAGAACAACAGGCAATCACCTTAATAGGGGCTGATACTGTAGAAGAGCAAAGGTGACAAGCGGTAGATGGGGGGATTCATGATGGTGAATGTGGTCATAACTCCTTATAGCTCTTATATATGTAAGTGGCATAGACTGTAATAAAAAAAATTGTTTTCATGGCATCTTTTCTCTATAGGTTTAGATTATGCATCCATGATGCTATTGGGATTGTGGCCCAGGATCAGCCCGCATATTCTATATATATTTATTTTGGTATTTCATGTGCAGGGATTCTTTGATCCATGCTGCAATTTTGGTTTGTTTACTATTGTGATATTGCAGTCTATGGCAGAAGCGATCTAATGATCGCAGGTTCGAGCCCCCTAGGGGGGCTAATTAAAAGTTTAACAAATTGTAAAAAAAGTTTTTTAAAAAACCCAAAAAATGTAAAAATATAACATTTCAAATCACCCCCCTTTCCCTAGATCACATATATAAATAAACAATAATAAACATAAAGACATTAGGTATCCCCACATCCGTAAATGCCAAAACCATAAAAATATATTTATCCAATACGATGAACGTTGTAGCGGGAAAAAAGGTAAAAATGGCCGAATCACAGCTTTTTTGCCACTTCAACCCCACAAAAAAATTAATAAAAAGTGATCGAAATGGCCGACATTCCCCAAAATGGTATTAATACAAATGACATTTACACAGTTCTGTACTAAGAAATATAAAAAAGTTACGGGGTCACAATATGGTGATGCAAAAAATCTTTAATTTGTTTTTAAAAGTACTAAAAACATAACAAAAACTACTTAAATTTGGATTTTTCCGCGATCATACTGACCCACAGAATAAAGATAACGTGTCATTTTCACCGTACATTGAACACCATAAAAAAGGAACCCATAAGAAAATGGCGGAACTGCTGGGGTTTTTTCCAATTCCACACCATTCAGATTTTTTTTCCAGTTTCTCAGTAAATCGCACGTAATATTGAATAGTACCATTAGAAAATACAACTTGTCATATAAAAATTAACCCCTTATTTGGCTGTGTCAATGAAAAAAATAAAAGAGTTATGACTTTTTGAACGCGGGGAGCAAAAAACAAGAGCATAAAAACAAAAATTAATCTGGTCCTGAAAGGGTTAATATACAATGCTGAAGGCTACTGTAAGTCCCTTTGATCATTTACCGGACTGACCTGTATTCTGTTGTCAATGCCAGGAGGGCAGCCTCTGGCCCTTTAGTTTGATTTACGTAATCGATATATTCTGCAGATGCAAGTAGCAGAAATGGATTTGTCATTCTATTACATTTTTGTATCATTATATTACACTGAGTTAAGATTATTTATTAGGCTTAACAGATGGCACAAGGTTTGGAGATATCCCAATATGTTGTGAAAAATCCGAAACTTAGCCCTGATGTATTGACATATTCACCTTTTCTATGACTTTATGAGTTAAATGAGCTCAGAAATTAGATCCTTGCGTTAGCAATAGTAGTAGACATACAGTATTTGACTAGTAATAGTCCTCAAATACTTATTGGCATATGGAAATTACTGGGCGACTATCTGGTTACCGAGTTAAATGCAAAAGTTGTAATAATCAAAGCTCAATCAGTTTTGCACGTAAAATAAATAAATCTTAGTGCTATACAGGGTGAGCTTGATGTCTCTAGTAAAGTGCCAAACACTGGCCGTGCTGGCGGAGTGCAAAAGCAAGTATCTTCTGACCTCCCCTTTTTACCTTTAGTCCAGATTCAGATGGCCATTATATATCGGAGTTGAAGAAATTGTATTACAGTCACAAGACCGCGGGAGGTCCGGGCATTGCGGTCGTATTACAACCATCTGAAACTGAACTGAACTGAGCTAAGATTATCATAGAACTCTATAGTAATGTATGTTTGGTTCAGTAGAAACGCAGGAGGTCCGGGTCTTGAGGTTGTATTACAGCTGTCTGAAACCGGACTGAACCTAAATTAGATCACCATATAACCCTATAGTCATGTATGGTAGGTCCAGCTTTAGTAATAAAAGAACTAAATATTTTTCAGACATAGAGTGACCCTACGATACTGAACAAGTCAAATACATAATTTCATGTTTTATTACAATGTGTGCAAGATACAGTAGTAGTGGATATTTGACTCCCAGCGTATCGATAAATGCCTATTGTTTCATGCTTTAAAAGACTATATAGGAAAAATTGTGGCAAAAGTAAATATATCCTGAACCCATTTACTGCGTGTAGTAATAGGTTTTGACATCTCCAAATGTCGGCTAAGTTTAGACAATGTAAACCTGAAACCAGAAGGAGTGAATTAATAGCAGGTGATGCCAGACATCCAGTCTACAAGCTCAACGTTTAACTACCAAACAAAAAAAGAAAAAAAACATCTGTTTCTGTGTTTGGCCACTTTTTTCTTTGGATATTTTGAAGTGTTTTCAAAAGATGGGAACAATTTTAGAAATAAAAAAAAAAGTTCCAGCACATGCATTTGTAATTATCTGGTTGATTCTGTATACTTTATGCTTTTGAATGGAGCCACATCTGATTTTAATCTGATGGAGCCAGTAAGTATTGGACAGAGACCATATTTCCACATGGCAAACTTTCCAGTACCTACTAAAGCCTCATTCAGACCATTCCATAGTTTTACAGGCAGATATAGATGCTTTTACTCAACTATTTTTACTCAAAATTTTAATTGCTTTATTAAATAATATTGTTCTTACCAATTTAGTTTCTCACTATTTTATTCAATATAAATCCTTCCTACTCTCAAATGAATACAAGCGAATTGGTGGCTGCCTATCAACAGCGGGGAACACAGCTCGATCTTCATGTTCCTGTGGAGATTGAGCCGTGTCACTCAACGCAAGACAGAAGTACTGGTGGCATGTATTGATATGCAACAGGTGCACTTCCTCCCCATCACTTTATAGGGTGACCCTATAGTTGGGTAGAGGTTGGAGGGGGAAATCAAAAGTAGAGACATTGGGGTAGATTTTTTAAAAACTGGTGCAAGGAAGGTTAACTTAAAGTGGAGCAGTTTCCCATAGCAATCAAGAAGGAATCTGATTTGTTGCTCTGGACATCTACTAATTGAATATATATATAATGATAAGGGACTGATTTATCTAAAGCTGACCATACACTGGGAAGTAGTTTGGCCTAGTACAACAATCAGGATTGGTATGGGGAGATGATCACAAGCAGTCCCTACGTAGCTCTCATATCTCACCTCCGGAATTCCCTGCCTCATGTCATCCACCATTGTCCAACACTTTAAACGCGCCTGGAAGACTTACCCGTTCCGGCAACTATATTATCTGGCCTAGGTCTCCCTCAACTGTTGTTCTACCATTGTCTCCTCGGGACAAGCATAGAGCTTCTTACTCATCTCCCAACCTTTCCTTGTTCCTTGTAGAGAGTGTAAGCTCGTATGGATCTCTCTCCAAATGTATATAGTTCATATGGTATTGTATCATATGTCTTGCATCATTATATTTACATGCTACATTGTCTTGTGTACGTTCTTGTTGTAACGCATGGAATATGATAGTGCTATAAAAATAAATGATATTTATGCAATAGTTTTATACTTCCATTTCTCATAAGTGTCGAATCTTCTCACTGTGAATGGCCAACTTAACAGGATCAAATAATTGTAGGTGAAAATATGGGATGATCTCCTAAGAAGAGAACTTTTCCATGTTCAAAATTCCTGTGATACGACAAATGAGATGTAAATATTTTATTGATCATTTTTTCACATTTTATTTGAATGTCTTCTATCAAACTGATATTTCCATCTGGGTTTGCAAAGGTTCCTTTGATCGAAATCAAAGAGACTAGAATTAGAGCAGGTTCCTTTAAGTAAAATACATTGTTTGTTGCTCTGTTAAATCTGGTTCCACCTTTTATTTTAAGGCTCTTTTTATCAAAGCTTAGAAAACTTTTAAGTAAAGTTTGGCAGATGAAGGAAAGATGGAAAATATCAAATACATTTTATAGACTTGAAAAACATGTAGTAGCTTAAAGAGAAAAAAAACCTGAAATGTATTTTTGAAAGTCAGAACATGTCTTTGCTGGTAGCATCTTCTGTCATCTGCTGCAGAAAAACCGGAGCAGATTGTTTACATAGCATTTTGCAATTTCACTATAATAAGGCAAATTCAGTGGATTTGCACAAATGTCTCACCATGTGTTCAGAACATATTTCGTACTTTTTCCACCTGTGCTGGTAATTTACAGTTCGTTTAATGTTACTCTTTGAGGCAATGAACATAGTTAAACCATTAAATGTTCTTATGGAATTTTCTTATTTTTTTTTTCCCGTTATTTTGTAGAGTTGCTGGAACTGTGGACGGAAAGCAAGTGAAACCTGCAGTGGCTGTAATACTGCCCGGTATTGTGGATCATTCTGTCAGCACAAAGACTGGGAGAAACATCACCATATCTGTGGACAGACTGTTCAAGCTCAACAGCAAGGAGAGACTCCAGCAGTCAGCTCCTCTGTTACACCCAGCAGTGGTGCGGGAAGCCCTATTGACACTCCACCAGCAGCTACTCCGCGATCGACCACTCCAGGCACACCGTCCACCATAGAGACAGCTGCCCGTTAAAAAACAAAGACAAAAATTTGTTTGAAAACTTTACAGACTTAATGAAAACCAAGTCCTCATTCTCAGATGTTCAAAGATTTAAATGAAGTATCATATTTCATTGCTACAATAACAATGGACTACTTTTATCCTGCGGTTGTAGCGTAATAGTGAAGGCCAGTAACGGGTCACAATGACTTCTTATGGAAATCAAAGATATCTTTTTCTTTAGAAAACTGAAAGAGAGTACAGAATATAACACAATGCTAGATTTGACCTCCTCCCTGGTATTTTACAGTAGCTGGGATTTAAAACTAGATGACCTCATTAACAAATGCTTTACCAAACAGCAAACCAAGAGATTCCTAACTGCTGTTAAGAGCAAAAATTGCTCACCTGAAAAAAATAAAATCACATTGTTCTTTATAGTAACAAAGGGGGAACAAAAAAAGTCAAGATGAACCCCTCAAGGGCATAAGCGTTGAACACAGCAGTAGACATTTTAACAAGAAGATGAATGGCGTTCATGGGTTTACGAACTGAACTTTGAAGACCCGCTACAAAAACTTACAGATGTGCAGCAGATTGGAAGAAACCACAGATGTTCATCATTTTTTTTGTTTCTGAAATAAATACAGTAATATCCAGGTCAACACCATGAAAAATAAGTGGGAGATATGATAGATGTTATCATGCGAAGGCTATTTTCTTTTGATACGGAATGGTCTCATTCAATAGTTAAGTAGCAAGTTGGCAATCATGACACCAAGCAGTTGCCCCAAAAATAAACTTTTCGATGCTCAATCTCTTTTGCAAGGTTCCACAGAGACAATCGGGTCTAATCTAATATTTTTCTTTTTGTATTGAAAGCGACAAAATGTTAAAAAGAAATATGTATACACAGTGGCTTCAGCTCCAGCCCACTTTTAAACAGAAAATAATTTTCCATCCCATACTGTTTCACCTTAAAAGCTAGTAGTTCTCTCGGTGTTTCAAACACTCCTGTCCTGTGAGGTTCCCCAATGGTGTTTTTTCTTGTAAATGTGATGGACAAATGTGAAGATTCATCGTAGTTCTAATCATGCCCACATTTAACCTCTTTATTCTTAGCTGGTGAGAAACCCGTCTCTTTCTATGCTGCTTTTATATCTGTAAATGTAAGTGATAAATCTCTAGTAGTACAAACAGCCCTTTTTTTGTCTTTAACAAAGGAAAGAATTAACGCTATTTACCGGAGCTGCTAACTCACTCTGTTATAAGATTTTTTTCTGAAAACTAGCATGCTTCACGGAATGCTGACCTATTGGTGTTTTTGTAGGAGGGATGTACATAAATGTATTTTTGCACTGTCACAATGACTCCCTAGGCATGCATTTTTATTTTATTTTGGCAAACTCCTTTTTGAATATTCTAGGTCCACCTCACCATTCGATCTAACAGTAGCATAGAACCATAGTGGATTTTTGGTTTACCTACTCATTTTTTTATTTTGCCTTTTTTAAAAGATTCATGAATACAAATTTTTAATAAAAAAAACAAAACAAAAATAAAATATCACGTTAATGTTAAAGGGCAGTGCATGTGTATTGCTGTAAGACTATGTATTTCTGATTTTGAATATGATAATTAGATTTCCAAATGCTAAGGTGTAGATTGACGGCTTTAACTGCTGAATGTCAGGTCATACAGTATTAAACATAAAGGGAAGTCAGCCAAAGACTGATCTTAAGGACCAAAATGTAAGTTTCCTAAAGCACCAATACTATATTCCAAAAGATCAGCAGGTAAAACATGTCCAGTAAGGTATAGTGTGAATTCATTGATCTCTTTTTTTCTAATGTCCAGTGTTCAGACCAGATGTGTGGGTTAAATAAAGTAATAATAATAATGATGATAGCCCAAGTCAAGGAGGATCCATTACATCAGCCCATCTGAACCTCATCTCCCATGATATTAAGAAGTAAAAGTTAAAGGGAAGCATGCCTGCTTGATGGTCATGGGACATGTAGCTTTATTTTTATGGTATATACCTATCTCTTGTTTAGGGCCTGGCTCTGTGCTTTATGGTGAGTGTTGCAAATCATGTTTTTTGCTGTGTTGGACTATATACTCATGTTAGAGGTAACAGGTATATTACCTGAATAACATGATATGATACCGTAATGCAGTATTTCTACACTACTATTTATTGTTTTTGTTTATGTTGTTTGTCATATTTTTGGTTTGTTCTGTTGTCTAAAAGAGTATTGTACTGCATTCTGAATTGGGTCTAAAGAAGTCTCTAGGCAGTCTAGTGTATTAGGAGCCAAAGGATAAACATATAAGGAATGAAGCACATGACCAGGACCTTCAACAAGTGATTTCTTGCCATGGTGCTCCTAAACCCAATTCCATGGGGCTCCCAGATCCATTGACTCTCTCTGTGTATTATTGTTGTCTGTGTATGACACTGGACAGTCTTTACTATTGGAGCTCATGTCTGTTTAGTGTAAGAAGGAATGGGAAAATTGCAAAAATTCTGGTAATTTACATAAATCATATCATATGTCAATGAACATAAGCTGTTCACTAATGTGGCAGCTGTTTTTTGTTTTTTTCTGCGTAAAATATGGTTTAGTAACAATACGTCTCATTACTTTAATTCAGGGCACCCTGAGTGACATCAGATACTACTTCCCTCCTGCTAACTTTGAGCTCTCCTTCTTTCCTCTTCTTTCTTTCCTTCTATTTTGCTACAGTCTCCTCAGTAGCAAAAAGTTTCACTCTACCTCTGACAGCATGTATATTGCACCAGTAGCTATCAAAACTGGTCTAGTCAAACCAAATGGGCATAAAAACAGATACCAAAAGCAAAGCTCATACAGCTGCAAACCATATCACTTCTTGGTAACAAAGCAGACCTCATTATCTTAATAAAAAGAAAAAAATTACTTTCCTTTTTTGCTTGTCACTTATATGCAGGCTACGTGAGAGTATAATTTGTAGGTATAACACATTAAAAGTAAAAAAAAAAATGTTCTCTTCATTGGATATAACTAAATAGTGGTCGCTGATAGGCTTAGGGCACCCTCTTTCTAACTCTTGCCCCTCTACTTCTTCCTTCTGGTCTTTCTCTTTAACCCTGTCACATGACTCTGTGATAGGGCCGCCTATTTCTTGTTTTATTTTTGTTTCCTTTTTCTGTTTTTTTAAGCTTTAATTTGTGTAGGTGCATGTCTTGGGGTTTAAAAATACAAGGCTGGTTTACTAATGCAAAGCATGCCTAAGTCTGGAATACTTAAAGTTGGGGTGGGGTGGGTTAAGGTGACTCCATGTTGTCCGAATTCTTCAGAGGACAGTAAATCAAATTGGAGACTGTTGAAATGCAGATTTGAAGTACTTTTTCTAAATCATTTTTTTTTTTTGGGTTCTGCAACGTTATTGTGAAAAAAAAGTTGTTGTGCAATACTTAATTCAGACATGTACCACAAGTTAATGGTAGACTAACACTGGGGGAATGGGTGGGTAGACATCATGCTTTTGTCAGCATAATCTTGAGCTTTCAAGTCTACAATGTCTGAACTGTGGGTTCCTGTTTATTCTTTTCCTTTAGTTGGACTGTAATGTATGGTCTGTCAACCTGTGAATCTTTAAAGTATGATTCAGGTATTGTTGTATTCTTTACTGTGTAATAAAAACATGAAAAAATATGTATTAAACTCTTTCAATTGTTTGTGTTTATTATGCTCTAGATTTAGACGTACAGTAACTTGTTTGGGCCATTGGATGTCAAATGGGTTTTTCCATAATCAATATTTATCACCAATCCACAGGATAGGTGATAAATATCTGATCATTGGGGCTCCGACGGCTGGGACCCCCACCAATCACAAGAACAGGCTTACTGTACCGTTCCTGGAAGCCCCATAGGAATGGAGGGGTAGTGTGCATGCTCGGGCACTGCTCCATTCATTTCTATGTGACTGCCGAAGATAGTGCTCGGCAGCCCCATAGAAATGAATAGAGCAGTGGTCGAGCCCCACCGATCAGATATTTATCACTTATCCTTTGGATAGGTTATAAATAATGAATATGGAAAAACCCCTTTAATTGGGTACCTACGGTGAAGCATAGTACTAAAGGGGTTTCTCAGTATTAGCTGGACTAAGCTTGATGAAAATCTGTCCAAAGTCAATAGCACAAATTTATGGAACTCTATAGTTTGGCTATGGATGTTTTTTTCTAGTTTTTCTTCCCTGCAATGTACATAACAGCTATGACTAAGAACCACACACAGGTTTGAAATGCGTCAGCGGCAGAAGCGGATTGAAGGTACAATGGGCCCTGGGCACTTTTTCAAGTCTGCCCCCCCCCCTAAACTCTGAAGATAGAATTCTGAGGACACTGTACTGTAAATATTTGCAGATTTCTGTTTAGGTGGCCATAGATCTGGCACGGTTTTGAATTTGCTGTAAGCAGAATGAGCCATGCAGAAGAGAAAAAAGCAAAAATCTTTGAGAGCCTAAAGAGGTCAAGGGCTTTAACCCCTTAGTGACCAGCCTATTTTAAACCTTAATGACCAAGCTATTTTTTGCATTTTTCCATCGTCGCGTTCCAAGAGCTATAACTTTTTTTTTTATGCGTCGACATAGCTGTATAAGGTCTTGTTTTTTGCGAGACAAGTTGTATATTTTAATAGCACCATTTTGGGGTACATATAATTTATTGATTAACTTTTATTAACTTTTTTGGGGGGTAATGGAAAAAAAACCATAAATTTCGCCACACTTTTTTACTTCTTAGATTAACGCCGTTTACTGTGTGGTATAAATAACATAATACATTTATTTAGTTGGTCATTACGATTGTAGTGATACCAAATTTATATAGATTTTTTTATGTTTTACTACACAGTAAAAACACTTTTTTTTTCAAAATTATTTGTTTTTGTGTTGCCATGTTTGAAGAGCCATAATTGTTTTATTTTTATGCTGATGCAGCTGTATGAGGGCTTGTTTTTTGTGGGACGACTTCTAGTTTTTAATGGTACCATTTTGGAGTACATGCGACTTTTTCATCACTTTTTATCACAATTGTTTGAAGGCAGGATGAACAGAAAACAGCAATTCTGGTATTGTTTTTTATTTTATTTTGACACTGTTCACCGTGCGGGTTAAATAATGTAATCACTTTATAGGTGGGGTCATTACAGACGCGGCGATACCAAATATGTGTAATGTTTTAAAAAAATGTTTTGTTTTTTCATATTAAATTATTATATAAGGGAAGAAAATGGGTTTTTCATTTTTTTTATTTGGGATTTTTATAAATTTTGTATTAAACTTTATGATAACTTTATTTTTAGCCCCACTAGGGGACTTCACTATCTGACTTCTGTATTGCAGCGTATTATTTCCTGTCAGTGTAAAACTGACAGGCACCTGCTAGGTCATGCATGACTTAGCAGGCATCCACTACAGGCAGACCTGGGGGCCTTTTTTAGGCCCCCGGCTGCCATAGAAGCCAATGGATCCCTGCAATTGCAATTGCGGGGTGCCGATGGGGTGAGAGAGGGAGCTCCCTCCCTCCAAAACCACTTGGATGCGGTACTCGCTATTAAGCGCTGCATCTATGGGGTTAAACGGGTGAGATCGATGTTGAAATCGATCTCATTTGTTAGAGCAGGTGTCCGGCTGTCTTCAGACCGCCTGTCACCCGCTCTAGCCGGCACAGGACACCCGTGCCGGGCTTATGTCAGAGCGCCGTGAAAAGCTCTGGCAAAAGTACCCTTAACAGCCGCTGTGAAAAGGTGCAACACAAAAAAAACACAAATCTGCTGTGCGTGAATATAACCTTAAAGAACCTGTCTGTTGTTTAACCCCTCAAAGACATTTTTCACTCGCCGCCTACCTAGAGCCATAACTTTTTAATTTGTACGTCAATGGAGGGGTGTGTGAAGGAATATTTTTTGCGGGAGGAGTTGTAGTTTTTATTGGCACCATTTAAAGTACCATATAATGGTTGAATTGGAAAAAACTGATATTCCTCCATGTTTTTTTGGGTTTAGTTTTTAATGTATATATTTAACATCTACTTTTACCTTAAGATAAGGTAAATATATACAGCCCCAGAACCAAGCTCAGTACATAAATACAGCACCAGAACCCAGCTCAGTATATAAATACAACACTAGAACCAAGGTCAGTACATAAATACAGCAACAGAGCAAAAAGCTCAGTGCATATATACAGCAACAGAACCAAGCTCAGTACATAGCAACAGCACCAGAACCAAGCTCAGTACAACTATACAGCCCCAGAACCAAGCTCAGTACATCAATACAGTACCAGAACAAAGCTCAGTACAAAGATACAGCCCCAGAACCAAGCTCAGTACATATATATATATATATATATATATATACAGCCCCTGAACCAAGATCAGTGCATCTATACAGCCCTAAAACCAAGCTCAGTACAAATATACACCACCAGAACAATGCCCAGTACATATATACAGCCCCAGAACCAAGCTCAGTGCATAAACACAATACCAGAATCAAGCTCAGTATATAAATACAACACCAGAACCAAGCTCTGTACATATATACAGCAAAAGAACCCAGCTCAGTACTTATATACAGCACCAGAACAAAGCCCAGTACATGTATACAGCCAAGAACCAAGCTCAGTATTTAAATACAACACCAGGACCAAGCTCAGTACATAAACACAGAACCAGAACAAAGCTCAGTATATAAAGACAGCACCAGAACAAAGCTCAGTACATAAATACAGCACCAGAACAAAGCTCAGTACATAAATACAGCACCAGAACAAAGCTCAGTACATAAATACAGCAAAAGAACAAAGCTCAGTATATAAATACAGCACCAGCACAAATGCATCTCCATACAGAGATAATTTGCAAATTTAGTTTAACCCCTGCCATATAAGTTTGTACGACATAAAACAAAAGCTTCCCGTATAGCCAGAACAGTGGCTAGGATATGCTGGGTGTTGTTGTCTCACCAAAAAAAACGATACACCCATCATCTCGCTGCAGATCACACAGTTACTACAGTACTGTTTAGTCACATTTACATTACAGACTTTTTTTCCCGCTATTTTTCTATTTTCTTCTCCATCCGGTCCAGACCTCTATGATGACTTCTCCCGGCCACAGCCCATTTCTGCAGAGATTGCCGCTCAGATGTCTTCGGCTTCTCACTTTTCCAACATTTCCGCACCTATAAACAAAGATAAAATTCTCATGGTGCCACACTCTATGCCACTGAATATACACTACCGTTCAAAAGTTTGGGGTCACCCAGACAATTTTGTGTTTTCCATGAAAACTCACACTTATATTTATCAAATGAGTTGCAAAATGACTAGAAAATATAGTCAAGACATTGACAAGGTTAGAAATAATTATTTTTATTTGAAATAATAATTTTCTCCTTCAAACTTTGCTTTCGTCAAAGAATGCTCCATTTGCAGCAATTACAGCATTGCAGACCTTTGGCATTCTAGCTGTTAATTTGCTGAGGTAATCGGGAGAAATTTCACCCCATGCTTCCAGAAGGCCCTCCCACAAGTTGGATTGGCTTGATGGGCACTTCTTGCGTACCATACGGTCAAGCTGCTCCCACAACAGCTCTATGGGGTTGAGATCAGGTGACTGCGCTGGCCACTGCATTACAGATAGAATACCAGCTGCCTGCTTCTTCCCTAATTAGTTCTTGCATAATTTGGAGGTGTACTTTGGGTCATTGTCCTGTTGTAGGATGAAATTGGCTCCAATCAAGCGCTGTCCACAGGGTATCGCATGGCGTTGCAAAATGGAGTGATAGCCTTCCTTATTAAAAATCCCTTTTACCTTGTACAAATCTCCCACTTTACCAGCACCAAAGCAACCCCAGACCATCACATTACCTCCACCATGCTTGACAGATGGCGTCAGGCACTCTTCCAGCATCTTTTCAGTTGTTCTGCGTCTCACAAATGTTCTTCCATGTGATTCAAACACCTCAAACTTAGATTCGTCTGTCCATAACAATGTCTGTGTGCTTTTGCCCATATTAATCTTTTCCTTTTATTATCCAGTCTCAGATATGGCTTTTTCTTTGCCACTCTGCCCTGAAGGCCAGCATCCCGGAGTCGCCTCTTCACTGTAGATGTTGACACTGGCGTTTTGCGGGTACTATTTAATGAAGCTGCCAGTTGAGGACCTGTGAGGCGTCTATTTCTCAAACTAGAGACTCTAATGTACTTGTCTTGTTGCTCAGTTGTGCAGCGGGGCCTCCCACTTCTCTTTCTACTCTGGTTAGAGCCTGTTTGTGCTGTCCTCTGAAGGGAGTAGTACACACCGTTGTAGGAAATCTTCAGTTTCTTGGCAATTTCTCGCATGGAATAGCCTTCATTTCTAAGAACAAGAATAGACTGTCGAGTTTCATATGAAAGCTCTCTTTTTCTAGCCATTTTGAGAGTTTAATCGAACCCACAAATGTAATGCTCCAGATTCTCAACTAGCTCAAAGGAAGGTCAGTTTTATAGCTCCTCTAAACAGCAAAACTATTTACAGCGGTGCTAACATAATTGCACAAGGGTTTTCAAGTGTTTTCTAATCATCCTTTAGCCTTCTAACACAGTTAGCAAACACAATGTACCATTAGAACACTGGAGTGATGGTTGCTGGAAATGGGCCTCTATACACCTATGTAGATATTGCATTAAAAACCAGACGTTTGCAGCTAGAATAGTCATTTAGCACATTAACAATGTATAGAGTGTATTTCTGATTAATTTAACGTTATCTTCATTGAAAAAAACTGTGCTTTTCTTTCAAAAATAAGGAAATTTCTAAGTGACCCTAAACTTTTGAACGGTAGTGTAATAGTATCATATACTGTGCCCCTGAATATAATAGTGCTACATACTGTGCCCCTGAATATAATAGTACTATACACTGTGCCCCTGAATATAATAGTACTATACACTGTGCTCATGAATATAATAGTACTATACGCTGTGCCCCTGAATATCATAGCACCATACTCTGTCCCCATGAATTCAATTGAATCAAACACTGTAAAGTAAAACACCACACACACAATGCCCCCTGTAGATAGCGCCAGTCACAATGCCCCCTGTGGATTGCACCAGTCATAATGCCCTCTGTAGACAGTGCCACTCACAATGCCCCTTGTATATAGCGCCAGTCATTATGCCCTCTGTAGAAAAAGCCAGCCACAATGCCCTCTGTAGATAGTGCCAGTCACAATGCCCTCTGTAGATAGCGCCAGTCACAATGCCCCCTGTAGACAATGCCAGACCCAATGCCCTCTGTAGATAATGCCAGTCACAATGCCCCCTGTAGATATTGCCCAGTGTAGATAGAGCCCCCAACGCTGCGACATAGCTCTGGTCAGTAACCAGGCAGCGTCATCCGGGGTAACGGCGTAGTAGGTGTGATGGCATCACTGCGCCGACCTCATCATTGCGCCGACCGCATCACTGATGGTTCCCGTCTCGCCAGTGCAATAGTAATCAATTGTATCTGCGTCCTAAGGACGCAGATACAATTGGGTGAGAGGTCCCGCTTCACCCCGATTCTCTGCACTGGTTTTAACAACCGCCTCGGGCCCTGGGCACGTGCCCAGATTGCCCTAATTATAAACTACTGGTAAGCGATACTTCTTTGGGAGTAAACTCTACTTTTTCTTTTACAATAATGAATTGAAGCTCCATGTTTTTAACCGGTTAAGGTCTAGGCTGTTTTACAGCTAAATGACCAGAGAAAATGTCACAATTTTACTATGTGCTTCTTTAGGTGATTATAACTCTGCAGGTGAATAAAGTTCATCTTTGAATTTTACACTCTTTTTAAAGGACAGATAGGGCTTTGTTTTAATGGCATTTGTCAGTATACATGATTTTAATTTTTTTCTCTAAAATGGGCAAAATTGGAAAAAAAATGCAAGAATTTAGCAAATGCGTCAGTTTATGCTAGCATTTTTCACACATAGTATGGACCGCGGACAAAATTCATCCCCTTTCACATTCTTCCACTTCTCCCGTGCATGGGGATACCAAATATGTGTGCTTTATTCACTGTGCGGGCATGTGCCAGGGCTTGGCGTAAAAGAAGTATTTTTGGCCTTTTCAGTCCAGGAATTCTGCACTTGACTTTATAGCAGCATACTGTGTTCTGGGGGGCGGAATGCTGCTGAAACATTAGAAACACCCCATAAATTAGTTTATTCACACAAGTAGGCCCCACAAGGTTTTCTTCAAGGGCTTTATCATATTTTTAGAAAGTCCAGTTTTCTTCTGAAAGTTTCTTGAATGAGATGGAACAAAATAAAATTAGCATTTTTTTTAGCAAATGCGTCAGTTTATACCAGCACTTTTCACACACAGTATAGACCACGGACAAAATTCATGTCCTTTCACATTCTGCCACTTCTCCTGAGCATGGGGATACTAAATATGCTTGCCTTATTTATCACATAGAGATGTAGGAGGGCGGACGATAGAAGAAGCTTATTTCACAAATCACCTTTTTTCAAAGCAGGTTTTACAAAACTCAACAGAGTTTCTATAACACTTCCAAAATATCTGCTCTTGAAGCAGAGACCCCAAAATATTAATCTAGGGGGATAATAGGAATTAATTTTTTTGGGTTTCCTAATATAAGAAATTGCAGGTTTATGCAAGTGGAGATCTCCAGCAGTCAAACATTAGAAAATATGCAAACATGACATCCACCCCCCACCCATTCCCTCCGTCACCCTTGGAGTAAAATCATTGGAAAAATAAAAATGTAATGTAGGGCAAATATATTTTCAACTAATTAACTAAAATCTAATAATTCAGAACAGTGTGGTATTTTTTAAAACATGGGTGAATGCACAGGCCTGGTTGCGAGAGACATGAGGTACAGAAATATCGGGAATCTTTGCGCCGTCCGTATTTTCTGCAGACGCGGCCACTTTTTTGTACCAGGTTTTTGTCTTGCGTTTCACTAAATAGGGCTGTAAAACCTGGTCACTTAAATCCATCCCACCATGTACTTGTTATATTCGGACACGCTCACTGGTTTGTGCTTGTCCAATGATGCCCCCCTTTCCCTCACTGCCTCTGTTCCTGCGGTATGTATTGTGCTTAGTACATACACATCTGTGCGATCCCTGTACTTGACCGCCAGCAATTCTTTTTTCCAAGTTTCTGTCTTATATACTGAGCGGAATATAAATTCGTTTAGTCGACAATGATATTTAGGTGGTCGTCTGTAATGAATAAATGGAAGTAATCCATTTGGACAAAATTTGTATTGTTCACAGTTATGCCAGGAGTGGCAGTAAATCCATGGATTCTAGGCCCAAAAGATGGAGCAGGTGCCCATACAAGAACCTGAACTGGAGGGACCAGGCTGTCCCATGCTACAGCGCTACTAGGCCCTGCGCTTCAATGTTCTGCAGTTTCAACTGCGTCAGGGACAACGTCCCCTGAAGATGAACCTGAAGTGACGCTATCATCGTCACTGCCTAAAACAGGTTCCATCTCTGACGCCATCTCTGATGCGGTCTCAGACTCAGATCACAGCATGGCGTATGCCTCCTCTGTGCTAAATAACTTCCTCGCCATAACGTAACTAACACTAACTAACAAACAATTATTATTTTTTATATATATATATATATATATATATATATATATTTATAACAGAGTATATATATAAATGTATCTAAATATATATATATACACAAACTAGCTGGTATACACTACTGCTAACAAAAAAATAAACCTGCTATAGATATATATACTATATATATATATATATATATATATATATATATGGATATATAATTATATATTCCCTACCTTCCTATTCTACTATTCTAGTAAAGATAGAAAGGTAGATATAATAAAAGATGGATGGATAGATTGCATAGATAGATATAAATCTATCTATACAGAGAATGTTTTATAGTGTAACACTGTATTTTTTTCACACAGTATTCTTCTGGCAGCAATTCTCTCTAAGTCTCTTCTTCTCCTCACACTGAAACAATGCCAGAACTTTAAAAATAAAAACAAATGTGATCGCTGTGATAGGTTTTCACAGCGATGACATGTTTAGGGACCATCAGATTGGTCCCTGATACTCTGCCCAGTGCCAAGAGCTGTTGGTAACAGCGTGGGCACAGGGCTGTGTGCACACAATTGCGTGCACACTATATTTACATAGAAATGCATATCATCGCCGTGTTTGGTTGTTACAGCGATCACATGTTCAGGGACCAAAAGATTGGCCCCTGACACTCTGCCCAGTGCTCAGGGCTGTTAGCAACAGACAGGACACAGGGCTGTGTGCACACAATATGAAGTGCTGAAACACAGTATAATGCCTCCATAGCTGCTACACAGTATACGGCCTCCATAGCTGCTACACAGTATAATGCCCCCATAGCTGTGACACAGTATAATGCCTCCATAGCTGTGACACAGTATAATGCCCCCATAGCTGCAACACAGTATAATGCCCCCATAGCTGCTACACAGTATAATGCCTCCATAGCTGCTACACAGTATAATGCCCCCATAGCTGTGACACAGTATAATGCCTCCATAGCTGCAACACAGTATAATGCCCCCATAGCTGCAACACAGTATAATGCCTCCATAGCTGCTACACAGTATAATGCCCCCATAGCTGTGACACAGTATAATGCCCCCATAGCTGCAACACAGTATAATGCCTCCATAGCTGCGACACAGTATAATGCCCCTATAGCTGCTACACAGTATAATGCCTCCATAGCTGCAACACAGTATAATGCCTCCATAGCTGCAACACAGTATAATGCCTCCATAGCTGTGACACAGTATAATGCCTCCATAGCTGCTACACAGTATAATGCCCCCATAGCTGTGACACAGTATAATGCCTCCATAGCTGTGACACAGTATAATGCCCCCATAGCTGTGACACAGTATAATGCCCCCATAGCTGCGACACAGTATAATGCCCCATAGCTGTGACACAGTATAATGTCTCCATAGCTGCAACACAGTATAATGCCCCCATAGCTGCGACACAGTATAATGCCTCCATAGCTGCGACACAGTATAATGCCTCCATAGCTGCGACACAGTATAATGCCCCATAGCTGCTACACAATATAATGCCCCATAGCTGCGACACAGTATAATGCCTCCATAGCTGCTACACAGTATAATGCCCCCATAGCTGGGACACAGTATAATGCCCCCATATCTGCTACACAGTATAATGCCCCCATAGCTGCTACACAGTATAATGCCCCCATAGCTACAACACAGTATAATGCCCCCATAGCTGCGACACAGTATAATGCCCCCATAGCTGCTACACAGTATAATGCCTCCATAGCTGCAACACAGTATAATGCCCCCATAGCTGCTACACAGTATAATGCCCCCATAGCTGCAACACAGTATAATGCTCCCATAGCTGCGACACAGTATAATGCCCCCATAGCTGCTACACAGTATAATGCCTCCATAGCTGCAACACAGTATAATGCCTCCATAGCTGCTACACAGTATAATGCCCCCATAGCTGCAACACAGTATAATGCCCCCATATCTGTGACACAGTATAATGCCTCCATAGCTGCAACACAGTATAATGCCTCCATAGCTGAAACACAGTATAATGCCCCCATAGCTGCTACACAGTATAATGCCTCCATAGCTGCAACACAGCATAATGCCTCCATACCTGCAACACAGTATAATGCCCCCATAGCTGTGACACAGTATAATGCCTCCATATGTACGTACCTAATAAATAAAAAAACATAATTACTTACCTTTCCCGGTTCCCACGACGGTGGGGGATGCTTCTCCTCCTCTGCACTGTGCTGTGAGTGACTCCGTGCAGACAGGCGCGATGACGTCACTACATCGCGCCTGCCTGCACCGAGCCGCTCACGGCAGAGTGAATGCTAGAGCGAGGCTCCGGCATTCAACCCAACTGAATCTGCGTCCTGCGGACGCAGATTCAGTTGGAAGCGGGACAGCACGGCAGCTAGCAGCGCTGCATAGTTTTGCGGTGTGTGCGGTTCGGGCGGCGATGGGCCCCCTGGGAGCCTCGGGCCCCGGGCAGCCGCCCGAACAGCCCATTTTATAATCCGCCATTGACTTTACTCCAAACATAAAATAATTGCCACAAACCATCAACTTTAGTCTGTTCTACACCGGCCCTATATAATTTTGCTTCTTTACTAAAAAAAATCTGTACTGAGATGATTATTATTTATGTACAGAAACTGCATATAAAGCTAAGGGAGGGAGATACATTTAAAGTTAAAATAGGGTTTTATATTCTCTGCGCTGTATTGCCCTTATATTGCCCTGGCAGGAATTTTTTGACCTATTGCTATTTACATACTGCTGTATGCACAATGGCAGACCTTCATAGTTACATAGTTACATTAAAAAAGACACAGGTCCATCAGGTCCAACCTATTATCCTACCTTATTGATCCAGAGGAAGGCAAAAAAAACCCTATGAGACGGTTGCCAATTGCCCCATATTAGAGGCAAAAAATTCTTCAAAGACGCTAAATATGGCGGAAGTATCAGAGTAAATGCTGGAAACAATGTCCCATCTCCAGAATACAGTCCTGGCCAAAAGTTTTGAGACTGGCACAAATTTTGGTTTTCACAAAGTTTGCTGCTTCAGTGTTTTTAGATTTTTGTAGTCAGATGTTTCTATGGTATACTGAAGTATAATTATAAGCATTTCATAAGTTTTTAAACTTTTATTGCCAATTACATCAAGTTTATGCAAACTCTCAATATTTACAGTGTTGGCTCTTCTTTTTCAAAACTTCTGCAATTCTCCCTGGCATGCTGGATATCAGCTTCTGGGCCAAATCTTGAATGATGGCAACCCATTCTTGCCTAATCACAGTGCTTGAAGTTTATTATAATTTCTGTGTCTTTGAGTGTCCACTCGCTTTTTAAGGATTAACCACAGGTTCTCAATGGGATTGAGATCTGGGCAGTTTCCTGGCCATGGACGCAAAATGTCAATGTTTTGTTCACCTATCCAATTGGTTATCACTTTTGCCTTGTAACATGGTGCTCCATCACGCTAGAAAAAGCATTGTTCATCACCAAATTGCTCCTGGATTGTTGGGAGAAGTTGCTCTTGGAGGATGTTTAGATACTATTCTTTATTTATGGAAGTGTTCTTAGGCACAATTGTGAGTGAACCCACTCCCTTGGATGAAAAGCAAACCCACACATGATTGGTCTCAGAATGCTTCACTTTTGGCATGACACAGGACTCATGGAAGCGATCACCTTTTCCTCTCCGGATAATCATTCTTCCGGATCTCCCAAACAGACTAAAGGGTATTTCATCAGAGAAAATAACTTTACCTCAGTACTTTGCAGTCCAATCCCTGAACTTCCTGCAAAATGTCAGTCTATCCTTGATGTTTTTCTTGGAGATAAGTGGTCTTTGCTGCCCTTCTTGGCACTAGGCCAGCCTCCAAATGTATTTGCCTCACTGTGCGTGCAGATGGACTGAGACCTGCCTGCAGCCATTCCTGAGCAACTCTTCAAAGGTGTTGAACCGATCCCGTAGCTGAATCCTCTTTAGGAGACGGTCCTGGCGCTTGCTGGACTTTCTTGGTCGCCCGGAAGCCTTTTTTTCACAGCAATTGACCCTCTCTCTCCTTGAAGTTCTTGATGATCCGATAATTGGTTGATTTAGGGGCAATCTTACGAGCAGCAATATACTTGCCTGTAAAGCCCTTTTGATGCAAAGCAATGAAGACTGCACGTGTTTCCTTGGAGGTAATCATGGTTAACAGATGAAGGCAATGATTTCAAGCACCATCCCCCTTTTAAAGCAACCAGTCTGCTCTTATAATTCAATCAGTAAGACAGAGTGATATCAGCTGCCTTGTCCACACTAACACTTTCTCCTGCTCTAACCAGAAGATCACCGACATGATGTTAGCAGGTCATTTTGTGGCAGGGCTTCGATGCAGTGGGAATTGGGTTTTCGTGATTAAGCTAATTTTTATAGCAAGGAATGACTTTGCAATTAATTGGAATTCATCTGATCACTCTTCATAACAATCTAGAGTTAATGCAAATTGCCACTATAAAAATTGAAGCAGCAAACTTTGTGAAAGCCAACATTTGTGTCAGTCTGAAAACTTTTGGCCAGGTCTGTAGTACCCATAACTTGTTATATTATATTTTTCAAGAAAGGCATCCAGGCCCTTCTTGAACTTGCTCAATCAACCAACCATCACAACATCCACTGGCAGAGAGTTCCATAGTCTCATTGCTCTTAATGTAAAGAATCCCCATTGATAATTATTGGGAAACCTTCTTTCCTCTAGACATAGAGGATTCCCCCTTGTTATGGTTGTAGCCCTAGGTGTAAAAATATCAATACAAGATATATGTACTATCCATTTATATATTTGTGCATTGTAATTAGATCGACCCCAAAGACACAAATACACAAAATACACACGAGCACTACCTAGGAAAAACTGATACATGGTGTAATAAGCAAAGTTCAGGTTACAGTCTGATATAGTAGTTCAAATTAGTCACATTGATATGCAAAAGCCAGGGAGACCAAATTTTTTTCAAATAGTACTATCCTGTCTAGATGTATAGCTGTTAGATTTTCACAAAGCATGATTTTATTAATCCTAGCCTTCACTACATCATACACGAGTTTTGACTTTTTCCACTGCTGTGCTATAAAGGAGCTTAAAGGACACATTCGCAATCCTAGGTGGTGTGTCCCCTAAGAGCATGACTTGTGGTGGGAGAGTAGAGGCAACACTGGTAACAGATGCAATAAGATGGCCAATCTGTCTCCAAAACCTGCGGACAATCGGGCACATCCACCAAATTTGGAGGTGAGTACCTACCGAATAACACTCTCTAAAGCATAAATCTGATACATCTGGATATATTGCATGTAACCTAGTCGGCACCATACAAAGCTCGGTGGAGTACTTTTAGGCTATGTTCACACGGGGTCTTTTGCCGAGTTTTTTGACGCGGAAACCGCGTCGCAAAACTCGGCAGAAACGGCCCGAGAACGCCTCCCATTGATTTCAATGGGAGGCGTCGGCGTCTTTTTCCCGCGAGCAGTAAAACTGCCTCGCGGGAAAAAGAAGCGACATGCCCTATCTTCGGGCGCTTCCGCCTCCGACCTCCCATTGACTTCAATGGGAGGCAGGAGAAAGCGTGTTTTCTGCCCGCGGCGCTCAATGGCCGCGGGCGAAAAACGGCGCGATAATTGCTATTCACACGGAGTATTTTGGGGTTGGAATATCTGCCTCAAAATTCCGTTTGGAGCCTTGAGGCAGATATTCCTCCCCCAAAATACTCTGTGTGAACATAGCCTTAGGGTATTTCTTCAGGAATTTTGAGGCAGATTTTGACCTGCCTGCACTTCCTTTGCCGCGGTTTTCACTGCGTTTTTCGTGGCGTTTTTCTGCCGTTGCCATTGAGCGCTGCGGGCAAAAAAATGCCGCGAAAAACGCATATCATAAAATCATATCATATTGATTTCAATGGGAGGTCAGAGATGGAACCGCAGGAAGAAAGAGAATGTAACTTTTTTTTCCCACAAGCGTTTTTTCCGCTCATTGTAAAAAACATTGGGAGGTGATTTCGGCAGTTTTTTTGGCGTGGTTTCCTGACGCGGTGGTGCCAACGCTTAAGAGACATAGTGAAGTCAAAGTCAGATTCCCACTGTATTCTCAGGGGCTAAAGGATGGTACTTACAGATAGAACCCAGTGTTTTATTATTTAATACATAATTGAAGAATTTGTTTCCGCGGCCCAAGTGCATAACCTTACATTTTCCCACATTAAACTCCATTTGCTATTTCTCTGCCCAAGCCTCCACCATCTGCAAATCTCTCTGTAATATTATATTATCCTCCTTTTGATTTACAGGTCTTAGAATCATCTGCAAAAATCATTGATAACCACACTCTGTTTTCAGCCATATTAACCCAATTAGACATGTTTTCCCCCAGTCCCTGAATTTTCATTTTATAGCCAAACCTTTTATGTGGCATAGTATCAAATACCTTTCAAAAGTCTAGATCCACCACATCCACATCCTTACCCAGGTCCAGTCAAGATCTTACCTCCTCATAGAAGCTGATCAGATTAGTTTGACAGGACCGATCCCTCAGAAACCCATGCTGATGCTGCGTTATAATTTTATTTTCATTGAGATACTTGAGAATAGCATCTCTTAGAAAACCTTCAAATATTTTACCCACAATGGAGGTTAAACTTACAGGCCTATAGTTTACGGCACCACTTCTTGAATATTAGGCTGTGCGGGATCACCAAAAAAATGGGCAAAAATAGGGAAATGCCTTCACATAATTAAAGAAGCATAACTTACTGCTTCTACAGGGATTTAATAGGATAGTTATGCTTATTTTATTATTTTTTGGCATCCCACCACCCCTTGGTCCTGTTTGGGGGATCCCAGACAACCCCTTTGACCCCCTTCAGGACTGAGCCTGTTTTGGCCTTGTGGACGCAGCCAATTTTTTCAAATCTGACATGTGTCACTTTATGTGGTAATAACTTGGGAATGCTTTTACCTATCCAAGCAATTCTGAGACTGTTTTCTCATGACATATTGTACTTTATGTTAGTGGAAAAATTTGATCAATAAATTCAGTATTTGTTTGTGAAAAACACTAAACTTTAGAGAAAATTTGCAAAAATTAGCATTTTTCTAAATTTAAATGTATCTGCTTGTAAAACAGATAGCAATACCAGACAAAATAGTTACTAATTAACATCCCCCATATGTCTACTTTAGATTGGCATGTTTTTTTCAACATCCTTTTTTTTTTTCTAGGATGTTACAAGGCTTAGATCTTCAGCAGGAATTTCTCAAGTTTTCAAGAAAATTTCCAAAACCTATTTTTATAGGTACCAGTTCAGTTCTGAAGTGGCTTTGAGGGCCTTATATATTAGAAACCCCCATAAGTCACCAAATTTGAAAAACTGCACCCCTCAAAGTTTTCAAAACAGCATTTAGAAAGTTTCTTAACCCTTTAGGTGTTTCACAGGAATTAAAGCAAAGTAGAGGGGAAATTTACAAATTTATTTTTTTGTCAGAAAATCCATTTTAATTAATTATTTTTCTGTAACACAGAAGGTTTTACCAGATAAACGCAACTCAATATTTATTGCCCAGATTCTGCAGTTTTTAGAAATATCCCACATGTGTCCCTAGTGTGCTAATGGACTGTCAGAAGCAAAGGAGCACCTAGAGCATTTTGGGGCCTCCTTTTTATTAGAATATATTTTAGGCACCATGTCAGGTTTGAAGAGGTCTTGCGTGGCCAAAACAGTAACACCCCTAAAAATACAACATTTGGCACCACTCAAGGAATTAATCAAGGGGTATAGTGAGCATTTTAACCCCACTGGTGCTTTGCTGAATTTAGTAGAATTAGTCCGTAAAAATGAAAATCAAAATTTTTTCCAATAAAATTTTTAAATAAATAAATTCCTTTTTACAAGGAATAAAGAAGAAAAAGCACCCCAAGATTTGTAAAACAATTTCTCCTGATTATGGCAATACCACATATGTGGTAATAAACGGCTGTTCGGACACACGGCAGGGCTCAGAAGGCGAAGGAGTGCTAGCTATTTGGCTTTTGGAGCTCAAGTTTGCTGGATTGGTTTTCGGGTGTCATGTCGCATTTGCAAAGCCCCTGAGGGACCAAATCAATGGACACCCCCCAGAAGTGACCCCATTTGGGAAACTACAGCCTTAAAACTAATTTATCTAGGGGTATAGTGAGCATTTTGATCCTGCAGTTTTTTTGCTAAATTTAGTGTAATTAGACCGTGAAAACTTCTATTGTTTTTTATTCTTTTTTTTTACGGTGTTCACCGTGTGCCATAAATGACATATTTAATTTATTCTGTGAGTCAATGCGATTACGGCGATACATATGTATATAGATTTTATGTTTTACAGGGGGTTTGCACGATAAAATCACGGTTTTAAAAAAATTATATAGTTTTTTGTCGCCATATTCTAACTTTTTTATTTTTCCATCAAGAAAGTTGTGTGAGGGCTTGTTTTTTGCAGAACAAACTGTAGTTTTTATTGCTACCATTTTTGGGTACATGCGACTTTTTAAACCCTATTTATACAATTTTTTGGGAGCTGAAGTGACTAAAAATAGAGATTCTGGTATCGTTTTTTTATTAGTTTTTTTATGGCGGTCACCATGCAGGATAAATGACATTATATTTTGATAGTGCAGGCCGTTACGGACACAGTGATACCAATTATCCATAGTTTATTAATTTTTTTCTAATAATAAAGGACTTTATAAGGGAAAAAGGGCGATTTCTATTTTTATTTAACATTTTTACTTGTGTACATTTTATTGTAACTTTTTGTAACTTTTTTTTTTTAGTCCCACGAGAGAATTGAGGATCCAATTGTTGGATCGTTGTTATAATACCCTGCAATACTTATGTATTGCAGGGTATTATACCTGTCAGTTTGACACTGACAGGGGGCATATTAAGGCAGGACCTAATCGCCTTACATAGATAGCAGACCGGAGGCATTTGTTAGGCTTCCGGTTGCCATAGCAACCATCGCCCCCCCCCCCCCCCGCAATCGCACCATGTGGTGCCGATGTTGTTATAACAACTTAAATGCGGTGGTTGCTATTGACCACCGCATTTAAGGGGTTAATCGACAGGGATCACCACTGTGATCCGACCCGATATTTTCCTCCAGTACCAAGGCTGCTAGCAGCAGCCTTCACTGGGAGATGCCGGGCTGCGGGGATGGAGCAAAAAAAATGCCAGACCTGGGGTCTTCATTTGGTCCCTGGGATACCATGACAAAGATCATCACCCCCAAAATCACGTTGCGGGGGGGGGCCAGTGGGCTGTCGAAGGAGGCTGCCCACTCTTTCTAACAGCTTAGATGCCGCGGTCACTATAGACCGTGACATCTAAGTGGTTAAACAGCCAAGATCAGAGTTCTCTCTGTTCCTGGCCGTTAGTGCGAGGTGTAAGTTGTAATACACAGCTGACACCCGCGGCATATGGAGCGGGCTCAGCCCGTGAGCCCACTCCATACTTCAAGCCCCACACCATGATGTACAGTTTTGTCATAGTGCGTCAAGGGGTTCAGAAAGAAAAAGTCTGTGTTATAGAAACATGTCTAAAATCAGCATGAATCATGTCATACGTTCATTTTTGCCCCTTGATCCATTTTTAAAGTGTAACTAAATTTTTAGAAAACGTTTGACATGTCATAGTGACATGTCAGAAGTTTTGATCGGTGGTCGTCCGAGCACTGAGACCCCACCGATTGCTAAAACGAAGTGGCCTTAGCTACGTGCGACACATGTGGTCGCACAGGGCGCCGGCCGCCATGCTGTAAGGGGGGCACCAGCGGGTGAATTTCTCATGCTCTGCGGCTACTGCTCGGGGCGCCAGCGGGTCAGGTGTCACTCACTGACCTCACTACTGACTTCCCCGCGCCGCGACTACCTCTCCCCCACTCCCCTCCTCGTCTTATCAAATAAAGGTTATTCTTTGTATAATGAAAAGTCATACAATTTTCTAATATACTTTCTGTATTAATTTCTCACGTTTTCAAGTACCCTGATTGCTTTATCAGTATAGGAGCCCTCATTTTTTTCCTCCAATAGATAAAAAAAAATCTATCCTGGCAGTGTGATGGACACTTGCATTAGCATAAGTAATTTTTCCTGCTGTTTTCATTACGGTATTTTGCCACAATTTTTATAATTGCGAAAAAAGTATGCCATTTTTAAAAAAAAGCTGATGCAGATTTTGCCCCGATTACCAAAATTGTGGCAAAAAAAAAGACTCATGTCACTACCCCCCTAATATGTCACTTGTCACTAGAAATACTATAATACTGTACTGAAGGCGGAAACCCTCGATTTATTCTCTATTCACACATTCAGGAAAATATCCGCAGCGATCAATTGCGATCAAGTGCGGCCGATTTTAAAATCCACATCATGCTTATTATTGCTGCGGATTCCGCACTGAAAAGCCGCAAATTTGCTACATTGAATTAAAATGGAGCAAATCCGAGTGCGGATCCGCTGGCCATAAGAGGCGAAACTTGATGCGCCTAGGCCTCAATGAAAAACCTGCACCAATACCTAAACCTACCATGTGTCATTTAGAATACTGGTGTCTTCTTATGTGGGTCTTACACTGAATCCCATCAAACTCCAGGGTCCAGGTACAACTGCTACCTCTGCACTCCCTATAGCTACACTACACCCTTTGCCATGTTTGAGTCTAGACAGGATGATGACAACCCTATTGGGGCTATAATGGTGGCCATATTGGTTGTCAGAAACAGGTATCACAACTTGACAGAAATGGAAAAGGCGAGAATTTATATTTACTGCTGATTGTTTTATTATAGGAGGAAGAAATGAACATTCATTTTGAAATCCATCTTTAAATAATTGCAATGCCATAAAATATTGCAGTAAAATGTACTGTACTTTTACCTCCTGTGGTTTTCAAATGTAAAACTACGTCTTGAGTTCCCAGGTTATTATGTTCTTATGCAGAGTGCATGCGGTTTTAATCATGGAGAAAAAATTCCAATATGTTACTTTCTTATTTTAGATCACGTTCATCTTTCCAGCTACATGATATTAAAGAATTAATAATTCAGTGACACTTAAGCATTGCATGGTTCATAGGTTGTTCTTCTTAATTGCACCAAGTACATCATAGTATTTGAAGCCTTCTGAAAACAAAATATTTATTTTAACAGATAGATTAATGATATTATCTTTGATCATGATTATTGATATAGTCTACAAATATAACATATAGGAATTGTCAGATTTAAAAAAAGCATTTTCAAATACCATTTTAGGGAATTTTAACCCCTTCGCGCACCACGAGGTAATAGCACATCCTGATGCGGGGGTGAAGCATAGAGCGGGGCTCACGCGCTGAGCCAATGGACCTAGCTTTTCCATGCACTACATGAACAGCCCATTGAATTTAATAGGAAAGGTGTAATGCCTAATTTCCCCTGTGGTGGCTCTGCAGGGGAAATGAAAACCTGCTGCTGGGTTCCCGATCAAATAAGCTGATCACTGGGGGTCCCAGCAGTAAGAAAACCCATGATCAGCTTATCATTTGGAGATCATTCTAACAATAAGGGATGGCCCAAAGCGGACAACCCATTTAAAGAATTTTCCTTCCCGATAGCAAAACATGACTTATATGTTCCTGAATTTGGCCCTGGTGTAATGTCTTTCAATTTTCTATTTAAAGAGGCTCTATCACCAGATTATAAGTGCCCTATCTCCTACATAATGTGATCGATTTTGAGCAAGTTATGAGCAATTTTAGATTTATGCTAATTAGTTTCTTAATAGACAACTGGGTGTTGTATAGAGAAGTGTATGATGCTGACCAATCAGCCTCATACTGTAATGTCCGTGGCTGCGGGCTGTCAGCTCCAGCCTCCCGCTGACAGCCGCAGCCACGAGTCGGCAAGCGCTGACCCCAGCCTCCTCCTCAGGAGACGCCAGCGCTTGCATCCACTCACCTCCGCCGGAGCCCACAGGGTGCGCGCGCACGCTCGTCCCCGCTCTTAAAGGGGCAGAGCGCGCACCGGACATTTTGAACGACCTTTGACCCGTGAGTACCCTGGGCTATAAGAGGGGTCCAGCCCCCTAGTTCGATGCCTGAGCGTTGTTAGTTTTCCCAGTCTGTCTTGCAAATGGTCCCTTAGTGTTTCCCGTTCCTGTTGTTACCCGTACCTTGTTCCTCGTTCCTGTTTCCCGTGCTTTGCCCTAGTATCTAGTCGTGCCACGTCCTGTGTCATCTGCCACGTCCTGTGTCATCTGCCACGTCCTGTGTCATCTGCCACGTCCAGAGGAATCTGCCACGTCTGGAGGAATCCGCTACGTCCTGTGTCATCTGCCACGTCCGGAGGAATCCGCCACGTCCTGTGTCATCTGCCACGTCCGGAGGAATCCGCCACGTCTGGCGCAACTTGCGGCTCCTGTGTTATCCGCCACGTTTGGCGCCATCTGCTGCACCCATCTCATCTGTGCCAGAGCTGCGGCCACCATCTGGACTATTCAGGTACCCTTGTGCGGGACATTGTATTTCTGGGGTGTCCTGTTGTTTGGCCAGCTGCCTTCCCGCTACGGCGGTACTGCCTAGTGGGTCCACTAACCCGCTTCGTGACACATACACTTCTCTCCATTAATTTTTAGCAGTACTCGTAACACAGCGTGCAGTCACATACTCTCACATTAACTTTATCGAAGTGTATTCAGAGTGAATAGACAATGCCTCCAGCGAGGACACAATGTCTATTCACACTCCCGACACTTCGGTAAAGTTTCTGTGAATGACAGCACAGCGAGACCAAGAAACTTTACCGAAGTGTCGGGAGTGTGAATAGACATCGCGTCCAGGCTGGAGGCAATGGCTATTCACTCTCAAGACACTTCGGTAAAGTTAATGTGGGAGTATGTGACTGCACAGCGTGCTCTCGCGAGATCACGCTGTGCAGTGAATACGAATGGACATGAATGGAGAGAACTGTATGATGCTGATTGGTCAGCGTCATACAATTCTCTTTACAATGCCCAGTTGGTAAAAAAGTAAAAACACGCACAGTTGTCTATTAAGAAACTAATTAGCATAAATCTAAAATGATGCATAACTTGCTCAAAATTGATAGTTTTTCAAAATAAAAAACACTGTTGTTATCTACATTACAGCACCGATCACATTATGTAGGAGATAGGGCACTTATAATCTGGTGACAGAGCCTCTTTAAATGGACAATAACTTTTTAAACAACTTATGCTGATCTAATAGTATACCTCATATAAAACAACTTTATAATTTACTTACTGTTAAAATTCAGCTACTTTATCCATGCAAATTCTGAGTGCAGTTACTGCCACTAGGTGTCTCCCCTCCTGTAATCTGCAATCCGTCCCCTGCAGGGGCAAACTTCCATGAGGGCAATCTGGGCAAGTGCCTGGGGCCCGAGGCTGGAAGGGGGCCCAGTTCGCCCCGGTTGTCCCAAACCGTTTGTTAAAATTACAGCCGATTCAGAGAACCAGGGTGAAGCAGGACCTCTCACCCTTAGGACACAAATACAATTGATTACTATTGCGCTGGTGAGATGGGAACTATCAGTTCCCGCCTCACCATTGGGCGCTTTAACAATGACGCTGTTGGCGTGATTACGTCATCACACCAACTGCGCCGTTGCCCCCGTATGACGCTGCCTGGTTACTGACCAGTGAATTGTCGCTGGAGGACGGGGACAGGAGAGAATATTTTGGTTTGTTTTTGTCTTCTGTGGGCAGCGTTGAGGGCAATATTTACAGGGGGCACTATCTACACTGGGCAATATCTACAGAGGGCATTGTGACGGGCATTATCTACAGAGGGCATTGTGACTGGCACTATCTACAGGGGTCATTGTGACTGGCATTATCTACAGGGGGCATTGTGACTCGCATTATCTACAGGGGATAGTGTAACTGGCATTATCTACAGAGGGCAATGTGACTGGCATTATTTACAGAGGGCATTGCAACTGGCGCTATCTACAGGGGGCAGTTATATTTTACAGCGTTTACAATATGGTACTATTATATTCAGGGGTACAGTTTTTAGCACTATCATATTCAGGGGCACAGTGTGTCATACTATTATATTTGCGGCATAGTATGTGGCACCATGAGAATTTTATCTTCGTTTATAGGTGCGGAAATGTCGGAAAAGTGAGAAGCCAAAGACATCTGAGCGGCAAACTCTGTAGAAATGGGCTGTGGCTGGGAGAAGTTATCATAGAGGTCTGGACCAGATGGAGAAGAAAAGATAAAAAGAACGAAAAAGAATCTGAGGTGTCACCTGTGAGTCACTCAATGTAAATGTTTATTCTCCCTGTGACTGATCAGTACTGTAGTAACTGTATGATCTTCAGCGAGTTGACATGTGTATCATTCTTTTTTGTGAAACAACAACTCCCAGCATATCCTAACCATAGTTGAGGCTATACTGGGAGCTGTTGTTTTATGTTGTACAAACTTATATGGCAGGGGTTAAACTAAATTTGCAAATGATTTCTGTACGGACAATAAATACCTATAACTGTATGTGAGGACAAATAATGACACCCCAAAGGGGAGAAAATAATAACACCAAATGCCACAAGAGATTTGCAAAAAATATATAAATCCTTTATTACAATAAATACAAGAACATAATGGTCATCAAGACTAGAGATGAGCGAACCGGGACAACCGAACCCGGTTTCGGTCCGAACTTCCGGAAAAGTTCGGTTCGCAGCGAATCCGTTTTGACCGAACCCGGTCAAAAACATTATACAAATCGGCAGCCACTTATCTCTATCAATCACTGATAGAGAAAAGAGGCTGCTGATTAAAAATAAAATAAAAAGCATTTCATACGTACCCGGTCGTTGTCTTGGTGACGAGTGCCTCTTCTTCCTCCAGTCCGACCTTCCTTTCTGACGCGGCAGCCTGTGATTGGCTGCAGAGGCCTCTGCAGCCTGTGATTGGCTGCAGAGGCCGCGGCAGCCTGTGATTGGTTGCAGCGCTCACATGGGCTGCATCGTCATAATGGAATGTCGGGCCGGATGTCGAGAGGGACGCGTCACCAAGGCAACGGCCAGGAGACCGGACTGGAGGAAGCAGGGAGTTCCCGGTAAGTATGAACGTCTTTTTTTTTACAGGTACTGTGATCGGTAGTCACTGTCCAGGGTACTGAAACAGTCACTGCCGATCAGTTAACTCTTTCAGCACCCTGGACAGTGACTATTTGGGTATGTGCACACACACTAATTACGTCCGTAATTGACGGACGTATTTCGGCCGCAAGTACCGGACCGAACACAGTGCAGGGAGCCGGGCTCCTAGCATCATAGTTATGTACGATGCTAGGAGTCCCTGCCTCTCTGCAGGACAACTGTCCCGTACTGTAATCATGTTTTCAGTACGGGACAGTAGTTCCACGGAGAGGCAGGGACTCCTAGCGTCGTACATAAGTATGATGCTAGGAGCCCGGCTCCCTGCACTGTGTTCGGTCCGGTACTTGCGGCCGAAATACGTCCGTCAATTACGGACGTAATTAGTGTGTGTGCACATACCCTTACTGACGTCGCCTAGCAACGCTGCCGTAATGACGGGTGCACACATGTAGCCACCCGTCATTACGGGGCCTCATGCACACGACCATAAAAACACCCGTTATCACGGGTCGTAATTACGACCCGAAATAGCGGGCCCATAGACTTCTGTTAGCCACGGGTACCTTCCCGTTTTCTCACGGGAAGGTGCCCGTGCCGTTAAAAAGATAGAACATGTTCTATTTTTTTATTTTACGGGCCGTGCTCGTAATTACGACTCGTAACTACGAGCACGGCCGGCCGGCCACGGGCAGCCGGCCGCTTTTGCGAACCGTGCTGTCATTATAATTATAGCAGCACGGCCCGTAAAATAGAAAAATAGAACATGTTCTATTTTTTTAACGGCACGGGCACCTTCCCGTGAGAAAACGGAAAGGTACCCGTGGGTAACAGAAGTCTATGAGCCCGTTATTGCGGGTCGTAATTACGACCCGCAATAACGGGTGTTTTTACGGTCGTGTGCATAATGGGAGCATGGCTCGGAAAAACAAACGGCTGCCCGTGCTCATCTCCTGAAATACTCTGTGCTGCCTTAAACTCTGTGGACAGGTCAGGATACTGTTTCTTTTAAATGCTGCTGGGGAACCCGCTCGATCCACTATATAAGGCTACGCTACAGTGCAGCATTTAAAAGAAACAGGATCCTGACCTGTCCACAGAGTTTAAGGCAGCACAGAGTATTTCAGGAGATGAGCGTGCAGATTCAGTGCTGCTGTGAACTCTGCTCTTACCATTACGTAGCTCTCAGTCTGTTACCTCTCCTCCACTCCTGTCCTCAAGAACACCTTCACATGATTGGCAAGTCACCACGTAATGGTAAGAGCAGAGTTCACAGCAGCACAGAGTATTTCAGGAGATGAGCGTGCGGATCTTGTGCGTGGTGGTGACTTGCCAATCATGTGAACGTGTTATAGAGGACAGGAGTGGAGGAGATGTAACAGACTGAGCTACGTAATGGTAAGAACAGAGTTCACAGCAGCACAGAGTATTTCAGGAGAGGAGCGTGCAGATTCAGTGCTGCTGTGAACTCTGCTCTTACCATTACGTAACTCAGTCTGTTACCTCTCCTCCACTCCTGTCCTCAATAACACCTTCACATGATTGGCAAGTCACCACCCCGCACAAGATCCGCACGCTCATCTCCTGAAATACTCTGTGCTGCTGTGAACTCTGCTCTTACCATTACGTGGTGACTTGCCAATCATGTGAAGGTGTTCTGGAGGACAGGAGTGGAGGAGAGGTAACAGACTGAGAGCTACGTAATGGTAAGAGCAGAGTTCACAGCAGCACTGAATCTGCACGCTCATGTCCTGAAATACTCTGTGCTGCCTTAAACTCTATGGACAGGTCAGGATCCTGTTTCTTTTAAATGCTGCACTGTAGCGCAGCCTTATATAGTGGATCGAGCGGGTTCCCCAGCAGCATTTAAAAGAAACCGCGTTTGTGTATGTGTGTGTTTGTGTATATATGTGTGTTTGGGTATGTGACTTTGTCTGTTTTTGTTTTTATATGTGTGTTTGTGTATATGTGTGTGTATATATGGGTGTGTTTGTGTATATGTGTTTGTGTATATGTTTGTGTATATATGGGTGTATTTGTGTATATGTTTGTGTGTAGATGTTTGTGTGTGTTTTTGTATATGTGTGTGTTTTTCTATATGTGTGTGTTTGTGTATATGGGTGTGTGTTTGTGTGTATATATGGGTGTGTTTGTGTATATGTGTTTGTGTATATGTGTGTTTGGGTATGTGTGTTTTTGTTTGTATATGTGTATGTATGTGTGTTCGTGTATGTGTGTGTATAACTGTGTGTGTGTGTGTGTTTGGATATGTGTTTTTGTTTGTATTTGTTTGTTTGTTTTTGTTTGTATATGTGTGAGTTCGTGTATATGTGTGTGTGTTTGTCTGTTTATGTGTGTGTGTGTGTGTGTGTGTATATCTTGTTGTGTTTGTGTATATATGTGTGTCTGTGTATGGTTGTTTGTTTGTGTGTGCGTGTATATATGTGTGTAGGTGAGTAGAAGTATTGGTATTGTTCACATTGATAACTGTTTTTTTATGTTGTTGCAGATTTTGATGTACCGATTGGACTACATCTTCGATTCGTTGGACTACTGCGTAGATCTACGTTTTTTCAAATTTTAATAAAATGGTTAACGAGGGTTTTGTTGGGGATTTCTTATTTCAATAAAAAAGAATTGTCTTTGTGGTTTTTTTAAACTTTATTAGTGCCTAGATAATGGTAGTTGGCTGATTGACAGTGTCCATTATTAAGGCGGTACTTAGTGTTAGCCGGTGCAGAGGCTAGCACTAACCACCCATTATTACCCCGGTACCCACCACCACCAGGGGTGCCGGGAAGAGCTTGGTACGATCCAGTACCCGGCCATCTGTTGTGATGGTCGGGTACTGGGGCGGCCGTAGGCTAGTATTATGAGGCTGGGAAGGGCCAAAATCAGTGGACCTTCCCACCCTTGTAATGCTAGGCTGCTGCCGCTGTGTTGTATCGGGCTGGTTATAAAAATGGGGGGGACCCCCACGTCGTTTTTTTTTTTGAATTTAACAAATTTAGCAATAGACGGGTCCCCCACATTTTTAATAACCAGCCATATACAAGGCCGCAGCAGTCTGGCATTACATTGGTGGGAAGGGCCACTGGTTTTGTCCATTCCCAGGCTGATAACACTGTGTTGTATGTGGCTGGTTATGATAAATTGGGTGGAACCCCATGTCTTTTTTTAAAAAGAAATGTAAATAAATATTTTAAAAAAATGACGTGGGGTCCCCCCCACTTTTATAACCAGCCAGATACAACACAGCAGCAGCAGCCTAGCATTACAAGGGCGGCCTCCAGCGATGACGTTTCATCCATGTCGCCGCTGCAGCCTCTGATTGGCTGCAGAGGCAGTCACGTGGGATGAAGCGTCATCCTGACGTGCGTGACCGCCACTACAGCCTGTGATTGGCTGCAGCGGCGAAAGGGATGAAACGTCATCGCTGGAGGCCGGACAGGAGGAAAGTAAGTACGAACGTATAATTTTTATTTTTTTATTACATTTAAATTGTATTTTTCGCGCGCCGAGCATGTACTGTGAAGGTTGCTGAAAGAGTTAGTGCAGCCCATTAACTCTATCAGCACCCCGGACAGTAGCATGCTCGGCGCACGTAAGTGACAGGTTCGGTCAGAACTAGTTCGGTCCGAACCGAACTTTTTTGTGAAATTCGGCGAACTATCCGAACCGAACTTTTGATAAGTTCGCTCATCTCTAATCAAGACCTTAAAACCACAAACAATTAAAATACACAGAGTGGACAACATAAGGCTACTCAAATGATGGCATATATATAGTATTCAGAATATGCCATACAGGGTCATTGTGACAGTCATGCCATAATCATATGTAATAAGAGTATACTGAAACAAAAACATGTAATGAAGACCCTAATGAGAAATGATATGCAAAAAGGGCTAAATAGCCAACACTGAATTAGCAGTGTAAATGAAGTTGTATAGATACCAGGATATCACCAAAAGATTTCAATAGGTCCCAGGAGCCATACCAACCAGTGTTTTGCATAACAGGCCAAACGAATGAATGTCCACTGCAAGAGCCCCGACGCGCGTTTCGCGGTAGCTTTTTCAAGGGGTGCTAGCTAGTGAGGTGACCTACACTGTATTTATACTAGGCTATAAAAGAGGTGTGTTCGCAAGTAGCAAATGATAGCACAAATCAGCAATACAAAACACCTGAAGTGTGTCAGGTGTCGTGCATTGCCGAGTCGAGCCAGCTCAGAATTACCTAAGCGTAGATTGGTGGGCAGCGGAGCCGATGCCATTGGCTGTATCAGATACGTCCGAGACATGAGAAGTGCGCATGCGCATACGCGTCATATTAAAAGCATCGCAGCGAGAAAGAAGTCATCACATATAGATGACGTGTCGCACCATGGTGGCCATCTTAAGTATGGGCAAAGATATGGGATGTAGCTGCGCAGATACCATAATTCACAGACGCCAGGAGCAAATGTCAATACATATATGTAAAGATTAATAAGAACAGTTAGAAATCAAATTGAGGGGCAAAAGTAAATGGAACATCAGAATACAATGAGACCATAAATTTTACAGTTATAAACAGATATGTCACATCTAATATCACAATATCAATTCCTGTATGCATCTATATTGAGTAGATCACAGGTCAAACCGTCCATACATATAAATGTATATATTGAGCTTTGTTCTGGTGCAGTATATATGTACTGAACTTGGTTCCTGTGCTGTATATATTTACTGAGCTTGGTTCTGGGGCTGTATATTTTTACTGAGCTTGGTTCTAGGGCGGTATATATTGAACTTATCTTAGGTAAAAGTAGATGTTAAATCCACTTTTACCTTAAGAGAAGGTAAATTTATATACAGTAAAAACGAAACCCCAAAAAATATGGAGGAATGTCAGTTTTTTCCAATTCAACCATTATATGGTACTTTAAGTGGTGCCAATAAAACTACAACTCCTCCCGCAAAAATTTATTCTTCACACACCACTCCATTGACGTAAAAATAAAAAAGTTATGGCTCTGGGAAGGCGGCCAGTGAAGAATGAAAAATGGATTGGACTTTAAGGGTTAAACACCAGAGACAGGTTCTTTAAGGTTATATTCACGCACAGCAGATTTTTTTCTGAAAACCATAAACAATTTAAAGCTCCTGACTCTTTAGTGTCTCAGTATTCTGCTTTCTCTTCTGTATGGCTCATTCTGCTTTTACAGCAAATTCAAAACCGTGCCAGATCTGTGGCCGCCTAAACAGAAATCTGTAAATATATACGCTACAGTGTCCACAGAGTTCTGTCTTCAGAGTTTGGTGGGGGAGGGCAGACTTGAAAAAGTGCCTGGGACCCATGGTACCCTTAATCCGCCCCTGGTCCCCTGTTGTCAAGCATTAGACAACCCTGGGTACAGAGAAGAAGTGAAGGCTGCAGAAGTGGGGGGGGGGGGGGGTTATTCACTGCCTGGCTATAACTTTCTATGGAAGGGGGAGGGGGAGCAGGAGGCGGGAGCAGAGAGAGAGTGTGACTCAGCAATACAAGCTGCATGTAAGTCTATGGAGGGGGGGAGCAGGACCAGAGAGAAATGCAGAGACGGGATGGTAGGATTTCTATTACACCTCAGTGCTGGATTCACAGCTACACTGCTCATTACTGCAGTATTATCTCCTCCATGTTATTGCAGCTTCTATATATGTGATAGATAGAGATAGGAGAGCAGGATTCTCTTGCCCTATGTGTGCAGTGTATAGAAGATATGATAGGTTAGGCTCCGCCCAGTAGCACAGAGTCAACTGAGAATTGGAGATAGATCCTTTAAAGCGGAAAACTGCTAAATAACGCCACATACAAGTCATACAATGAGCTGAAATAGTATTATTCCTCATGTATACACATGATAGCTTATTCTGAAAAGTCACCTGAAAAGTTAGGTACGCCTTAACCATTTCTGATGGCAGCCAATTCAGTGTGAGCAATAGCAAAAGGCCATCCAATGCTACTGTTAATTGTTTATAGGACATTAATGATAAATAAACATCTAAAATTAAACTAGAATTCTAGTCGAGATCTAAAAAATATTATATTTAAAGTACACCTTGCACAATAAAAAACTGATTTCCACATGTTAGTGGTTACCTTTTGTTAAAAAAGTTGCACAAAATTTGCAAGTATCAAGCTGCAATCTCTTTTCCTCCATTCATTTTCAGACGTCCTCATATTCAGTTTGCGACCTACTCCTACTTTTAAACTTGGCTCATCTGGAAGTGTACATCCAGTAATACATACTGTCAATTGAGAAAGCAGCTGCCTTCACTAACTCTCATGAACTAGCACAGCTTCATTCGTGTAACGAAGCTGCAGGCACTGATACAGCCTCAGTTCTCTCCTCTCCCCTCTACAGACACTGATACAGCCTTTGTGTTATCTCGTGTCCCCTTAGCAGACACTGATGCTGACATAGTGTGTAATTCAACTAATTTCCCATGCAGACTTTGCCATGTGTGTTTCCTTTCTCTCTATACTCTGGTGTGTATACCACCCAAATTGCCAAGGAACGAACACAAAACATCCCAGAAATGCCTAATTTTGGGAATATTTGCATAAGCTCCACCCCTTTCAGGTCTGTTTTGCGAGACAAATGGGATGGTTGGGAGGTATGTGTGTGATCTTTCTCTCCCCTGGTACACTCTAATGTCCTGGCCACAATCTTATACACTGACTATATAGTGCTACTCTGACAGGAGAAGAGGGGGTAGGAGGCAAGCTCTCAAGCAGAGAGAGTAGAATAAAATACCCAAAATATGTAGGTCAGACAACATTTCTGGTTGCACTACATCTAACAAGCATGTACAGTTGCCTTAGGTAGAATTGTGATTTTGTCTTATTCAACATCATTACTGAATTTACAGTAAATCGTAAAGAATAGATAAAAAATTATGCTTTCTCATTTTAAAGAAAAAACCCCTTTCCTTGGCATATCTTTTTCTGTTGTGTTCAGTGTGCAGATGGAGTAAAAAATGATCGCAGTGAGCAGCACATCATGGCACAGCCTGTCTCTCCCAATTAATTTCAATAACGTCAGCTAGTTACTGCTAAATTAATCTGAGATGTGTCACAAAAAAGGACAGAATCCCCATGTAATACTTTCACTTGGTCTATCAAATGCTACAATAAATTCGGCTCCATCTGCAAAACTAGCCAAGGATTTCTGTGATCTGAAAAACTAGCCATGCGTAGGTATTTTTAATTAAAAGTGTATAGCAAATATTAATTGGAAGTAATTAATAATCCATAGACAGCGCTCCTGAGCACTCACAGGCATAAAACAGAGAAGTCGATTTATTAAAGAGGGATGAATTACATTGACATTTCTGGCTTGTTAAGAGACCTTTATCAAGGCCAAAGCTTCAGTGTAATTTATACTCGCGCTTAATATCTCTAGTAATCTGTGTAAGACTTGTGAGCGCACCAGCTGACTTATCTATTTATATCTACATTAATACATTTATATTTTACTTCTCCGTCATTCGTGTGGTAATTGGATGGACAACTAAATGGAGCACTAAATTACAGTCCAGTAGATTGCTCTTGGGTATACTAGTACAACAAGCGCAAAATATCTGGTTGCTTTAAAAATATGTTTTTTTATTAACTTGAATTTGTGAAACTTTTGGTGTTTTTGCTGGTATAAAAAGACAGACAATGCACCTTTGTAAGCCATAAAAAAGCATATTTGGAACAGTTCAGTGAATCTAATAAATAACAAAATATTACTCAGTGCCCTTGGAGGGCCTGTTTTACATGAAGATCTTGTTGCGGATTTGGATGAGGATTTTCCATGAAATTGGTGCATATTGACACTGATCCAAATCCGTATCAAAATCTGCATGTAAAACATGCAGACTTTATGGCATTTTATTTACTGCAGCCAAAGCTGTGCTGCCTACGGTCTGCAGAAACGAAATTTTCAGGTAACATTAATTTCTTACCCGATGCCATCTGACAGCACACCATTGGGACTAAAAAGCAATATTATGTGGCGTGGGTAAATCAGACGTCTTTGAAAGCATCGCTTTTCTAAATGCCAAACCTATGGAGAGAGGATATCCAGCCTATGTCTAATGAAAGTTGATGGTGAAGACCATTGGAAGCTCTTCAACTTTGGTCCAACTGTACTTGGTCCAATTCAACCCATAATGTACAAGTAGAATGTTTTGAATGAACTATTAGGTGGAGTGGACATTCTTAGAATGGAATGGTATTCTTTAATAGTGTCTTTATTCAACCTGTACAGTGATGATTTACTGGACTCTAATTACTTATTTTGACCTTGAAATTGAAGAAACAGCACCTTTAAAGCTCTGAAAGGCTGTCTGATTTGTTAGTAACTCCGGATGTATCTTTTTATGTCCAATGTGTATGACTGGCTTTGTTGCTTATGCAGAGGTACCAAAGCAGAAGATTAACATAATGTCATTCCTGTCCTGTGACGTACCATTACGTCTGAAGTACTATGTCCCCCCTCACGTGAACTGATGTAATAGTACGTCACAATGATGGCACGGGCAAAGGATCTGTGATGCTCCATTACTTACTGGCACCGGCTGTATTATACAGCTGACACCGTGCTTTAATAATCAGGATTGGAGATAACTTAAATTCTGGCCGTTTAGCCCCTTAGATGCTGTGGTCAGCATTGTGGCCAGCAATCGTTAGACAGAGGGTAGGGGCTCCCTCTGTTACCCAATCGGTGCCCCGGTGTGGAAATTAAAGGGTGCCGATGGTTTGACATAGTAGCAGGGGGCCTAACATTGGACCCCATGTGTGCCACGTACATAAGCTTATTAAGGCCTGCCAAAGGCAGTACCTGACAGGCTGCCTGTCAGAGTAACACTGACAGAAATAATACATTGCAATACAGAAGTATAGGAATGTATTATAAAAGCAATCAAAGAATCACATGTTCAAGTTAAGTACTGAGACAGAAAAAAGTTAGTTTTTTTTTTAGAAAAACAAGTAAACATTAAAAGAAAGCAAAAAAGCCAATGTTTTTCCATACAAATTCCTCTTTTATGGGAAAAACAACAACAAATAACTACATAATTGCTATTGCCACATGTGTAATGACCTGCCCTATAAAATAAACATCATATTTATCTCGCAGAGTGAAAATCATAATAAAAATTCCAAAATTGCAAAAACAACCAAGACATGGAATAAAAGATGGAATAACAACTCTTAAGTTAAAATGTAATTTATACCACTCGGCGAATGCCATAAAAACAAAATTCCAAAAACAATGTCAGAATTGTTGTTTTTTTATCTACCTCCCCCTTCCCAAAGAAATATGTAAAAAAAATTGTTCAATACATTATATGTACCCTGAAATGGTGCCAAAAATACAACTCTTCGTAAAAATCAAGCCCTTATTTGGCTACATTAGCGAAAAATATTAAAGTTAAAGCTTTTGAAATGCATAGATAAAAAAACGGAACCATTTGATGCATCAATAAGGATGAAACGAGACCGTGTTTTACTTTCATTATACTTTTTCTCAGTTTATGTTACACTCCTGGTTTTTCTTTACAAATTCTGATGCAAAATACTGACAAAAATAAACTAGTGTGAAAGTGGCTTTACCCTGTATATTGGCGTCCATGAAGAAAAAACTCTGCTACGTTCTTCAATCTCTTCACACTTTCTAGTAGGAGCAGTTCCTGTAACTTTATAGCTTTAACAGTAAAGTTACTTAAATATTAAATATCTTTTAAGTACAAGAAGTGACCTTGGAGGTATTTAGATTCGGAAATACAATAAATTATCAGAGAATAGACGTTTTCATAGCATCCATTAACATATTTCTTGCTATAGCTATTGTATTACCCCTTCTCTTGAAGGAGTACATTAAAGTCTTATTCAGACGAGCATGTCCGTTTTGCGTCCACAAAAAAAAGACCATATTTCATGCATTTCCGTCCCGTGTGGCATCAGTGCTCCTGTTTTTTTTTTTATCTCATCATTTCTTTAGCAACTGGTGTGTGAAGAACACGAACAGCACACAGATGTTGTCCGTGTGCTGTCTGTGTTTTTCACGTACCCATTGACTTCAAGGGGCGACGTGATCCGCAAAAACGGACCAAAATAGGAAATACGCTGCGTGAAAAAACATCGATGTGTGAATAGCCCCCTTGAAATGCATAGGTCCTTGTGCTGTCCGTTTTTTTAACGGTTCAGCACACTGACGTATAATACTCTCATCTGAATAAGGCCTAAGAGTAAGTTCACACAGGGCAGATATGCTGCGTAAAGGTACACATCCACCCTGTTGCACGCAGGAAATTTTGGCCAAAATATTATTATTATTATATTATTGTTAGTAAAGTCATGTAGTGGGAGTGATGTCATGCAGTAGCAGTGATGTCATGTAGGGATAGTCATGTCATCAATGGGTATTAATGATGGTAGCAGTAATGCCGTGTAGTGGCAGTGGTAATAATATCTTGTAGTGATAGTAATGCCAAGTATTGATAGTAATAACCTATAGTAGTAGCAGCAATGCCATATAATCATGACAGGGTCTGACACAGACAGCAGAGGGCCCCTCTGCAAGAACAGTATATGGACCCCATGCTTTCCAATAGCTCACCATATAGCACTTTATTTCTCCCTAACAATCCACCAGTAATTGACTTAGTAGTCCCTTACGTGCCATCTAATAGATGATAGGAAGCATTAAAGGTTGCAGTGGACCTTCTAACCTACTGGGTTCCTGTGAAGCTACACAGGTTGCACATATGATATCTCTGCACCTGCAAAGTGATGTCATATAGTGTTAGTGATGTCATGTAGTGGTATTAATAGCATATAGTAAAAGTGATGTCATAAAGTGGTATTAATATCAAGTTTTAAGTTTCCTAGTTGCTTATCTCCACTGGACTATCAGAAGTGCCACACTAGTGGATGATGAAGATTGTAGAATAAGGTTTTATTGTATATAACAAAAATGAAAAAAAGAACGATTTGAAAGAATAAACACAGCCATGCAAAAAAATGAGGATCTCTGCACAAAGAAACGTATTACTATTCATTTTACAAAATATTTTTAAAGGATACACTGAAAATCGACCACATATAATGGACCCTCTGTTCCAGGCAACATGTTCATTTATCATGTCACATCTTATATCATTCAAGGGAGCGGTATTCTGCACGTGTGGCAAGCATGTTTGTAAACACAAGTGCAGATCGGGGGAAAAACAGCTTGCCATTTGTCACACCATACTCAGACGTTATATTGAGAGATACATAAAGAGGAGAGAAATGTTATATGTTGTGACTGTCTGGTTGCAAAAGGTGTTATCTATATTACAATCTCCGTCCTACAAATGTCCTATCTTTTCCCACTTCTCGAAACAAAGTTAAAATTGGCATGCTGCTGGGCTGCCAGAGAGAATGGGCATATATTTCATTTTGGTAAGAGGTGATGAAGCAAATGACAGGCACAAATTATGCTGGTAATAGAGGTAGGACTGAAAGAATCTGCAAAGTCATTACTTCTGTTTTAAAGCTCTGTTTGATGCCACCTCCTGCAAAGTCCATTGCAGTAACTGCCACAGACTATTGCATCAGTGCTGTAATAAATGACACAGACGTTCAGTGGGGTTTCTGTGTTCACTATAGGAGCGCTCAAAATCAACTGTCACTAGAACGTGTAACACACATTAAGGAAATGTATGTTAATGTTGATGATGTCAAAATACACTTCGATGAATATCATTCATTCCGGTGAGGCCAACATAGATCCTACTGTGCGGCAATCACTGAATGGACTAATCTCCTGAGAAAAAATATGAGCAGAGAAAGACACAAATAGGACTCCAGCAACCTCCTAATTATATGTTCTTCCATTTAGCGAATTTTAGCAAAAAATTTGTTTGATTTCCATTATTCTTTAAAAAAAAAACTATTCTATGTCTCTAACAGGACTGGCATTGTAGTTAGGTAAGCTCTGAGCAAGAAGTGGGGAGCTTACAATAGGTAATTGTGGTATACTCATGCAGTCGTGTAAAACTTCCCCAAGCTTAAAGTGTAAGTTGAGCCCTTACCCGCAAAATTAAGTACATGTACGTTGTAAGAAGGGTCACTATTCCGCATCCTTAATGTACATGTACGTGATGGTGATCACACTGGATTTGGAAGCTTTTCCCGCATGATCATATATATATATATTTGTTATCCCTACAATCATAATTAGGTTCAGTTCACATCTGCATATTGGTTTCTGTTTATAAAAGAAAGAACAACGCTGTGCTGGATTCGTCGATGAACACCACCGGTACCGTCCAGACCCCATTGACTTATGCATGCAGCACTATTCTTCCATTACTTTGTGTAAATTTGCTCAAAAGTATCTGGTTATCATGACCCAAAATGCCTTCGGTTTTAAGGGGTTAATGCTAAATAATTGACTGCATAGTTTACATGCTAGGAGGTAAAAGTGGGTGCTGCCTGTTACAGATCAATAGGGTTCACCTCATACACCGTAAGGCCCCAGCACATGGGCCGAAAATGCTGCTGATTTTCAGTGCGGATTTGGACATGGAAAATCTGCAGCTTATTACAATACTAGCTATATGGATGAGATTCGAACAAATATTATCCACATGCTGCGGCATGCTGCTGATTTTTAATCCACACCTTCTTTATTCTGTTCAGGATGTTCACAGCGCATTTCATCCTTTTCAATGAGAATGAGTGACAAATCCACACCAAAATCCTCACATAACACAAGGTAGATTTTTGCTGCGGATTCACTAGGGACTTGAGATGGAAAGATCTGCACCAAATCCGTGTGTGGGTACCCATAGGTTGTTTTTTGGATTATTGGATGATGCTATCATCAGTAAATGACATATTGTCTAAATCAACTTTTTAAGTTAAAGATATGTTTTTGTTTTTTTATTTGGTGGGGTCACTCAGACATTATTTTCGGACATATGTTAAGGTGCCTGCTGTAAAGAAAATCTTTGCAGGCAATGTTCTACTTGCAGTCATATATGCCCATAAATCATACCTTAAAGGAGCTATCTCATGAAGAAAACCCCATGTCCTATTAGGGAATATGGATGTCATACAGAAGAGTCTGTAAGGGCAGTCCCTGATTTGGCGGGCTCAGCCTATCTATAAATAACGTGGTCGGCCATCATTTATTGCAAGGAAAATGTATAGTCAAACACAGCTCCCCCCTGCAATGACAGCCGCTCTCCTGAAGTTGGAAATGCCAGATGGCTGCACTGACTCCTATCTAAAAAGGATTTGTTTTCGTGAGAAAAATGTTTGAAGAGGATGTCGAGAGTTGAATAGCCCTCTGTGCTTTGCAAACCTTGCTACCTGTAGACACGGCAGCCATGGGTCATCTTGTAAATGATTTGCCAGTTTATTGTATGTAATGCGCCCGACAGATCTTCTTAGGTGACCACATCCTCCAATAGATCAGGTGATGTACTGCATACAATGTACAGGCAGATCATGAATGGGGGTAGGACAGGAAGGACAACATTTACAGTGGGTGAATAGGACAGATTTCTATTAATAAGATAAATATGATATAGTCCAAAAAAGAACAAAAAAATCTAACATGTATTTAGTAAATGTTTAGAGCATTCATAGTATATATTTGTATATTTTATGGTTTGTGCGTTATGAGGAAACAAATACATAAACATTTTGGAATATTGACTAAATTGTAAAAAAAAAGAAACATAATGAAAATGATAATAAATTGTAGTAACAATCATAACAGCAGTAGCAAGAAGCAATAAAGGTGTCCATTATAAGTCCACACTTTAACCTGTCTCCTAGAAATTTTCTGATGTTCAACACTTAAAATACAGTTTTAATACGCCCTGTCTTATTCTTGGCTCCTAAATCCCCAGAAGCGTGAGGTTGCTATAGCAACACCTTCCTTACCAGACGATCCGCAGAAAAGACAGTTGGGAGATAGGAACAGGGATGAAGTCTTAGGTGAGACAATACAGTTAAAAAAAACGGCAAAGACAGTTAATGGGAACAATAGATAAAATATTGTGGACTATGAGGTCTATTTTAAACTGCACAGTATAAATGTTAGGAAAACTGATAAAACAACTAATTCCACAAAAGAATACCTAGGATTCCCTACAGTTTTTTAAAAAAAATTATGAAAATGTAAGAATATACAGTATGTGAAATTATTAATAACACATGTATAACTAATACATTAAAGGGGTTGCTTCGTTTAGAAAATACATTTTCAAATACCCTATCAGGGAGTTCTTAGTAAAAGGGTTATTCCACAGGATATGCCATAAATGTCCGATAGATGCGGGTCCCAGTTTATATTGAGAAGAGGAGTCACTCACCCCCCATTTCACCTGTTGCGGCGGCCACAGGTTGCCGATTCCAGGAGGGGACTGGTGGAGAGGGAGCAGCACATGATCATGGTTCTCTCCATTCTTTAGAATGTGAGTTATAGAAAAAGCCGAGCAGCGCTTGCTCGGCTGATTCCATAACTCCCATTGAACAGCATGTGCAGCACTCTCTATACTAGTCCCTGTCTGGAATCGGCAACCAATGGCTACCGCATCAGGGGAAACGGGGGTCAGATGACCCCTGTTCTTACTATAGGTGAGGATTCTGGAGCTGGAACCTGCATCTACCACACAGAATATGCCATAAATGTCTAAATTGGGAATACCGCTGTGTAACTTTTCATTTCCCCTGTGATGGTGCTGGATTGCCACACAGAATACTGATGATTGCTGCAGATACTAGCAGCAGGATATATTAGGATCAGCTTTTCATCTGAAGACCTGTCTAACTCTTTTAACAGAGCAAAATACATCTTCTTCCTCCATAATATGCTTATCATTGAAAATCAGTCCCAAAATAATAATCTCAGGAATTAGGTTGTTGTTGGGGTAGGGACAACATTTGTGTTTGTATTATCAGAGGACCTTTCTAAGAAAGCATGTGGTCAGCATTAGAAAACTGTACATTAAGAGAGAGTATATTAGTAAGTTCAAAATGTAACCAACAAGAAAATTGTGAAATTACCATATTCAGTATCATCCCAGAAAAGTTATGTATATGTACCACTGGTATATAGTACTGTCTATATTACAGGAGATGGGAATATCTCAGAGTGGGACAATAGGTCATGGACCAGTCAGGTATGGATCTAGGAAGCTTGATTAAGTATAAAAAAATTATGCTTTCATAGGGAAACATAGTTCAATAATACAAATATTCATGGAAGATTGTGAAGGTGTTACGATTAGCAGCAGGACTGCTGCTAATCAAGGATTTCTGTTATCTCTGTTTTTGGGCATAGCTAGGCAATGCCTTTAGGCTGAGTCTGGATTTAGTAATAATTTAGCTTTGTTTGGTTAATTAGGGCGGAGTACTTTTCTTGTGCTTATATATACTTCAGGCCTGGTTTACTCAGGTACTGTTTTTGGCATGTGCTAACTCTTTCCAGATTCTAGTTGGGGACTTTGTTCTTGTCTATGTATTTGTTTGTATTGTCCTCTGAGAGATCTAGTTTTTGTATCGTGGTTTTATCTGTATCCTGGTTTCTTTGCATTTCTTGTGCGTTTGGTCTGCTGCCAAGCTGTTGTCTTACCCTGCTGTGGGATAGTATTCAGATAGGTTCAGTGAGTGCTGTTAATTCTTGTCCACTGCCTATTCATCTTTTACTACTTGCATGCTATTCATCTGCCATCGACTGCATTTATTTATCCTCTCCATCTTCTACTACCTTCAGTATTTAGTACCGCTCATCCGCTGGTGATTAACTTGTGCCTTCTTTTCTGTCAGTATAGATGCATACTTCACCCACGTGATAGTGATTGTCTGGTATTGCGGTCATATACACCACCAGCGGAGTAACTGAAATAGGATCTTAATTTATGTAATAAATGTTTTCCGTACTTGGATTCATAGATTCACAATTATGAAAAAAAATTGTTCATTGTGACAGATCCACAGGACAGCCAAAATAATCAGCTATAAGGGCTCTCTTTCTATGTGTATGAGCTCAGCAGTCTGACTGCACCTGATCTTGGAAAGCAAGCAGGGTCAGACTTGGTTAGTATGTGAACTTGAATGGGAGTCTACCTTGTAATACCAGGTAGTGTAGCTTAAACCCCCCAAACCCCCAATCTATCTTCAATCAATTTATCTGTTGAACTTGGGTGCCCCTTATTAGTTCTGTCTTTCTAAGTTCCCAATGTGTAACTTATACAAAGAGTTTGTTGCCAACGTTACCTGAGATGATGTGCAGCATAGATTTTTCGGGCTCTATTGCCTTCTATAGGAAAGTCTATAAGGGTGTATTTTCTTTATAGAAGTTAATGGCTCCCTACTGCATTGCCATTACTGAAATTCCATTCCCTATTTCTCCCATCTTATGTTGTCACTTTATATTGGTAGTTAGCGTTTTTATCTGCTAATGGGGTCCTTTATATTGGTAGTTAGCGTTTTTATCTGCTAATGGGGTCCTTTTTTGGTATATTTCCAAAACACCACACTAAAATACTTTTGAAGCTAAGATCATTCACAATATTGTTGTACTGAAAATCATTTAAAGTAGTATTCTACCTCTGAGACCCCATCCAGTAGGAAAAAAAAGTGGGTATCATGTACCCAATTTCGCAGTAGAAACCAAACAGCAGTCCTTTTATGTTACCACATACAGGTGTGCGATATCAGTGCGATTACATAACATGACCATGAACACAACCTCTTTTTATATGGAAGATGAGTCTGACTGAGTTAGTTATAGTATAAGTTGGCTTCTAGTGCATAGATCGGGGTCTCAAGTGGTGGACATGTGGACAGGGGTTGTCTTCATGAAACCACCTGTTAAGCGTTGTCTGTGAAAAAAGAATCAGATAGTTTCTAAAAAAATTTACCTTGACCTTGAAAATAAGAGTTGCTATCTTATGGTTGTAATGGCCACCTCTTGTCTTCCTATTTACATTATTTTTGATATATACCTCCCATTTTGACTTGACGCTTCGCTATACCAAGAGCCACAGGTTACCTAAGTCTACATTAAAACACAGTCATTTATGTCACCACATGTCTTGATCAGGGAGTGCTCAGCTGTATTAAAATCATCTGGAGGGAAGCTGAGCGGCAACATGTCTTATCTTTCAGAGCTATAGTAGTCTATGATAATGTTACCATTAAATATATATATAAATGACAGATGGTTAGAGCCAGACCTTGTGGAGGTGTAGTGTGTTCTGCTGACTCATCTGCTGCTCCAACTGTTTGAGTGGATGGCAAATCATGAATTTATAAAGAGCATTACCTGCTGAGGGCAAAACTTTATTAGACAGGTAAGGGCCAGCATTGTGGAGCGTCGCTACTGACAGATGCGAATGGTACAACAGCAAGCTCACTCAGCTGTCACCGCGAAACATGGTTGACCTGGTTTATGTGAAGGGATATTTGGCTGACCGCTTTGAAGAATGAATGACTGATTAATATATATATATATATATATATATATATATATATATATATATATATATATATATATATATATATATATATGAAACTAGATTATTTGCAATGTTTGAGATGTTTTCATAAAACATTTTAGTGCTAGTATGTTTATAATGAAATACAAGTCGAAGGCTCTAAATTCCCTGTTTCCAGGGGCCACATTTCTTTAGAATTTCTTATTACTTAATATAGTCAGACTTCGGGAGTCTTGAAGTTGACGTTCAGCATAAAATATAACCATATTTTGATCATTTAAAGTTTGAGGTGTTTTATAGTCAACTTTTTATTAAAACCGTATATTAATTCAGTTAAACTTTCATCATGATTTAAATTTTATTATGAAAATTTATTTAAACCTATATTATAATAGGGTTCTTTTCTTTAATTCAGAGAAAATTTCTCTTTTTACACAGAGTTTTTGAATATATACACATGGTGGCCTCTAGGATGAGAAAATTAAAGATGGATTTTTACAGCTAGAACTCTCAATTACCATGAACTTGTCTGCAGTTTGATCCCCCTAGTGGTAGCCTTTTTTCTGCACAAGCAAGTTTTCTTTAACCCCTTGCCGCCTCATTTTTAATTTTTTCTGGCGATTTAGCCATATGAGGACTTTTGTTATTGCAGAACGAATTGTAGTTTTTCATGGCACCATTTATTGTACCATGTAATGTACTGGGAAACTGAAAAAAAAAAATCTTTGTGGGGTGGAATGGGAAAAAACAGTGATTCCTAAATTTTTTGGGGGGCTATGTTTTACAGTGTTCACCATGCGGTAAAGAAAGATTATAGTGATACCAAATTTATATAGTTTATGTTTTACTACTTTTACAAAGAAAAAAATAACTGGTATTCTGCTAGCCATATATATAAATTCCATTTAAAATATCTTGAGCAGTTTAGTCTTTTTACCGATTTATGCTTACAGAGTCCACGCCAATGCACTCTCCCCTTAGTGTTTACTTCCACATCCTTAGACAATTCACGTTGCGAAGTTTCCGGGGTCCTCCCCCTTCCTCAAACATACTTCCTAACATTTTAATTCCAAATCGTGGAACAAATTAAGCCCTGCCCCTTCCGCATGGGACCCACCAAAAAGGCATTAAAATACCGCTATTTATACACATGTGCGTAAGTTCCACTTTTTTTGGAATCTCATTTGTGAGACAGTCCATACTTTGTTTTACTTATCTTCTACTGGTCCTGAGTTACGTGATGCTTTCGTCCCTATTGTCTCTAAAACGAAATAAAAAAATTGTGCATTTCCTGTAACAAGAGAGCAGTGCATTGTGGGCACTCATATGACCTTTACACAATTAGAGCTACAGTAGGCTGTCAAGTCACATGTATGACTGCTGGGAGGGGCTAAACGACTTTTTCCAAGCGTTGCCAACACATTTTTGAAAGCACTTATGTATATTGAAAAGGAATGCATAGTCAGAAAATGAAATACCGTATTATTTAAATCAGTTTATTATACACATATTTTTGGAAAACAAATTTATGTTTTTTTGTGACTATCCACATAAAAAACCCAAAAACTGAAATATTGCTGTTTTCACACTGGCCACTAGAGCAGTTACAATGAGCTGATATTTCCTGTTCTCTGTAGCTCACTTGTCAGCTTTCCTGTATATACAGGCACATGATGAGGAGAATCATCTCATTTTCATTAGAGGGTGGTCAAGTAATGCTGTATATATTGTATTATTGGAAGCCTAGATAAGGTCGAATAGCAACGCTATCTGCAGGAGGGGCTATCTTACTCACTTCCTGGATACTATAAAAATCTATGAGACTTCTCTGTCAATTAACTCCCATTCATTTCAACTGCCATAAAGCACACACACCAAACTGTAATGACTGCACAGGAAGTACAGGAAAGGTGTGTCTACAATATGGCCGCCCCAGGGAAGGTTTTACAAACTAAAAATAAATGGCTACAACATAAAAAAAAAAGCCCAAACACATTATTGATTGTCTATATACTTAAATCTTATTAATGAAATTAAAATTAAATATATGACAAATTCCCTTTAATGGAGGAAACAATAGGAGATAACTTTTAAAAGAGTATTTATAAATTCTTAATGTATATATAAACTATAATGTGGAATTATAATTTCACCCTTTCGTTGCCAAGGATGTATGTAATATGTCCAATGAAGAAAGTAATGGAGCATGGAACTCACTTAGTCTACATAATTATGGATTTAATCCAGACATAAAACGTTCTTCCGGATACACAAAGCCTTCTTCAAGCATTTAATACGTCATGACTTTAAACGCTTGCCACAACCAAAATGTCAGGACTAGAAGCTAAGATCATGTAATCATATTAAGGGGGGATTCACACGAGCGTGTATTCAGTCCGTGCGGGCCGCGTGGTTTTCACGCGCCATGCACAGACCAATACAAGTCTATGGGGCAGTACAGACAGTCCGTGCTTTTTGCGCAGCGTTTGTCAGCTGCGCAAAAAGCGCGACAGGTTCAATATCTCTGTGTATTTCGCGCATCACGCACCCATTGAAGTCAATGGGTGCGTGAAAACTACGCAGGTCGCACGGAAGCACTTCCGTGCGAACCGACTGAAACAGCGCACCAGCTGTCAAAAGGATGAATGTAACCAGAAAAGCACCACGTGCTTTTCTGTTTCCAAACATCCAAATGGAGTGTCTTTGAGATGAGCGAACCCGGACAATCGAACCGAACTTCACCGGGTTCGGCCGAACTCGTTTTGGCCGAACCCGGCAAAAAAATTTCCGGTGCGCGACGTCAGGAGATAATCACTGTCCAGGGTGCTGAAAGAGTTAAACTGTTTCAGCACCATGGACAGTGACTACCGATCCCAATAAACATGAACCTGTAAAAAAAAACTAAGTTCTCACTTACCGATAACTCCCGGCTTCTTCCTCCAGTCTGACCTCCCGGGATGACAATTCAGTCCAAGTGACAGCTCCAGCCAATCACAGGCCAAGCACAGGCTGCCGCGTCATCCAGGGAGGTGGGGCCCGATGTCAAGAGAGGCGCGTCACCAAGGACGCGTCACCAAGGACGCGTCACCAAGGCAACGGCTGGGAAGTTCTCGGTAAGTACGAACTTTTTCTTTTTTTTTAACAGGTTGCTGTATATTGTGTTCGGCATTTACTGTCGAGGGTGCTGAAAGAGTTACTGCCGATCAGTTAGCTCTTTCAGCACCTTGGACAGTGACGGGCGTCGACTAGCCTCATCTCTATGATGGCGGCTGCGCGAAAATCACGCAGCCGCGCATCATACACGGATGACACACGCAGCTGTCAAATGGTTTTTGCGCGCGCAAAACGCTGCGTTGTTTGCGTGCGCAAAAACGCAACGTCCGTCTGTATCTGCCCTAAAGCCCAGAATATTATCTTTCAAATGATACCAGGATCAAAGCAATATTCGGGGCGCAGCACTCGTTTGAAGTTGGGGAGCAGGATTACGTTAAGTGTCACTGTAAGGGAGGGGTGTGAGGAGGGAAGCTGCAAGTGACAGAAGGACGAAAGGTCGCAGCTTGTTACTGTCATCTCTCCCCTATACAGCCTCCAATGGCCCTGGGGGGGAGGCGGGGGATACAGAAACTCTCGTTATCACCCCTCTTACCAATCAGAAAGAATATGTGGCCTCTGATTGTCTCGTTTAGGGGAGGTATCTTTTATCTTTTTTACTAAGGCCTGGATCACACACACAGTTTTGATGCAGTTTTTGGCTCAGTTTTTTATAGCCAAACACGGAAGTGGACACAATGGAAATGAGATGCATCAGTCTTTTCTTTATACCTTTGCGTCCTTTTGGATCCACTTCTGAGCCAAAAGCTACTGCAAAAACGGCATCAAAACTGTGCGTGTGATCCTGGCCTAAAGGAAACGATGAGCATTTTCACACCTAATTATTTTCACACCTAATTATCCCCTTGCACCTAATCAGGACATGTGTGGATAACAGAGATTTTTAGTCTATTAATTTCAGGGGATAATGTGAAGATATGTCTATGTAGACATAGGTATAAGTTGCATGTATGAACTAATTTTGATCTTTCATAATTGGGCATTTTGTGCTACTGAGTCTTTGCTTTGCGTAGACTTTTAGCCAGAAAGATGACTTTTTTTTTTGCCATTTTTTACATAACATTACGGTTTGATGCAAAATTGCATGAAGTCGCTCATAAATGTAATGTATTGGCTGGCATGTGTTAAGTGTCTACTACCATAAAATATATTGGTATAATATGATTTTTTTAAATTTCATAATTCAGGTTTTATTTCTTTATGTCTTAAAATGATTATAAAGCATCTGTCACCAATTTTTGAGTTACAATCAGTGTTAGGGCACATCCAGACGTGGCAGAGTTTTTCAGCTTCAAATGTTGGTGCAGATTTGGGGCAATTACGCAACTAATCTGCACCAACATTTGCATATTTGACAGGTAGTTCAGACGTTGCAGAAAACACAGTGGACTTGCCACCGATTTCAGTTTTTGCATTGCAAAGGCTGAAATACGCAGTGAAATTCCGCTTCTTCTCCACAACAGTCAGTGCATGCTGTGGACTGAAAATTCCGCACCGTAGCCTATGGTCCGCAGCGTAGTTTTCCGCAACGTCTGAACTAACTTTCCTAAAAATGTATAACAAATGTAAAAAATGGCCGCTGGAGAATTCCACTGCGGACTGTCCGCAGCGGAATTCCACGGCAATTCCGCCATGTCTGAACCTGTCCTTAGGGTATGTTCACATGTAGAAAAAGAAGTGGCTGAAAATTACGGAGCTGCTTTCAAAGGAAAACAGCCTCTGATTACAAGGCGGTTTTTAAATCTGAAAATTACAGTGTAGCTAAACGTTTGACAAACTTCTGACTTGACCGTCTTTTTCCGGAAATAAATGTATCTGTGTACGGACTCAATAGAAAGCCTATGAGCCCGCACCCCGATACATTGGCTTTCGGGAAAAAGACGAAAAGACACGAAGCGGCTGAGTGCTCACACGAGCACTTTAGCTGCTTCGTTTTAGCGATTGCTGGGGGTCTCAGTGCTCGGACCCAACCAATCCAAACTTATGACATGTCACTATGACATGTCAGAAGTTTGTCAAACATTAAGCTACACTTTAAGGTTTTTTTAATTTGAGGGTATGTTCAGACGCAGTGTTTTGAAGCGTATTTCGGGCTGTAAAAGCCTCGAAATACACCTTAAAAAGCGCTAGTTAAACGCTGACAAACATCATAATGGGAAAAATAGTGTTTAGTTCAGACGGGGTGTTTTTTTTACGCTGTTGTTTTAAAAAATATCGCGTAAAAAGAAGGAGCATTTCACTTCTAAATTTAAACGCCAGAATAGCTATTATTTTGTCACCTCATCAATAAAAAGTGATTAAAACCTCACATGTACCCCAACATGGTAGTATTAAAAACGACAGCTTATCCCACAAAAAATAAGCCCTCATACCGCCTAATCCACTGAAAAATAAAAAAGTTGTGGCTCTCAGAATTTGGCAACACAAAATAAATTTTATTTTTCAGTTAGTTTTTCCCTTGTAAAAGTATTAAAATATAGAAAAACTATATGAATTTGTATTGCCGTAATCGTATTGACCAACAGAATAAAGTCAACATGTCGTTTTAATTGCACAGTGAGTTCCGTAAAAACAAAGCGCAAAAAAAACATGGAGGAATCGCTGTTTGTTTCATTTTCTACCCCACAAATATTTTTTTTACTGTTTCCTAGTACATTATATGGTATAATAAATGGTGCTGCAAAAAACTACAACCCGTCCTGCAAAATTCAAGCCCTTATAGGACTAAATCTACGGAAATATTAAAAAGTTATGGCTTTTGGAAGGTGCGGCGTAAAAAATGAAATTGAAAATCTGAAAAATGGCTGTGGCGGGAAGGGGTTAAAGGGAGTAATTCCAATAATAGAAGTATGTTAAGCAACTTCTGTATGTGCAATCCCTGATATACAGGTTTCTAAAGCCCATGAATATGCGCGATACTTCGAAGGGAAAATCTATCTACTAATACATTGAGACCAGTCCAAAACATTTTTTTTTATTATTTTTTTTATTATTTTGTATGACAAAATTTAAGCAGATAAATAAAATTTTGATTATTTGTTAAGAACATTCCTAAAAGTTTTTATAAAGCCGAAATATGTGAAGAGCCGTTTCTTTTCATACTATGGATAATTTTACTTTATTTTACAAAACTAGAAATGCAGGTTTGTGACAAAAAATCAACACCTTTTACTTTACGACTGGAATGATCAGATTGATATTATATTCCCACCACACCCTTGGAAATCTGTGATTCTGTTTAAGTCTTCTAAATCTGCTACATCTATCACTATGGAAAACACTAAACACAGAGATTCTGTCTTCTTTGCTTGTTGGCATGGTAACGCTTGTCAAATCATCCCTTGGTAGTGGCCTTTAATTGATTGAATAAATTATTTCTACTACATGTGATTAGAGAACGATGTATTGGGCTTGTTCGTTATCTCAGACAAGAGTTTGTGCATATATTAAGACGCTGGGATCTATATTTTATGCTGCAAACAGTGTTACCTATGTGTTCAAAATACCTATAGGCCAGGTAATGTGGTGGATGGAGATAAAGCTACTTTTTGTATACAGAAAACCTGTATCCACAGCGAGGACCAGAAAATACATGGTGTTCAAACACTTCACAGTTCTCAAGTGTGTCTGAACAAGGTGCTTTACATGACAATGGGATATAGTCTGGCCCATGAAAGGACAAAGAGAAAAGAGCAAGTGTTAAATTATGTCTTGACAATTCCTTCCCGTTTCTGGGACACCCCTTAAGTCATCTCAGCTCTTTGTCTTCTAGATTTTTGTGTTGTTGACTATCATTTATGTTTTAAATAAATTGAGCTAAAAATAAGATTGACCTGCTTATCTTGAATTCGTAAAATTTTACTGCAATAATATCATTGTTTATTTTTGTATGTTAATATGAACTAATAATTTGTCAGGAAGGTGGTTTTCCTTAGAGAAGTATTCCGCTTTCTTATATATATTTCTCAAAAAGTATTAGACCGCTTTGCTTAGCAGTTAAATTGGCTACCTCCAGTCTAAAAGGGTAATTATAGCGGATCTGTCACCCCAATATGCTGCCTTAGGTAAGGGCAGCATACAACAGGGACAAGTCTATTGTCCTATTAGTCAAAACGGCTAATAGAAGCGATCAAAGAATACAGTCCTATCCTGCTATCTTACAGGGATTTTAACCTGGTGCCTTTAGTTAAGCAGGAGATTTTACTGATATCCACTGGTGCTGGACTTCTCCATTCTGATCCATAGTTCTGAGTCCAGTATAATTTATGAGATCGCACCTCCACTTATCCTCGCCCCCACCCCCTCCACAGGGATCGATGACTGGTTGCTGTGTATTTACATATGTACGCAGTAGCCCGTCAATGACTGTGAGAAGGGCCGAGCGAAGCAGGGGGGGGTGGTCTACTTATGAATAAGATGGACTCATAACTATTAGTTCAGTGTATTCTTTGTTTGCCCTTATTAGCTAAACAGCACAAATAGTTTTTTTTGTGCCATTTGGGCTAATAGGAGAACAGACCTGTTCCTACAAAATACTACCCTTACATAGATCAGTTTATTGAGGTGACAAATCTCCTTTAACTGAAAATATGTACCATTTTCACAGGCTCCCTTTTCTATATGTGACAGCACACCAAGCCACAGATACTCCATGTTCCACCGTATAGAGCACTGCTATTACTAAGATAATGTGCCAAAAAAAATCAATATTTCTGCGGAGAATACATCTGTAATATAGCGTCTGAAGGAACATGCCAGATTTTTTTCTGTTGGATTCATGCGGAAAAAGGCAGAAAAAAAAAATCTTTATGGAGGTATCTTAGGCCTCATTTACACGAGCGTGTGCGTTTTGCGCGCGCAAAAAACGCTGCGTTTTGCGTGCGCAAAAGGCACTTGGCAGCTCCGTGTGTCATCCGTGTATGATGCGCGGCTGCGTGATTTTCGCGCAGCCGCCATCATAGAGATGAGGCTAGTCGACGCCCGTCACTGTCCAAGGTGCTGAAAGAGCTAACTGATCGGCAGTAACTCTTTCAGCACCCTCGACAGTGAATGCCGAACACAATATACACCAACCTGTGAATAAAAAAAGACTTTCATACTTACCAAGAACTTCCTGCTTCCCCCAGTCCGGGCTCCCGGCCGTTGCCTTGGTGACGCGTCCCTCTCTTGTCATCCGGCCCCACCTTCCAGGATGACGCCGCAGTCCATGAGACCGCTGCAGCCTGTGATTGGCTGCAGCCTGTGCTTGGCCTGTGATTGGCTGCAGCTGTCACTTGGACTGAACTGTCATCCCGGGAGGTCGGACCGGAGTTATCGGTAAGTCAGAACGTCTTTTTTTTTTTACAGGTTCATGGATTTTCGGAGCGGAAGTCACTGTCCATGGTGCTGAACCAGTTTAACGCTTTCAGCACCGTGGACAGTGACTGTCTCCTGACGTCGCGTACCCGAACATTTTTTACCGGTTTCGGTCAAAACGAGTTTGGCCGAACCCGGTGAAGTTCGGTGCGCTCATCTCGAATTTGACACTCCGTTTGGATGTTTGTAAACAGAAAAGCACGTGGTGCTTTTCTGTTTACATTCAGGAGTTTGACAGCTTTTGCGCGAATCACGCAGTTCGCACGGAAGTGCTTCCGTGCGGCATGCGTGGTTTTCACGCACCCATTGACTTCAATGGGTGCGTGAGTGCGCGAAAAACGCACGATTATAGAACATGTCGTGAGTTTTTTTCTGCGCACACGCGCTGAGCGCAATTCACGCATCGTCTAAACTGCCCCATTGACTAATATAGGTGCGTACGACATGCGTGCAAAGCACGCGCGTCGCACGCGCGTATATTACGTTCGTGTAAATGAGGCCTAAAACTTCATACATAGACTTATACAGAGAGCTCCAACAGGGACTGCAATGGTTGTCATATTATGGATCTGTACAACTTGAAGGTTGTAAGGTCACCTGTGTGCATTAGCACAACCTACAGGTAATAATGTTTATGCTTGGTCTCCACTGGATACATCCAATATAAGAACACCACAAGTTAGTGTACCAGCGCAATCTGCCTATAAGAGGCAGAGATAAACTATTATAGTGGATCAGAAAAATATCACTATCACAAGAATGGGCTTCCTCGTCGGGACTTGACTGTGGCTTCCTCAATGGGATTGTCCATTCATCACTGTGACCTATATATTGCATACAGTACATGAAATAAATAATCAAGTTAAAGTGCATTTATTACCAGGTTAAGGCAGTTGTCTCCAAGGGTGTGCAGACAATCAGAGTCCGCTGCAGGGAGGATACATGTAAAGTAGGTCCCAAAGAGTCTGAGATAAAGCACATTAAAGCAGATAACGTTTGAGAGTCCTTGAAGTGTTCCAAGAGAGAGAATGGTTCCAAAGAAGGTTCATAGAAGCGTTAGCACTTAGAGCGTTGTGAGTGCTCACATTCAATAGTGTCCCCTCTCTATTCCTTCTGAAAACACAAGGCTCATAAAGGTGAACCGAAGTATCAAATTACAGTTCTCTGATAAAAGGGCCATTCCAAATGCTAGGCGGTCTCCAAGCCCCATTATGTGAGTTGGTGCTGTTGTCCCGAGACATCAATGCATCTATTGGCAAGTATCACTATCCTTCTATCATCGGATCGATGGACTGTCCTTCCATCACCGGATCGATGGACCGTCCTTCCATCACCGGATCGATGGACCGTCCTCCCATCACCGGATCGATGCACCGTCCTCCCAGTAATGTTAGTCAAATGGGATGTCAATGCTGTCCGGCAACAGTTACTTCCATAATGTCATAGGAGGATTATAGCGTATATCCAGATATCCCTGTACCAATCTTGAGCTGCACTACTTATAGAAGAAGCTTAGAAAAAAATAATGAATAGAATTATACAACAATTTATAAACCATAAACAAGGGGAAAATAAATAAGTAAATGTATAAAAAAAAAAGTGTGAAACACATGAATGAGATGATAGTATTAAGGTTGTAATGTCTATAATTACTATTAATACTAATAATCTCCACACACGTATAATACTATTATCTTCACACAGTCTTAAGGTCATCTTACATCGCACGATATGGGACGTGAAAACAAGTGCCGATCAACGAGACATATGATGGACATATGTATTTTTTTTTCCAACCGTACTAACTATGAGACAATGATCAGTAATGAATGGGGACAAGCGATCGTTATTATCGTTTTATCATGTCGGCAGAACATTTCCCTGTGGAGGGAGATGTGCTGCCGACAACGATAATATTTCTTACTGCATAAACGATACAATCAGCCGATGAACGAGCGTTTGCTTGATCAGCTTTGCTGATCCTTGCCCTTTTTGCGCTTGTTTGCCCGATCATTGGACCGTGTAAAAAAGGCCCTTTGAGTCAGGAGCAATTTCAGTAAACAAAAGGAAAAAAACAACAAGTTAACACTGTGGAGTGAATACAATGTTAAAAAAACAAGCATATACACCCTTGGTGTCTGGATGTTTAGCGTGTAGTCTGTCAAGTAAACCCCAGAAACTACAAATCCACCCAGTCCATGATGCCCTCAGAGATAAACGTCTTCCATTGTAGTTTCATCAGGTACTGCATAACCTGTTAAAGATGCCAATAGACATTCGATTTATATTAGCGGATTCCTATGCGGCCTTATGTATATAAGCTGTGTGGAGGAGACTGTATGGCGGTACATAGAATCCCCTCCAGTTCTGTGCAACTTGGCCTAAAGTAGCAAAAACAGCATCTACACAAGTGAGCTGCGGATTTATGCCAAGGCTGTTTTTAGTATCCAGTATTTTTCATATCTTGTATTTAAAAATTGCAATTGTTTCATTGTTATTGACCAGTAACTTGCACCCAATAAAGGATCATTATATGGGAAATGAAGAGCCACTATTATGTAGATATAAATACTGCAGTAAATATTGCTTTCCCGTCTTACTTTTAAGTAAAGCTTCTGCACACTGTGTGATCACAACATGTACTCATTAGCATGTAGTCCATTCATAGCGTAAAATCCTCTCTAATCCTTTTCCACTAGCATTTTACACATTAAGCTCCATGGCAGGTTCCAAAATCAGGGGGTGTTAAAGATTATAAGACGATTATTTAACTTTAAAGAAGCCAAGTAAATCACCTTATTTACTGTTTTTACACATGACTATAATAAACACATTACATAGCCGTTAAAGACTGATTTAGTCATACGCAGGTGCATGCAGCTGATGGGAAGCAGTTGGTTCCACAGTCCAACATCTTGGATATCCCGCAATCCCCTACTCACTAGTCTATATTACCTACTCAAGCAAACTGAACACTTCCCTAATATATTACTACTAGCTTTCATACCCGGCGTTGCTCGAAGGGTTGACTTACGGTATGGATAAAGTAAAAGCTCACTATTTAAATACCTCTCAGTATGACTTTAATTGCTACCTCTCGATATGAATTTAATTTCTAGAGAGCGTAAATAATATTATTGGAAGCATAAAAGAAATGAAATGAATCAATATATTCATTACAGATTTAGGCCTCATGCACACGAACGTAAAAACGGCCGTAATCACGGGCCGTAATTACGGCCCGTAATTTCTGGCCCATAGACTTCTATTGGCCACGGGTTACTTCCCACTTGCTTACGGGAAGGTGCCCGGGCCGTTGAAAAATATAGAATATGTCCTATTTCAGGCCGTAATTACGGCACGGGCAGGCCGATATAAGGCCTCATGCCCACTTCAGTGTTTTTCTTCAGGGTGCTAGCCGTTTTTCAGATGGCTAGCACCCTGACCCATTCATTTCAATGGGGCTGTCAAAAAAACTGAAGGCACACGGAAGGCATCCGTGTACCGTCCGTGTGTGAATGAGCCGTTGCCTAGCAACGGGCGGGCGGGCAGAGGTACACATACAGACAGATACTGCACTGCACTAATCGGCAGCCCCTTCTCTCTGTCAGCACTGATAGAGAGAAGAGGCTGCTGATCAGTGCTGGAACGCAGTGATATTAAGAAAAATAAGTTCATACGTACCCCGGCCGTTGTCTTGGTGACGCGTCCCTCTTCTGACATCCAGTCCGACCTCCCTGGATGACGCGGCTGTCCATTTGACCGCTGCAGCCTGTGATTGGCTGCATCGGGCACATGGTCTGAAATGTCATCTCAGGAGGCCAGACTTGAGGAAGAAGCACGCAAGCAGGGAGTTCTGGATAAGCAGTAACTTTTTTTTTGTTGCAGGTTTTTTTTAATGAACCATTAATCTATATTGTGAGCGCCGCCAATGGTATTCCCTGTCCAGCGGTAGTCTCTGTCCAGGGTGCTGAAAGAGTTAAGGGGCTGCACTGATCGGCAGTAACTCCTTCAGCACCCTGGACAGTGAATACCGCTGGACAGGGAATAGCATGTGCGGCGCTCACAATATCGTGTACATAGTGTGAACAGGTTTCAGTTTCCTCTCGGAAACTGAAACACGGAAGTGTACACGGAGTACACACGGGAAGCACACGGTTCCAATCACAGGCACACATGAGGCCTAAGTCTATGGGGCTCCCGTAATTACGGGTGGCTACGTTTGTGCACCCGTAATTATGGGAGCGTTGCTAGGCGACGTCAGGGAATAGTCACTGTCCAGGGTGCTGAAAGAGTTAACTGATCGGTAGTAACTCTTTCAGCACCCTGGACAGTAACTACCGATGAAGTTAAAAGTATTAAAAGTTAACTTACCCAGAACTCCTGCTTCTTCCTCCAGTCCGGGCTCCCGGGATGACGTTTCATCCTATGTGACCGCGGCAGCCAATCACAGGCCAATCACAGGCTGCAGCGGTCACATGGACTGCTTTTAAACCAATGAATAATCGGGCTTCAAACAAACTTTCCAAAATATATATTACTATTATCGGCATAGCTACCTTTATAAGCAGTAAGAAAGTGAGTTAATAGTTTACTGAGTGGATTTCCTCTAGGTACTCCAGTTTAGTCAGACTCCCTAAATTGATTGTGGCATATGTACAAGCCCTCCTCAAACCAAAGCCTCTCCACCAATCGGCTGATGGTCAGGGGTCTGACTACTGAAACCCCAGCAATCAGCGGATATCGCCAGAGGAAGCTGCAGGATCCTGCAGGGGAAGTGTTACATTACACGGTGCCCATGAAAAAAATGGTTGGGTAGTTTCCTCCCAGCGCTAGAATCCTTTAATTTTTTTTATTTTTTATTTCGTCATGCACTTTGGAGAGAAGCGGAATCCAGCAGCTGATGTCTTCCTGCTTTTTTTTTTTACATGTATTTTTAGAGTGGCTCCAAATTGAAGGAGACGGAAGGTCTTCACTTACACTTGTGTGCTCATGAATTTTACCAGCAAATAAGAAAGGTGGGAAAAGGGGGTGATATACATTATATGGACAAAAGTATTGATAAACCTACACATCACACCTACAGGAGCTTTTATGACATCACATTCTAAGGCCCCATGCACACGACCGTGCCCGTAATCACGGCCCGCGATTGTGGGCACGGCCGGCCGCCGACTGACAGCCGCATTTTCGGGCCGTACTCCTATACAAAGTATGGGAGCACGGCACGCAAAATGCAAAAGAACGGACATGTTCCATAATTCTCGGAACATTTCCACGGCACGGACACCCTTCCGCAGTGCTATGGAAAGGTGTCCGTGTTCAATGAAAGTGAATGGGTCCGTTTTTGCGGACCGCAACTGCGGTCCGCAAAAACGGAGGTTTTTTATGGTCGTGTGCATGGGGCCTTAATCCATTGGCATTATTACAAAGTCCCCCCCCCCCCTCCTTTGCACATAAAACAGCTTCCACTCCTCTGAAAAGGCTTTCTACAAGATTTGGGAGTGTGTCTGTGGGAATGTTTTCCCATTGATCCAGAAGAGAATTTGTGAGGTCAGACATTGATGTTGGATGAGAGGGCCTGGCTCACGATCTCTGTTCTAGTAAATCCCAAAGGTGTTCGATGGGGTTTAGGTCAGGGCACTCTGCAGGTCAGTCAAGTTCTTCCACACCAAACTCACCGAACCATGCCTTTATGGACCTTGCTGTGTGCACTGGGGCACGGTCATACTGGAACCGAAAAGGGTCTTCCCCAAACTGTTCCCACAAAGTTGGAAGCTACAATTGTCCAAAATGTCTTGGTATGCTGAAGCATTAAGATTTCCTATTACTGGAATTAAGAGGCCTAGTCCAACTCCATGAAAACCCATGCCATGAAGCTCCCGGCGCACAGTTTTTGTGCTGATGTTAATCCCAGAGGAGGTCTGGAGCTCTGCAGTTATTGATTCAGCAGAGAGTTAGCAACTTTTATACACTATGTGCCTCAGCACCACGCTCTGTAACTTTACGTGGTCTGCAACTTCATAGCTGAGTTTCTGTGGTTCCTAAATGCTTCCAATTTGCAATAATATCACTCACAGTTGATCGTGGAATACCGTATATGGGGGGGGGGGGAGAAATTTTCCAAACTGACTTGTTACAATGGTAGCACAAATGTTTGTAAAGGCGACTGCATGATACATATTACCTCCATGCTGTTACTGAACAAAAACCACTACAGCAAGACCAACATTACCAATAATATAATTATACAAGGCCCGAATAATACCCCTATTACATTACCATATATTACCACCACATAGTGACTGAAAAATACCACCATACTATTACTGATTAGAAAAAACAAACACTATACAAAGACCTACATTACCACCATACAATGACCATATGGAGGTAGATACCAGCTCTACACAAGCGCTCTGCAGACCATATAAGTAAATACAGTACAGTTACATCCAATTGACACTTCCTCCCTGATTGCAGTAGTTCCCTTTTCTTGTCTTTTTCATCTGGCTCCGACTGCCATGAAGACTTCTTCCAGCCATGACTCGTGTCTGATTAGATTGTTCATCATACATCCTTTGGTCCTCGCTTTTTCAGCACCCTCCTTACAATTTCCTAACCTACGCATACTCCCTATCCTGCTGCTGCTACCCCCAATTCTGTGTTTGTTCCTGACCTATTTTCCCCTATTACTGTAACTGCTATGTTGCACAGTGTGCCCAAATATTGTACTTCAGAAATATTGGCGTCAGAACTATAGTCCCCCCCCCCCCAAAAAAAAAGTGCCACTCCGACTGAGCTTCTGATAAGAACAGTGCCAGAAAGTGCTTCCAAAAATAACAGTGTCAATCAGAAAGTGCTCTATATTGTGCCCCAGAAATTAGTTGTACCCCTGATGGTAATAGTGGCCCACAATAATGCCACCTTTTGTGAACCACACAGTAATAGTTTTCTTCTCCGTGCCTCCAGGCAATGATAGTTCCTCCTTTAGTCCCCCACTCAATAATAGTGCGTCTGTTAGTGCCCCACACAGTGTTAATGCCTCTGTTGTACTCCCACATATTAATATTGACCACAGTGTTGCCCTCTACAAAGTTATAATGCCCCCTTTGTGCACCTTAAACAGTAATGCGAATTTGAGAATAATATTGCCCCCTGTGTGCCCCAACACAAGAATCATGACCTCCTTTGTGCCTATCACACAGTAATAATGCCCCTTTGGGACCCTTAGAAAATAATAAAGGTGGGTATTTTAATTGTTTGGGGGCACAAAAGGAGTTGTTATTACTATTTTAGGGCAGAAATAGGGTATCAATATTAAGAAAACCCCCTTTATTCCCCTGAAACAGTGATAACAACCTGCTTTGTGCCCTTACACAGTAAAAATGCTCACCTTCGTGCCCCTAATAGTTAATTCTGCCCCTTACAGATAATAGTGCCTCCTAATAGGTAATCGTGTCCCCTAATAGTTAATGGAGTCCCCTTTAAATATAATAGTGCCCTCAAATTGGTATATGTGCCGTCCTATAGGTAATAGTGCCTCCTTATAAGTAACAGTGCCTCCTTATACTATAGGTAATAATTGCCCATTATAGCTAACAGTGCCCCCTTATAACTAATAGTAATAGCCCTTATAGGTAATAGTACTCCTTCTAGCTAACACCTTGTAGCTAATATTGCCCCCTTAAAAAAAGATTGTCCCTCTGTAGGTAGTAGCAGTGCTACTTTATACTGTAAGTAATATTGCTCCATTATAGGTAATAGTGGCTCCTATTAGCTAACTATGCCCCCTAACCCTAATAATTGATAAAATAATAAAACAAACTCAGTTGATGCCTCTTCTGGCCTGTGAAGTCAGCGGCCCAGTACAGGCGGTGTGATGCAGTGATGTCTTGTGGACCACAGGCCTAAAACATTCTCTGGCCTAGAGATTGGCCATAGATTTAGAATGAAACTGCATCTGAAACACATGGCTACAGTTTAAAGTGGCGCTTCACCGAGGCATCGGGCCAAAAGTCTGGATCCCCTAGGAAGAAGTGCCTTTTAGGATGGGAGCCCTGGGCAATTGCCAAGTTTACCCCTCCTTTTCGCCAGCCTGACCATGGCAGCCCCATGGACTGTAGCTACATGACTGTCAGGTTACCAGAACAGATCACAATTAATAAGCCTTTATTTTCTTGTTTTCCATTTAAAGAGCAAACATTAGTGGTTTTTTTTAAATTTTGGTCCAGATATCACCAACCATATAATGGTGATTGCATAAGGTCTAAAAGATATGTTTTTATATTTTTGAAGGGTATTCAGTATTACTGGGAATTAGAGCTTACACTTTATGTTGACACCCCTTCAAATTATTGAGTTCAGGTTTTTCTGCCACCCACTGCAAACAAACGCATAACATTTGGTGAAGGAGGGGTAATGGTCCGGGGATGTTTTTCAGGGTTTGGACTAGGCCCCTTATTTCCAGTTAAGAGTAATGTTAATGCTACATCATACAAAGACATTTTAGACAATTTTATGCTGCCAACTTTGTGACAACAGTTTTGGGAAGGCCCTTTCCTGTTTCAGCATGACTGTGCCCCAGTTTACAAAGTGAGGTCTATAAAGACATGGTGAGAGGAGTTTTGTGTAGAGGAAATCAAGTCGCCTGCACAGAGTCCTAACCTCAACATTCGACACCTTTGGGAGGAATTGGAACTCTGGTTGCGAGCTAGACCTTCTCATTCAACATCCATCCTTGACCTCACAAATGCTCTTTTGGCCAAAGGGGCACAAATTCCCACAGTAACACTCCAAAATCTTGTGGAAAGGCTTTCCAGGAGAGTGGAGGCTAGTATAGTTGCAGAAAGGGGCCCAACTGTATATTAACGCCCATGGTTTTTAAATAGGATGTCCAAAAAGCTCATATAGTTGTGGTGGTCAGGTGTCCATATGCTTTTGGCCAAATAGTGTATATTCTGCACAGTGTGCCTTACCTGTATATAAAGCTTTGTGCAAAAGAGGTGTCCTTAATGAAAAATGATACCATTTTACATGAAAACATCTTAAACCCAAGAATAGTCATTTATCACGAAGCCCCATATTTCTAGACATCAGAATGGGTTAATTCGTTTTTTATGCTATTGCGCGCATTCATTTTAACCAAAGCAGCTGACAATTTTAAATCCATGACCATTAGTAAGTAATTAATATCCATCATTTAGCCACATTTCTCTGCGGTTTGGTTGTTTGCGTTTGTTTCGCCATCTATTATTACCTTATAATGAACCTTAGCCGTATTAATATGTTTTCCTCCTTCTTGCTGGTGTATAAATTTGCACATTTTCCCAACTGATTTTTACAGTAGCTGAAGGTATTGCAGCAGGATATCACAAATGAAGAAACAGAAGTGTCGAGTTGCTCTAATTAATAGGAAACGCTCCCACCTGCGCTTTACAGGAAAATTCACATTTTCCTTGGCCTTTCAGATGAAGTGCAAGCAGAGCAGCATGCAAGTACTGACACTAATGGGCTTCTTGAGTCATGCAACTAGGGGAGCCTATCAGTGATCCGTCCTGCATCCAGTCAAGCCCCAGGTGACTGAATGTATCGCTTATGTGATTTTGTTAGTCTCCACTGGTTTTAAGACTAGAAATTCTACGAAATTTCTTCTTGCTCAATTAATTTATATAAGTCTGCTGCACAAAATTAAATGCTATGAATGTAAAGGTTTGGTAAAAATATAGGTACGTATTTTTTGCAAACACACACATAAAAACGGGATCCAACTAGACTAAAACAGCAAATAATGATTGACACTGTAGACAGAACTTGTTATATAAATTTTAAGGTAATACACTATTACTACAATCTTTGGCAAATTAAAAAGGTTATGGCTGAGTTGTCCTGAGAAAACCAAAAAGGAGGTTGGCAAACCGGGTCCAATTATCCCTACTGGACCTTCATTGTGTGCGTCCATTAGATGATAAAATCTGAAATGCTTACCTAGCCATGTGGTGGGCCTCTGTGACTCAGCAAGCCTCTTCCGGTGGTGATGTCACCGACCTGTGCCCACCTAATCCATTTACTAGGCTGTACTAAGTCTAATACAGGCATTTGTACGTTTTACCTCCATATCCGTCGCAGAGTTGTGTGGCTCTCTGATACACCAATACTATTAGATGTAAATATAGCCTTGTGATGGTGCATTGCTATAATATTATCTTGAAATATTAATATAAAACATTTCTTTATTTCTACCTTAGGGTATGTTCACATGGATTTTGATCTGCCTGCACTCCGTTTGCAGTGTTTATCGCAGTGTTTTTCGCCCGCGGCGATTGAGCGCCGATGGGCAAAAACGCAGCGAAATACGCTTTCTCTGCCTCCCATTGATGTCAAAGGTTTGCCCCCTGACATTTGGGGCATATCCCCAGGATGTCTTTCTATGACCCCCTGACCCCCTTTCTCCAAGTCAATGAGGTCGACCAATTTTTGGAGCCAGCTATCATTTGACTTGGTTACAGAGCAAGTAGGGTCAAAAATAGGCACAGCAAGTTCATCCGGTTTAACCTATTAATATGTATGGCATATTAAACTAAGGGGAGGCAAAAACACTTCTCGAAAGGCTGCAGACTTGTTCTTATGTAAAGTGCAAATAATAGCACTCTAACACAGATAACATTTGTTGATGCCCAAATCTACAGTGCCCACCAAACGTTCAATTTTGAACGGCTCGAGGTAGAGGGTTGAACCTTGGTGGGATTTAATGGGGTCATCTACCAGTTAACGCACTTGGGGCAGTGGGGTGGACGAGGGCAGCAAAATCTTAAATGACATGGGGGGTCGAGTGGGGGCTGATTTGAAAGCTCTTTTCAATACGAAAACAATGCCGCAATCGATTTTGAAATAGGATCGTTTTGAGTTTTTACATCTCTCTTCGAAAGTTATAACTGTTTTATTTCTCAGTCAACTGTGCAGTATGAGGACTTTTTTTGTTGTGGAATGAGTTGTATCTTTTAATGGCAAAACTTTGTGGTAAATATAATGTTATTGTATATAACTTTTATAAATTTTTGGGGAGGGATGTTAAAAAACCCTACAATTCCGCCATTGTATTTTTGGTGTTGTTTTTACAGCGTTCACCATGTAGTAAAATATGTTTTACTACTTTTGCACAATAAAAACGGTTATTTTTTAAACTAATTTGTATTTGTCTCGCCGCATTCCGAGAGCCATAACATTTTTTTTTTTCTGTTGACATAGCTTTATGAGGACGTTCTTCGTGGGACAATTTCAAGTTTACATTAGCACTATTTTGGGGTACATATGACTTTTTAATCACCTTTTTTTTCAATTTTTTGGGAGAAGCTTTGAACAAAAAACAGCAATTCCAGCATTGTTTCTTGGTTGTTTTTTTCGTTTTGGTTTTTTTTAACAGCGTTTACCGTGTGGGATAAATAATGTGATGATTTTATAGTTCAGGTCATTATGACGATACCAATATTGTATTTTCTTTTTTCATTAATAATAAATCATTGTGTGAGGGGTGGTTATTTTTTTAATTTAGGATTATTTTTTTTATATAAACTTTATTGATCTCGTTTTTACAATTTGTTTTAGTCCCACTGTGGAATATGAAAGTGCGATAGTTTCATCGCTTCAGTAATACACTGCTATACTTCTGTCTTGCAGTGTATCATGGCTGTCAGTATATGGGTCAGTTCACACGTTGCGTAAATACTGCAGATTTTGTGCAACGGAATTTGTTGCGGAAAATCCGCGGTATGTACAGTATAAGCAAAGTGGATGAGATAAAACAAATCTTATCCACACGCTGCGTAAATACGGAGTGGAAAAAACGCTCAGAAATTGACCTGCGGTCCGGAATTTCATTCCGCAGCATGTCAATTGTATTTGCGTAAACACTGCTTATTTGTTGCAGGTTTTCTCCATTGAATTCAACGGGGAGGTAAAGCCTGCAAAAAATAGCAGTTGTTGCGTTTTTTTGCAGCGAGTTCGCAGCGATCCCACCGCAAAAAAACACGCAACTCAGAAAAAAAAATCTCATACTTACCCAGAAGTCTGTGTTCCTCCATCAAACTCGGCCTCCTGTGATGAGGTTTCATACAATGTGACCGCTGCAGCCAATCACAGGCTGTAGCGGCGGTCACATGGGATGAAACAACATCCCAGGAGGCCGGCCTGGATGACGTCAGAAGGCCGGCCTTCTGGGATGACGCTTCATCCCATGTGACTGCTGCTGCAGCCAATCACAGGCTGCAGCGGTCTCCTAGGATGAAACGTCAACACAGAAGACCGGCCTGCTATCAGTGCTGCAGTTTTCGCCCCATGTGAACTCAGCCTTAGGCCTCATTTACACGAGCGTGTGCGTTTTGCGCGCGCAAAAAAACGCTGCGTTTTGCGTGCGCAAAAGGCAATTGACAGCTCCGTGTGTCATCCGTGTATGATGCGCGGCTGCGTGATTTTCGCGCAGCCGCCATCATAGAGATGAGGTAGTCGACGCCCGTCACTGTCCAAGGTGCTGAAAGAGCTAACTGATCGGCAGTAACTCTTTCAGCACCCGCGACAGTGAATGCCGATCACAATCTACACCAACCTGTGAATAAAAAAAGACGTTCACACTTACCATGAACTGCCTGCTTCCTCCAGTCCGGTCTCCCGGCCGTTGCCTTGGTGACGCGTCCCTCTCTTGTCATCCGGCCCCACCTCCCAGGATGACGCGGCAGGCCATGAGACCGCTGCAGCCTGTGATTGGCTGCAGCCTGTGCTTGGCCTGTGATTGGCTGCAGCTGTCACTTGGCCTGAATTGTCATCCCGGGAGGTCGGACTGGAGGAAGGAGCCGGGACTTATCGGTAAGTCAGAACTTCTGTTTTTTTTTACACGTATATGTATATTGTGATCGAAAGTCACTGTCCAGGGTGCTGAACCAGTTTAAGTCTTTGAGCACCGTGGGCAGTGACTGTCTCCTGACGTCGCGTACCCGAACATTTTTTGCCGGGTTCGGTTAAAACGAGTTCGGCCGAACCCGGTGAAGTTCGGTGCGCTCATCTCTAATTTGACACTCCGTTTGGATGTTTGTAACCAGAAAAGCACGTGGTGCTTTTCTGTTTACATTCATCCTTTTGACAGCTCTTGCGTGATTTTCGCGCATGCAACGCAGGACCGTCAGTGTGGCATGCGTTGTTTTCACGCACCCATTGAAGTCAATGGGTGCGTGTTGCGTGAAAAACGCAAGAATATAGAACATGTCGTGAGTTTTACGCAACGCACTCACGCAGCGCAAAATTCACGCATCGTCTAAACAGCCCCATAGACTATTATAGGTGCGTACGACACGCGTGAAAAGCACGCGCGTCGCACGCGCGTATAATACGCTCGTGTAAATGAGGCCTTATACTGCCAAATAACCTTTTAGACCATTTCTTAAGCAGGGCCTAAAAGACTCATGTTCATGGCAGACCTAGGGGCCTTTGTTAGGCTCCTGGCTGCCATGGTAAAGCATCAGCACCCTGTGATAGCGTTGTGGGGTCGCCGATGGTCTTAGAGGCGTAACTTTAAGCTCCTGGGCGCCAATGCAAAATCTTTACCAGGGGCCTCACCTACCATGTGCCATTTATAATACTGGTCTCTTGTAATGTGGTAGAAAAGCCTAGGGCCTGAGTGCAACTTCTACCACTGCACTCTCTATAGCTACGCCACTGAATGGGCTTACAGAGGTAGCCCCCTCCCGCTGTAAAATTACTTAGGTGCCGTGGTCGCTATTCAACACGACAACTATGGGATCAAACAGAATGGAAGTGAGCTTTGATCCTGGTGATTGCAGCATTGTGTGACACCCGCTACTGATGGTGCGGCTGAGATTCTGATCCCCGTAAATGTACGGCACAGAAATGGTCTAAACTGTATTTGTGGCTTTGTAAAACGTGTTACGTCATAGAGACAAGTTGAAAATCATCAGTTGGAACCACTAATCGCCTACCCAAATCTCTAGCAAATTGTTTACGTCAGTCCGATGGACTCAAATAGAAAGGTAATGACATAGGAGCTGATATTTTTTAGTTCTAGGAAATTATCTAAGCCTTTTTTAACCCCTTAATGACCAGCCTATTTTAAACCTTAATGACCAAGCCATTTTTTAAGTTTTTCCATCGTCGCATTCCAAGAGCTATAACCTTTTTATTTTTGCGTCGACATAGCTGTATAAGGTCTTGTTTTTTGCGGGACAAGTTGTATTTTTTAATAGCACTATTTTGGGGGACATATTATTTATTGATTAACTTTTATTAACTTTTATTTGGGAGGAAATAGAAAAAAACCTGAAATTTCGCCACTCTTTTTCGCATCTTAAATCTACGCCGTTTACCGTGTGATATAAATAACACAATAACTTTATTCAGCGGGTTGTTACGATTACAACGATACCAAATTTGTATAGTTTTTGTATGTTTTACTACTTTTACACAGTAAAAACACTTTTTTTTCAAAATTATTTGTTTTTGTGTCTCCATATTTGAAGAGCCGTAACGTTTTTATTTTTTTTCCGATGCAGTTGTATGAGGGCTTTTTTCTTGCGGGAAGACTTGTAGTTTTTATTGGTACCATTTTGGAGTAGATGCGACTTTTTGATCACTTTTTATCACATTTTTTTTAAGTCAGGATTCACAGAAAACAGCAATTTTTCCATAGTTTTTTTTTTTTTTCTACATTGAATTTTTATTAATGTTTTCAGGTAGTACAAAAACAGTAAATACGGCAATATATCTCCAATCAGGTTATCAGTGGCGAAATGTATAAATAACACACATGTTATTCACAATGAACAATTCTTGTCACGTTATTTACATTGAGACATAAAACCCGGGCAGTTGCAGTGCGTATCAGTGAATTACTCAAAGAAAAGAAAAGAAAAAATAATAAAGCAAATAAAACAAGAAAAAAAACAAAAAACAAGAAGAACATCAAACATCGTCCATCCAGATCTAAGCATGTGTTAGCCTTGTTACATGCCTGTGGATGAGGTAGAAAAGCATGATGCCGGCCATTATTACTCGTGCCCAGGTATCTTAGTGTCAGGGCTTGGCCAGTCACCTCCCTGCAGCGGAGTCCCTAGGCCTCCGATGAAATCCCAAGTGACTGCTTTCAACGGGATCAAACTGTGGGACATATAGAAGTTCCCGAGTTAGAGCTCGGGATTGAGGAAGCCAGATAGGTCTGCCATGGCTCCCAGAGCTTTAGAACTTTAGGCAACCGGTGTGTTCGCAGCGCATACATACGTTCCATCGTAAAGGAAACATTCACTAGATTGATAAGTTCAAGAATGGGAATGATGTTGTTACATTTCCATGACCTAGCAATCAACAAATGGGCCGCTACAATAATGTGACTAGACACTGTCCCAGATGCCGCTGGGATCTCTGACATTTCAAGAAAACACAAGGCCATAGCCGGATTTGGTTTAACAATACAGGAAGACACTTGGGAAATCATTTCAAATACCTTTACCCAAAATGAGTGAACCTCAGGGCATTGCCACCACATGTGGAAATATGAAAAATATGAACCTCTGCACCCACATCCCCCCCAGCACGCCTCCGAGTAAGTAGGATCAGATCTCGCAATCTGTGAAGGAGTCATATACCATCGTAGTAGTAGTTTTTGAGACGATACCCAATGTTTCACCCCCATAGAGATTTTCCTAGTCCATATGAAGGCCGAACCCCATTCCTTCAAGGTGAAGGATGAGCGTAATTCTCCCTCTCATTTTTACAATAAGGAGGCCTGCTGGAAAGAAGGCGAGCACACAGGTCCTCATAAAACATAGAAATACCCTTCTTTTGATTTACAGGACCGAAATAATAAGTTTGGGCCACAGAAGGGAATAGGGGCTCGTTAACATTCAGAGAGGTGAAGAGATGCCTAATGCATAGATACTTATAGAAATCCCTATTCGGGATAGAGTACTCCGACACCAGGTCAGAGAACGCCAGCAGAGAGCCGCCCATGAACAGCTTGTGTATATGAGAGATTCCGGATGATATCCAGCTGTCCAGAGACACCCCCGGCAGCTCAGAAGTCAGAAATCTCAAAGGTACATTTTTTATAGGTGTAAGAGCCGATGAGGGGAGATATGTTGAGTAGTGCTTCCAAGCTTTAAGTGAAGCTGTGATAGGTGGGGACAATACCCCAGAAGGCTTAACGTTTACCTTGGGGTTTACCCTCAGGAGTGATAGAAGAGGTTGGTCTACTATGGTCTGTTCTATATGGGCCCATTGTTTTGAGGGCGTGGACGTGCACCAGAACTTTAGCTGATCAAGAATAGCCCCCCGGTAATATCTTTGGACATCCGACACCCCCATTCCGCCCCTCCGCCAGTGTCTGTACATCGTGTACATCCTGATTCTTGGTTTTTTGTGCGCCCATATGAAATTGTTCAACAATCTCTGGAGGTCTCTTAAATACGAGTTAGGAAGGGGTATTATCACCGTACGAAATTGGTACAAAATTATGGGTATAATCATCATTTTAATGACCGCGATTCTGCCCGCCCAGGATGTACTGACATGGGAATATGATGCCAACAGTTGAGGAATGGTTTGCAATAGTGGGCTAAAGTTATGTTTAAAAAGGAGATTAGTGGACGTGGTAAGAGAAATGACTAGATACGAAATTTTAAGGGGATTCCATTGGAAGGGAAAGGCGCTCTGTATAGAGGCTTGGACATGTAGAGGAAGACCTACGTTCAGCAAGTGGGACTTGTTGCAGTTAACCTTGTAATATGACCCCTCTCCGAATTTGTCTAGAGCCTTTTGAGCTTCTGTCAGAGAAGCTAATGGGTTTGTTAAGGAGAGGCTCACATCGTCAGCGTATAGCCCTATTTTATGAAGGGTATGACCAACTTGAATTCCCTGTATATCAGTGTTCTGCCGGATTGCCTCCGCTAATGGTTCCATTACCAAAGCAAATATCAGAGGGGAGAGTGGGCATCCCTGTCGAGTTCCATTAGTAATGGGGAATGGTGTGGAAAGGAAGCCAGAGGCTAGGACTCGGGCGGAAGGGTTAGAGTATAACGCTAGAATCGCAGATTTAATCCATCCTGTGAACCCGAATTTGGTAAGGATCGCACCCAGGTATCCCCAGTGAACCCTGTCGAATGCCTTCTCCGCGTCCAGAGCCAGGAGCACAGAAGGCACTCGTCGTTTTTCAGCCCAGTCTATCAGATTAACATATCGCCTTGTACCATCAGGCGCCTGCCTGCCTGCAACAAATCCCACCTGGTCCTCATGTATAATGGTAGGGAGTAGATTAACCAATCTGTTGGATATTACCTTGGCATAAAGTTTAATGTCCACATTCAAAAGTGAAATGGGACGGAAGTTTGCCGGGGAGTCCGGGGACTTCCCGGGTTTTGGGAGCGTGACTATAGTAGCGGACAGCATCTCCTCTGGGAAGGAGCCGGCTGCCGCCGCTTTGTTGAGCACCTCCACCAGGTGTGGGGACAGCACCTTCGAAAATTTTTTATAATAATAATTAGTGAACCCATTGGGGCCCGGTGCCTTGTGCTGCGGCAAGCTTTTAATGGCTCGAGAGAGCTCCATTTCTGTAAAAGGTGCTTTTAGGGCAGAACCATTGGTTTCTGAGAGGGAAGGGAGATTCAGGCCGCCCAAGAAATTGTTTATGTCTACCGGGGAAGGTTGGTGAGTCGATTGATCCTCTTTCAGATTATATAAACTATAGTAATAGTTCCTGAATTGTTCACTTATCTCTTGAGGGTGAGTAATGTGGCCCCCCTGGCGATCTAATAGATAAGCAGTTCTCTGTTTAGCACTGCGCTTTTTGATCATTTTGGCTAGTAAGGCTCCTGGTCTATTGCCTTGAGTATAAAACCCCAACTGCATAGATTTTGACATTGTCAAATATCTTGACATAAGCACTCTTTGGAGTTGCCCTCTAAGATCTTTGATGCGGAGGGAAATGTCCGGAGTGACCTGTTTTTTATTGAGGGACTCTAAACTGTGTAATTGGGAGAGAATGTCGGCAGTCGTTTTTTCCCATGTTTTTTTAGTCTGGACGCGGCCTGAATCCCCATTCCCCTCATGTATGCCTTGTGTGTGTTCCATATAGAGAAACTATTTTCGGAGGAGGGAGAGTTCACCTCAAAGTATAAATTTAGGTGGTTATTCATAAGATCTTCAGTCATTGGATGATCTAGTACCAGATCGTTTAGTTTCCAGGAAGAAAAGGGAGGGGAGGGGGATGTATCCGAAACCACCAAAGTAATCGGGGCATGGTCAGACCACGATATATCTCCAATCAACGATGTAGACATATATCGCAGGCTACGTTTACATACCAGGAACATGTCAATTCTAGAATAAACCCTGTGCAGAAAAATATGTAAAGTCACGTTCGTTCCCGTGCTGGCAGCGCCAAATATCATACAGCTCCTCCCCATGTATCGTGTGGTGCAATTGGGAGCGTGGCCTAAGTGCGTTCGAGGAGTCGATTATAGGGTGCATTACCTCATTAAAATCCCCGCCGATAATTAGTAATCCCTTCTCCACTTTCCGAACTTTACGGAGAATTTTATGGAAGGCCCTGAGTTGATGAGAGTTCGGAAGAGATATATTAACCAAAGTATACGTTATATGATTAATATCACAAATGAGGATCAAAAATCTACCCTGGGGATCTAAGATCACCTCGTGCTCTTTAAAAACCACCGATTCCTTAATTGCAGTAAGAACTCCTTTAGTTTTCCTGGAGCTACTAGCCTGATAAACATGCGCAAATTTGGAGTGTGTACATTTAAGGGGGTTGTGTTGCGAGAAGTGTGTTTCCTGTGCAAAAAAAACCTCGCATTTCAAATCTAATGCTTCTTTCCACATCATTTGGCGCTTGAAAGGGCTGTTAAGCCCTTTAACATTCAGAGAGGATATTGTAAAAGGCATAACATTTTATCTGGGTGTGCGTTAATGAGGGCTAAATACCTGGTTGTCGCCCGCTGGCTGCGGGTGATCCAAGCAAGACATCTGGATGGACAAAACCTGGCAACTTTAGACATAAAAACTAAGAACATTAAAACATAAGTGAAAAACACATGGCGCCTACACTGCGCCGAAAGAACCTCCATGGGGGGAGAGAAAAAGGCATCAAGGTAGCATGTATCGCGTATTTATGGTCAGACAGTCACCTTGGAGAGTCCATCAGCTGGGCGTCTTTAACCCGTTTCCCATTCGGGGGAAATGCGTTGTGGAGATGCTCTTGAGGGAACGACCGTCGTGTTGGTGATCGGGATATTCCATTGTCGCAGCAGCGATACGCCGTCAGAAGGGGAAGACATCACATGAGTGGATCCGTTCTTGTTGAGGTTGTGCTCCCTGAGAGTAACTGTGATTGGTTGGAATTGCTTGCGAAGCATCAGCGTAGAAGCAGATAAATCCGGAAAAATCGAGACTTGGGTGTAGGGCTCAGGAAGTTTCCCCAATCTTCTGGACTCTTGAAGGATACGATCTTTAGTTTGATAAAAAATGTACTCTCGTTAATACATCCCTTGGAGAATCGATAGGAGCTGAGCCAGATTTAGGGATTCTGTGCGTTCTATCTAGAGTCAGGTCTAGAGGAGTGAGCGTAGGTGACAAAGCTTTAAACATATCCTGTAGATAGTTCTGCAAGTCCCCCGGGGAGACGGTCTCTGGGACCCCACGTACCTTTAGGTTGTTTCGTCTGGATCTGTCTTCCTGATCCATTAGTTTGGACTTCAGCCATACCACTTCATCTTTAAGGGCAGAGTGAGCATCTATAAGCGTATTATGGGCTGCAGCGTAATCTCCCATTTTGTGTTCAATGTGGTCTGTGCGGCACCCCAGCTCATCCACCAACGTTTGAGTCTGTGACATCATTTTATGTAATGTCTCCGATATGGAGCTCTGTAACGACTGTATTAACCCCTTCATAATAGCAGTTGTAAGGGGGGCATCATCTGGGATAGCCGTAATTTCAGGGACAGTAGTAGCTGTAAGGCCGCCCATGTGGGCCGTTAATGGAGAGGGGGAATGTGCTTTCTCATGCCTCGCGCCCATGCTGTTTGGCGGGGAGGGTGCTGAGCAAGTCGCCCCCCGTTTGGCAGGGTTACCCACATCTTCTGAGCTCCCCTGGGGAGTTATGTCCCTCTCTGCAGACTGACCTGAGCTGTCCGTTAATGAGGCACAGGGATGCGCTTCCTCCCTCTCAGGAGGCGAGCCGGCGCCATCTTGGGTGCGGTCCGTCACTGGCAAGTAGTCCAGGAGCTTTTTCAGCTCTACCTTCGCTCCCCTTCTCCTAGTGATGATGCTCCCTGGTGCTAGGGAGGTTAAGGAGTGGAACCCTCGTGATTCCGCATCTTTACAAGGCGATCTGTCGCTGTGAGCCGCTTGTTAGCTACAAGTTGTGCAGGAGGACTTGTCTCACACCGCCATCTCAGTCAGCGGCAAGCTCCGCCCCCCCTTTCCATAGTTTTTTATTACATTTTTTACGGCGTTCACCGTGCGGGTTAAATAATGTAATAGATTTATAGTCGGGGTCGTTACGGATGCGGCGATACCAAATATGTGTAACTTTTTAACTTTATTTTGTTTTTTTAATAGTGAAGCATTTTGTAAGGGGAAAAGCTGGGTTTTTCATTTTTATTCACATTTTTTTTTAAATTAACTTTATTAAACTTTTTTTTCATTTTTTTACTATTCCCACTAGGGGACTATAATATGCGATTCTGCAATCGCATTTATAATACACTGCAATACTTTTGTATTGCAGTGTATTACTGCCTGTCCGTTTAACACGGACAGGCATCTGCTAGGTCATGCCTGCGGCATGATCTAGCAGGCATTCGCTCCAGGCAGACCTGGGGGCATTTATTAGGCCCCCGGCTGCCATGGAAGACACTGACACTCGGCGATCTTATCGCCGGGTGTCGGTGGGAGAGAGAGGGAGCTCCCTCCCTCTCTCCAAAACCACTAAGATGCGGTGCTCGCTATTGCGCACCGCATCTGAGGGGTTAAACGGGTGAGATCGATACTAATATCGATCTCACCCGGCAGAGCAGGGACGCTCCAAGCCCTCAGCTACCTCTGGCAGCTGAGAGCAGGGAGATTTGACAGCTCCCTGCTCTGTAAACTTATTCCGATGCCGCGACGTAAAAAGTCTATGGCATCGGAATAAGGCCCGTTAGTGACCGACGTAGAAACACGATGGGCCGGTCACTAACGGGTTAAAGCCATCTACTGTCCCTGCTGTGACCAGCTCCTGCGGTGACTATTCCACAGATTCACAGTTCTCACAATAAAGAAGGCTTGTCGCCTCTGCAGATTGAACCTTTTTTTCTCCAGACGAAGGGAGTGCCCCCTTGTTTTTTGAGGGGGTTTTACATGGAACAGGATTTCACCATATTTTTGTATGTGCCATTAATATATTTATATAAATTAATCATGTCCCCCCTTAGTCGTCCTTTTTCAAGGTTAAATAGGTTTAATTATTTTAATCTTTCCTCATAACTTAGATTCTCCATGCCCCTTATTAGCTTTGTTGCTCTTCTTTGTATTTTTTCCAACTCCAGGGCATCCTTTCTATGAACTGGAGCCCAGAACTGAACTGCATATTCTAGATGAGGCCTCACTAATGCTTTGTAAAGTGGTAATATTACATCCCTGTCCCGCGAGTCCATGCCTCTTTTAATACACGACAATATCTTGCTGGCCGTTGAAGCAGCTGATTGACACTGCATGCTGTTATTTAGTTTGATCTACAAGTACGCCCAGATCCTTCTGTTGGTACCCAGATGCATAGCTTTACATTTATCTACATTTAACCTCATTTGCCAAGTGGATGCCCAAACACTCAGTGTGTCCAAATCAGCTTTTAATCTATGAACAACTTCTATAGACTGAACATTACTACATAGCTTGGTGTCATCTGCAAAAATAGAAATAGTGCTATTAATTCCATCCTCTATATCATTAATAAATAAATTGAATAATAGTGGTCCCAGCACTGAACCCTGGGGTACACCACTTATTACCGGGGACCACTCAGAGTAGGAATCATTGGCCACAACTCTCTGGATACAGTCCTTGAGCCAATTCTCAATCCAATTACAAACTATACTTTCTAAACCTATAGTTCTTAATTAACCCATTAGACGCCTATGAGGGACAGTGTCAGATGCCTTTGCTAAGTCCAAAAACACTATATTCACAGTGGCCCCTCTGTCTAGGCTTCTGCTCACCTCTTCATAAAAACAAATCAGGTTAGTTTGACAACTTTTGTACTTAGTAAAACCATGCTGGCTGTCACTTATAATACAATTTTTTGTCACATAATCCTGTATATAGTCCCTTAATAGGCCCTCTGTAAAGGATCTGCCAGGCACTGCTTCAGGGTTAACTCCCAGAATTAATCAGTCAACACCTGAGTGTACATCCCTGAGACAGACACCAGCTTCCTCCACTCAGGCTGGCAGGCTTAGGAGTGGGAGAGCCTATCGCAACCTGGCCAGACTCAGCTAGCTCCCGCCCTCGGTCTATTTAAGCCTGCTCTTCCTGTCCATCTGTGCTTGTGAATTCTTTCCTTGAGGTTTCCTGGCCCAGCTACAGCTCCTGCTACTTTTTGATCCTGCTCCATACAGACCCTGGCTTACCGACTACTCTTCTGCTTTTCGCTTTGTACCTCGCACTCTCCTGGCTTGACTCGGCTCGTTCACTACTCTGTTGCTCACGGTGTTTCCGCGAGCAACTGCCCATTTCCCTTGCTTGTGTTCCCTTGTTTGTTTGTCGTGTTTGTCATGCACTTACTGAGCGCAGGGACCGCCGCCCAGTTGTACCCCGTCGTCTAGGGCGGGTCGTTGCAAGTAGGCAGGGACAGAGTGGCGGGTAGATTAGGGCTCACTTGTCCGTTTCCCTACCCCCCCCCACCATTACAAATTCACAAGCCCTATACCTAGTCTACCCTGGTCCCTGACACCATTATGGAACCCCGTGAAACCCTGGCTCAGCAAATGCAGGGTCTCTCCCTACAGGTCCAGGCCCTGGCTCAGAGGGTCAACCAGCCTGATGCTACCTTGGTAGTTCCCCTCACCGCACCCCTTGAACCCCACCTCAAGTTGCCCGACCGGTTCTCAGGTGACCGGAGGGCTTTTCTCTCCTTTCGGGAGAGTTGTAAGCTTTACTTTCGCTTAAAGCCTCACTCCTCAGGTTCTGAGAGCCAGCGGGTGGGTATAATTATGTCCCGGCTCCAGGAAGGGCCCCAAGAGTGGGCCTTCTCCTTGGCTCCTGGCGCCCCTGAACTTTCCTCCGTTGATTGTTTCTTTTCTGCCCTCGGACTTATTTATGACGAGACTGACAGAACTGCCTTTGCCGAGAGTCAGCTGGTGACCTTACGTCAGGGTAAGAGACCTGTTGAGGAGTATTGCTCTGACTTTCGGAAGTGGTGCGTAGCTTCTCGGTGGAATGACCCTGCCTTAAGGTGCCAGTTTAGGTTGGGTCTGTCGAACGCCCTGAAAGACCTGCTAGTTAGCTATCCCTCTTCTGACTCCCTAGACCAGGTTATGGCTTTAGTGGTACGACTTGACCGACGTCTCAGGGAACGACAACGTGAACGTTTATGTGTTTTTTCCTCCGACTCCCCCATGATGCCTCCCGAAGTCCCGTTGCTTCGTTTGTCCCCTAAAGACTCAGAAATACCTATGCAACTTGGGGCCTCCGTGTCCCCTCAACAACGTAGAGAATTCCGCAGGAAGAATGGTCTCTGCTTCTACTGTGGGGATGTCAAGCATCAAGTAAACAACTGTCCCAAGCGTAAGAATGCTGCCAGAGAGCTCCCGCGTCTAAGTGATCATCGGGGAGGTCACTTGGGCGCACAGGTATTTCCCGTAAATATGAAACGTACTAAGATATTGCTTCCCTTTCAGGTCTCGTTTGGTGGTAGGTCTGCTACCGGCAGTGCCTTCGTGGATTCAGGGTCCTCTACTAATATCATGTCTGTGGAATTTGCTATGTCTCTTGCTATGCCTCTGATTGATTTGCCTAAACCTGTTCCGGTAGTGGGTATCGACTCCACTCCTCTTGCTAATGGTTATTTTACACAGCATACCCCTGTTTTTGAACTCCTTGTTGGCTCCATGCATTTGGAGCAGTGCTCTGTACTATTGATGCAGGGATTATCGTACGATTTGGTTCTAGGTCTTCCCTGGTTGCAGTTGCATAATCCCACGTTTGACTGGAATACTGGGGAGCTAACCAAATGGGGTAATGAATGTTGTACGTCATGTTTTTCTGTTAATTCTATTTCTCCCCCTAAGGAGGTGAATACGCTACCCGAGTTTGTTCAGGACTTCGCTGATGTTTTCTCTAAAGAGGCCTCCGAAGTATTACCGCCTCATAGAGAATACGATTGCGCTATCGAATTGGTACCAGGAGCTAAGCTTCCTAAGGGTAGAATATTTAACCTTTCCTGTCCCGAACGTGAAGCCATGAGGGAGTATATCCAGGAATCCCTGGCCAAGGGTTACATTCGTCCCACTTCTTCTCCGGTAGGTGCTGGCTTCTTCTTCGTAGGGAAGAAGGATGGGGGTCTTAGGCCATGCATTGACTACCGTGGCCTGAATAAGGTCACGGTAAGGAACCAGTATCCCCTTCCTTTGATTCCTGATCTCTTTAATCAGGTTCAGGGGGCCCAATGGTTCTCTAAATTGGATCTACGGGGGGCGTATAACCTTATTCGCATCAAAGAGGGGGATGAGTGGAAGACTGCGTTTAACACGCCCGAAGGCCATTTCGAATACCTCGTCATGCCCTTTGGGTTGTGCAATGCCCCTGCGGTCTTCCAGAACTTCATAAATGAGATTTTGAGAAATTACCTGGGGATATTTCTTGTAGTGTACCTTGATGACATATTGGTGTTTTCCAGGGACTGGTCCTCCCACATAGAGCATGTCAGGAAAGTGCTCCAGGTCCTTCGAGAAAACAAACTGTTTGCCAAAATCGAAAAATGTGTATTTGGGGTACAGGAGATACCATTTTTAGGTCAAATCCTCACTCCTCATGAATTCCGCATGGACCCTGCCAAGGTTCAGGCTGTGGCTGAATGGGTCCAACCTGCCTCCCTGAAAGCGCTACAGTGTTTTTTGGGGTTCGCTAACTATTACAGGAGATTTATTGCTAACTTCTCGGTCGTCGCTAAGCCTCTTACGGACCTCACTCGCAAGGGTGCTGATGTCCTCCATTGGCCCCCTGAGGCCGTCCAGGCTTTTGAGACCCTCAAGAAGTGCTTTATCTCGGCCCCCGTGCTGGTTCAGCCCAACCAAAGGGAGCCATTTATTGTGGAGGTTGACGCGTCCGAGGTGGGAGTGGGGGCCGTCTTGTCCCAGGGTACCAGCTCCCTCACCCATCTCCGCCCCTGTGCTTACTTTTCTAGGAAGTTTTCGCCCACGGAGTGTAACTATGATATTGGCAACCGCGAACTTTTAGCCATTAAATGGGCATTTGAAGAGTGGCGCCACTTCCTGGAGGGGGCTAGGCACCAGGTAACGGTCCTTACCGACCACAAGAATCTGGTTTTCCTAGAATCTGCCCGGAGGCTAAACCCGAGACAAGCTCGATGGGCGTTGTTTTTTACCAGATTCAATTTTTTGGTTACCTATAGGGCCGGGTCTAAAAATATTAAGGCGGATGCACTGTCGCGTAGCTTCATGGCCAGCCCTCCTTCGGAGGAAGATCCTGTTTGTATTTTGCCTCCAGGTATAGTCATTTCCTCTATCGAGTCCGATTTAGTCTCTGAAATTGCTGCTGATCAAGGTTCAGCTCCTGGGAACCTTCCTGAGAACAAGCTGTTTGTTCCCCTGCAATTCCGGCTAAGGGTACTTAGGGAAAATCACGACTCCGCACTATCTGGCCATCCAGGCATCCTGGGTACCAAACACCTCATTACCAGAAATTATTGGTGGCCTGGTTTGCCTAAAGACGTTAAGGCCTACGTCGCCGCCTGTGAGGTTTGTGCCAGGTCCAAGACTCCCAGGTCCCGACCAGCGGGCTTACTGCGTTCGTTGCCCATTCCCCAGAGACCTTGGACACATATCTCCATGGATTTTATCACCGATTTGCCTCCATCCCAAGGCAAGTCGGTGGTGTGGGTGGTGGTAGACCGCTTCAGTAAAATGTGCCACTTTGTGCCCCTCAAGAAACTACCCAACGCCAAGACGTTGGCTACCTTGTTTATCAAACACATCCTGCGTCTCCATGGGGTCCCCGTCAATATTGTTTCTGACAGAGGGGTACAATTTGTTTCATTGTTTTGGAGAGCCTTCTGTAATAAGTTGGGGATTGATCTGTCCTTCTCCTCTGCCTTCCATCCTGAAACCAATGGCCAAACGGAGAGGACTAATCAGTCTCTAGAACAATACTTAAGATGTTTTGTCTCTGACTGTCAATTTGATTGGGTTTCTTTCATTCCCCTCGCCGAATTTTCCCTTAATAACCGGGTCAGTAACTCGTCAGGGGTCTCTCCCTTTTTCTGTAATTTTGGGTTTAATCCACGGTTCTCCTCCGTTTCACCTGGTTGTTCCAACAATCCCGAGGTGGAGGTCGTTCATCGGGATCTGTGCACAGTCTGGGCCCAGGTTCAGAAGAACCTAGAGGCGTCCCAGAGCATACAGAAGGCTCAGGCCGATAGAAGACGTTCTGCTAACCCCCTGTTTGTGGTCGGGGATCTGGTGTGGTTGTCATCCAGGAACTTGCGTCTCAAGGTTCCGTCCAAAAAGTTTGCTCCCCGGTTTATTGGGCCGTATAAGGTCATTGAGGTCCTCAGTCCTGTCTCTTTCCGGCTGGAGTTACCCCCGTCTTTTCGTATACACAACGTGTTTCATGCCTCCCTCCTGAAACGCTGCTCCCCGTCCTTGGCCCCCTCGAGGAAACCTCCTGTTCCCGTCCTCACCCCTGAGGGGGTGGAATTTGAGGTGGCCAGGATCGTGGACAGCAAGATGGTCCAAGGCTCCCTCCAGTACCTGGTCCATTGGAGAGGATACGGGCCCGAGGAGAGGACTTGGGTACCCGCCCGGGATGTTCACGCTGGGGTATTGGTCAGGAGGTTCCACCTGCGTTTCCCCAGTAAGCCAGGTCCACTTAGAAAGGGTCCGGTGGCCCCTCATAAAAGGGGGGGTACTGTAAAGGATCTGCCAGGCACTGCTTCAGGGTTAACTCCCAGAATTAATCAGTCAACACCTGAGTGTACATCCCTGAGACAGACACCAGCTTCCTCCACTCAGGCTGGCAGGCTTAGGAGTGGGAGAGCCTATCGCAACCTGGCCAGACTCAGCTAGCTCCCGCCCTCGGTCTATTTAAGCCTGCTCTTCCTGTCCATCTGTGCTTGTGAATTCTTTCCTTGAGGTTTCCTGGCCCAGCTACAGCTCCTGCTACTTTTTGATCCTGCTCCATACAGACCCTGGCTTACCGACTACTCTTCTGCTTTTCGCTTTGTACCTCGCACTCTCCTGGCTTGACTCGGCTCGTTCACTACTCTGTTGCTCACGGTGTTTCCGCGAGCAACTGCCCATTTCCCTTGCTTGTGTTCCCTTGTTTGTTTGTCGTGTTTGTCATGCACTTACTGAGCGCAGGGACCGCCGCCCAGTTGTACCCCGTCGTCTAGGGCGGGTCGTTGCAAGTAGGCAGGGACAGAGTGGCGGGTAGATTAGGGCTCACTTGTCCGTTTCCCTACCCCCCCCCCACCATTACACCCTCAAATATTTTTCCCACGATTGATGATAAGCTAACCAGTCTATAATTACCCGGGGAAGACCTAGAGCCCTTTATGAAAATAAGAACCACATTTGCCCTGCGCCAGTCCCTTGGCACTATACCTGTCACTAGAGAATCTCTAAATATTATGAAGAGGGGGACAGAAATAACTGCACTAAGCTCTTTAAGAACTCTAGGGTGTAAGCCATCAGGTCCCGGGCCCTTGTGCACATTTATTTAATTTAATTTAGCTTGGACCATATGTACATTTAGCCAATTCAGTATATTAATTGATGTATTAACAGCACTGGCACCGGCTATATCAGCTGTTCTTTCTTCTGTTGTATATACAGAGCTAAAGAACCCATTTAGTAACTCTGCCTTTTCTTGATCCCCTGTGACCAACTCCCCATTACCTCTATCTAGGGGTCCCACATGTTCAGACCTTGGCTTCTTTGCATTTATATACTTGAAGAATTTTTGGGGATTTGTATTACTGTCATTGGCCACCTGCCTTTCATTTGGTATTTTTGCTGATTTTATTACTTTTTTGCAAATTTTATTAAGCTCTTTATAATTTACAAAGGCTACAGCTGTAAACAGATTAGAATTTTCAAATGCCCTTTTTTTGTCATATATTGCCTTTTTACAAAATGTGTAAGCCATGTGAGGTTTAATTTTAGTCGTTTCTACTTGTTACCTATAGGAATAAATTTTGCTGTATAATTACCCAAAGTAGATTTTAAGATCTCCCATGTATCATTTGTACCATTATTTGACATTAGTTCTTCCCAGTCTGTATCCTGAATTGCAGCCCTCATCCTGGGCAAATTGGCCTTCTTAAAATTAAGTGTGTTTGCCCTCCCAGCCTTTATTTGTTTTTTACAGTATTGGTAAAATGTAACTATATTGTGATCACTGTTATCGAGGTTTGCACGAACATTGACATTCCCAACAAGCTCTGCATTATTAGAAATGAGCAGATCCAACAGAGCTTCACCTCTAGTCGGGTCTTCCACAAACTGGCCCATAAAATTTTCCTGCAACAGGTTGAGGAAATTTCTCTCCTTTGCAGTTGAAGCCGAACTATGACGCCAATTAATATCCCGGAAATTAAAGAGGCTCTGTCACCACATTATAAGTGCCCTATCTCCTACACAATGTGATCGGCGCTGTAATGTAGATTACAGCAGTGTTTTTTTTATTTAGAAAAACGATAAATTTTGACCAAGTTATGACCTATTTTAGATTTATGCTAATGACTTTCTAAATGCCCAACTGGGCGTTTTTTAGCTTTTGACCAAGTGGGTGTTGTAAAGAGAAGTGTATGACGCTGACCAATCAGCGTCATACACTTCTCTCCATTCATGTACTCAGCACATAGTGATCTTGCATTTTTCACGATCTGCTGTCACTTACTCACACATTAACGTTACTGAAGCGTCTTGAGAGTGAATAGACATCACCTCCAGCCAGGACGCAATGTCTGTTCACAATCCCGACACTTCAGTAACGTTTGTGTGGGAGTTAATGACAGCAAGCGTGACGTGATCCTGCGAGATCACGCTTGCTGTCATTAAGTGGAGGTGATGTCTATTCACTCTCAAGACACTTCAGTAACGTTAATGTGTGAGTAAGTGACAGCACCTCATGAACAACGTAGGATCACTATGTGCTGAGTACATGAATGGAGAGAAGTGTATGACGCTGATTGGTCAGCGTCATACACTTCTCTTTACAACGCCCACTTGGTCAAAACCTAAAAAATGCCCGGTTGGGCATTAAGAACGTCATTAGCATAAATATAAAACAGGTCATAACTTGGTTAAAATTGATCGATTTTCTAAATAAAAATCACTGCTGTAATCTACATCACAGCGCTGATCACATTATGTAGAAGATAGGGCACTTATAATGTGGTGACAGAGCCTCTTTAAAGTCTCCCATTATCACTACAGTACCCCCCTGTGCTGTCCGCTCCATCTGTTTATATAGCTGACCTTCCATCTCCTCAGTTATATTGGGGGGTCTATAGATTACACCAAAAGTAATTTTTTCAGTGTTTACCTCCCTTTGTAATTTTACCCACAAGGTTTCAACCTCCTCACAATCTTCACCCACTATTGTCTCTTTCACACTCACCTTCATATTACTTCTCACATACAGACATACACCACCGCCTTTCCTATTTGTCCTGTCTTTCCAAAACAGTGTGAAACCCTGTAGATTTACAGCCCAGTCATGTAAAGAGTCCGGCCATGTTTCAGCAACACCAACTATATCTATATCTTCCTCCAGTACCAAGGCCTCCAGCTCCCTCATTTTGCTTGCTAGACTTCTGGCATTTGTGAACATACACTTTAACTTGTATTTCAAATTGCCACATTTGGTATCAGAAATGTGATTATTTGACATTATTTGTGAATTTTTATTTTCATGCTGTTTTGTAACAAAATGATCCAACAATTCAAAAAGTAAAAGAAAAGAAGAAAAAGAGTACTTACAGGGATTTAACTCCAGTTTAATAACTCTACTTATATCACAAGACACTTAAAGAGGCTCTGTCACCAGATTTTGCAGCCCCTATCTGCTATTGCAGCAGATAGGCGCTGCAATGTAGATTACAGTAACGTTTTTATTTTTAAAAAACGAGCATTTTTGGCCAAGTTATGACCATTTTTGTAGTTATGCAAATGAGGCTTGCAAAAGTCCAAGTGGGTGTGTTTAAATGTCAAAGTCCAAGTGGGCGTGTATTATGTGCGTACATCGGGGTGTTTTTACTTCTTTTACTAGCTGGGCGTTCTGAAGAGAAGTATCATCCACTTCTCTTCAGAACGCCCAGCTTCTGCCAGATCACGCTGTGACGTCACTCACAGGTCCTGCATCGTGTCAGACGAGCGAGGACACATCGGCACCAGAGGCTACAGTTGATTCTGCAGCAGCATCAGCGTTTGCAGGTAAGTAGCTACATCGACTTACCTGCTAACGCCGATGCTGCTGCAGAATCAACTGCAGCCTCTGGTGCCGATGTGTCCTCGCTCGTCTGACACGATGCAGGACCTGTGAGTGACGTCACAGCGTGATCTGGCAGAAGCTGGGCGTTCTGAAGAGAAGTGGATGATACTTCTCTTCAGAACGCCCAGCTAGTAAAAGTAGTTTAAACGCCCCGATGTACGCACATAATACACGCCCAGTTGGACTTTTACTTTTAAACACACCCACTTGGACTTTTGCAAGCCTCATTTGCATAACTACAAAAATGGTCATAACTTGGCCAAAAATGCTCGTTTTTTAAAAATAAAAACGTTACTGTAATCTACATTGCAGAGCCGATCTGCTGCAATAGCAGATAGGGGTTGCAAAATCTGGTGACTGAGCCTCTTTAATCCAGCTAACTCAAAAGAGAGCGGAAAAAAAAGAGATGTAATAAGGTCAACAATAGTGTCACATTTCTTTTCTATCAAATGTTTAAAATGAACCCACAATACAAGGTCTCTAGTCATATATTACTAGTTGCAAATCTATATTTATTGAACTAGTAAAGATATACAGTGATCTAAATAAATATAAGTATAATCAAGTACAGGTTGGAGAGCAAGAAGGTATTTTTGGATGACCAGAGGTTATGGGATAGAAAACAGAATTTGGTAAATCTTTAGAGGAAACAGTGTTGTTTAAGAAGGAGGTGCGAAGACATAAAACGTACTCTATTTAATTGAAGCCAACACGATGCAGCTTTAGAAACCCCCTGTAATAAGCTATTATTATGGGGGAAGCTGAGGCTGGCAATGATTTCCCCCCGAAGCAAATTCTGCCTTGCAAATGTAATATCACAGTCCAGCCATTCAAACAAAACGGGCTGGGTCACCAAAACGAGAACCGTTCTTTCCGCTTCTGCGCAATGGGGTTTTCGAACATGGGTCACCTTCTATGATTTCCATATGCCCTAGTAGTTAGGAGAATCCTTCTGGGTCAGATGATTCTTTGTGATGAAGAATGTCAGTCAATTTTGATACAAGCACACTATTACACTATTTTTTACTGTACTTCGATACAAGCACAGAAACAGTAAACTAAGACCCTAAGTTAGGGAAAAGATATAATGGGAATTACACATACAGTATATGATTTAGAATACAATTAATAATGCATTAATAGCCATAAAGCTAGTATAATGCAATTACTGAAGAGTAATATGAAGTTCTAATTGTATTATAATTGATTATGATTGCACAGTATACATGTATAAAGTGAGGCATTGAAAGTGGTACGTAGTGATAAGGAAAAGTGATAGCTTTGGGTAACTGGCAGATTTAAGGGCATGGGTAGAGAGATAAAAGGAGATGAGATGCTGGAAGGTGCAGCATTGCTGAGATCTTTATAAATGAGAACCAGAACTTTGAATTCCAATATAGAAAGGGGCTATAAGTGCCATGCCTGACGAGGAAAAGCAGCTTTTATAGATTAGTAAGAAAAATGAGACTGGCAGCTGCATTCCATATGTATAATAGTGGAGCCAGTCTGAAAAGCAGAAAAACGATTAATAAAGTGTTACAGCATATGAGGCAGGAAATTATTACGGAATAAATTAGTTCAAAATATATTTGACATATCTCTTCTCAGATTGTCATTTTTCATGGTAGCCATATTGTAGTCAGTCCAATGTGCAACTGGTCAGTTGTTTGGTTGCTTGTTCTGAGAATAGCTAAAGCTTGTGGTCTATTGAATTTGATAGAAAAGAGATGCTTTCCAATCTTTTCACCCTACAGACTCAGGCCCCATGCACACGACCGTATTTTTAATCCATCCGTAAATACTGTCCATAAATACGGATCCGTAGTCATTTATAGTTATCCGTAAATCATCCGCATTTACGGAAGGGTGTCCGTATTGCATATGTGATGCATTCGTATTTACGGATCCACTAAAAAACAGGGAGGAATCTAGGGTAATCCCCTGGCGTTGCATAGCAACACTTCTGTAATTACGGATAGCTACAGATGCACATCCGTAGCCGTCCATAATTATGAAAGCGCCCATAGACTTCTATGGAGAGTCCGTGCCGTAACTACAGTGAAAAAAGGACATGTTCTATCATTTCTACGGCACGGACACCCATCCGTAAAAATTCGGAAAGGTGTCCGTAGCTCATAGAAATGAGTGGGTTCGTAATTATGGTCTGTAATTACGGATGAAAAATACGGTTTTGTGCATGGGGTCTAAGGCCTCATGAACACGACCGTGTTCGGTCCGTGTTATAAGGACTACATGTCAGCCGCATTTCCTGGACCGAACACAGTTCGGGGAGCTGGGCTCCTAGCATCACAATTATGTATGATGCTGTGAGTCACTGCCTCCCCGCGGGACTACTGTAAAATGTATCAGTATGGGACAGTAGTCCCGCGGTGAGGCAGGGACACCTAGCATCGTACATAACTATGATGCAAGGAGCCAAACTACCTGAACTGTGTTCGGTCTGGGGAATGTGGCCCACATGAGGTCCGTATATCACCGACCAAACAGGGTCATGTGCATGAGGCCTTAGTGTACTTTTACACAGCCCGATATAGACTGTGAAAACGAGCGATGATCAACAACTCGTTGATCTGCGCTAGTTTCACAAGAAACAATGATCAGTGATGAATTGGGACAAGCGATCATTACTAAGATCGTTCATTACCATACATTTTGACAGTTTACACAGGGAGATGTGCTGCTGACTAGTAACCATTTTATTGGCCACGTAAGCGAGCAGATCAGCTGATGAACTCTCATTTGCCTGATCATTGGCCCTTGTAAAAGGACCTTAATACAGACAAACTATGGATCCTATGGATATGTCATAAATGTCCCTGGCAGGAAAACCCCTTTAACCCCTTAGAGACCAGCCTATTTTAGGCCTTAATGACCAAGCTATTATTTACATTTTCCATCGTCGCATTAAAAGAGCTATAACTTTTTTATTTTTCCGTCGATAAAGCTGTATAAGGACTTGTTTTTTGCGGGACAAGTTGTATTTTAGTATAGCACAATTTTTGGGTACATAAAATGTATTGATTAACTTTTATTAACTTTTTTTGGTGCGAATAGGAAAAAACCCAGCAATTTCGCCACTCTTTTCATGCGTCCTAAATTTACGCAGTTTACCGTGTGGTAAAAATAACATAACTTTATTCAGCGAATTGTTATGATTGCAACGATACCAAATTTATTTTACTTTTTATGTTTTCCTACTTAGCACAGTAAAAACACTTTTTTTTTCTTAAACTTATTTGTTTTTGTGTCTCCATATTTGAAGAGCGATATTTTTTTTATTTTCCCGCTTATGCAGCTGTATGAGGGCTTTTCTTTTGCGGGACGACTTTTAATTTTTATAATTTTGTAGTACATGCGACTTTTTGATCACTTTTTATCACATTTTTCATGAAGCAGGATGAACAAAAAACAGTAATTCTGACATTGTTTTTTATTTTATATTTTACAGTGTTCATTGTGCTTGTTAAATACATAATATCTTTATAGTTGGGATTGTCACGGATGTGGCAAAACCAAATGTGTGTAACTTTTTTACATTATTTGGGATTTTTATTTATTTATTGCAAACTTTATTTAATTTTTTTTCACTTTTTTTTTAGTCCCACTAGGGGACTTTACGATGCGATCGTTTGATCGCCTTCATAATACACTGCAATACTTCTGTATTGCATTGTCTTATTGCCTGTCAGTATAACACTGACAGGCACCTGTTAAGCCATTCCTTTTGGCAATGCCTAGCAGGCATCCACTACGGGCAGACCTGCGGGCCTTTACAAGCCCCCAGCTGCCATCGAAGCCACCGGTGCATTGTGACCGTAGTGTCGGTGGGGTGGGAGAAGGAGTCCCCTCCCTCCAAAACCACTTAGATGCGGCGCTCGCTATTGAGTGCCGCATCTAACAGGTTAAATAGGCGGTAGCTGAGAGCAGGGAGTTTTAACTGCTCCTGACGCCGCAGATTTATTCTGATGCAGCGTCGTGAATAGGTGTATGCATCAGAATAAAGCCCGTTAGTGGCCGCCGTGAAAAGGCGTATTTGCGGTCACTAACGGGTTAAGGACAGAGATAATTTTCTTCTTTTTTACCTTTCCACATTCCGTCAGCTATAAGTTTTTTTGTTTTTAACAGTTTAATACCTTATTATTTCTGCTATATATAAGTTAATGTACCATTTATATTAAAGTTTTATTATGGCGAAATGCATAAAAAGCCAATTCTGCCAAAGATTTTTTTATTTTGTTTACCCAGCTCACCATTTACCTTAACTGACATTATAACGTTATTGTATGAGTTGTTATGAGTGTGGGGATACCTAATATGTGTATGTTTTTAAATGTTTTAATATTTTTATGTAATACAAATTATTTAATAAAAATAATTGTGTTTATCATATTTTTTTTCATTTGCGTGATCATTCATTTATTTTAACTTTATTTTATTACTTTTAAAAATAATTTTTCCCGGTAGTGAACATTTACTTATAAATACTTTTTGGAAAATAATGTCATATTCTATAAGACATTTCATTCAGTTCTGTGAAAGTAAAAATGCACAGGCATCCGTTAGGGCATACCCAAGGAATAACCTAACAGCCACTAATAATAGTAATTAACCGTCAACTGTGGCATTCACAATGCCGGGTCTGACCGCCACTGGACAACAGTAACACCCTCTTTTTGTCAGCACTTTGATCCACATGAACAAGTGGTGTTTTAGGGGTTAGATGAGTTTTGTCCCATCTCGGTCGTTAGTACAGGAGGGCAGCTGGCACTTTACGATAAACACTTTCTTGCCCCCTAAAAATATATATTATTGAAAAGATTAATCACATCTTACACACAGAATTCTGTCATTTCACTGTTCAATCAGCAAATAACACAAACATTAGTGCACACAGCACAATAAATCTATGCTGCTACTGATCTGCAAGGACCTTCAAGCCACGCCCCCTCCTATGTACAGAGCAAGAAGAGCAAATTCAACACCATTAACCCCTGCCACTCTACACCTCTGCTGTCTGGTGAGTTCAGGGGAGGGTGAGAGCACTATAGCTGCCAATATCTTGTATTTCTGTGTCTGACATTGTTATGGGGCACTGTGGCTGGCATTGTTATGGGGCACAGTGGCTGGCATTGTATTGGGGCACTGTGGCTAGCATTGTTATGGTGCACTGTGGTACCCTATTGTCTCAATATTAACCAGAAAATGCACAGTTAAAGGCAAAACCTTTTTTTTCTCCTCTTCTATGCTACAATTTATGGGTGTGACTTATGGTCCAGTGCGTCCTATAGTCTGTAAAATACGGTATACCCTTTTTATTTCCTTTATTGCTAGCAGTGGTCGGGGTTGAGTGAAGCCCCATTCCAAGTTTTACTGAGGGACTCCATAATTCCTTTTGTCTATAGCTAATCCATAATAATCCAATAAGTATTTATTGACAGTATTACTTTCCAAATTGGCCACAGATATGATTGATGGAAATGGGGAAATCTGAACAATTTACCATTTAGATTACTTAATTAAGTCAATTCTTGTACATATGGACCTCATATTAGGTTGATAAATGATCAGAAGAAATATGACATCTCTAAACTACAAAAAATAAGGTAAAATTTCAGTCCAGACTAGCGAGATCAATGATACTATGATTTTAGCAGTTCACTGTAAATTATGTGATTCAGTTATAATTCTGCAATTATATATTGCAGTAATTACAAAATTTACAGCAGAAACGAATTGCTTGACTCCGCTCTCTAATACAATTGTGGGTCCATTTTTTTTTTAAGTGAATGTCCAGTTTTACTCACCATTGTGTTCATTTTATATACAGTACATAGGTCAAAAATCTGTGGTCAGATTCTTTTTTAATGGTTGGAGCTCTGCTTTTCTGTTACGGAGCTCCAAACCCTTATTTCCCCTCCATACAGTCATAGAGTTTAAGGGTATGTTCACACGTAGTCAACAAAAACGTCTGAAAATCCAGAGCTGTTTTCAAGGGAAAACAGACCCTGCTTTTCAGACGTTTTTTTACCAACTCGCATTTTTCGCTGCGTTTTCACGCCGTTTTCGCTGCGTTTTTTACGTCCGTTTTTGGAGCTGTTTTCATTGGAGTCTATGAGAAAACAGCTCCAAAAACGACCAAAGAAGTGTCCTGCACTTCTTTTGACGAGGCTGTATTTTTACGCGTCGTCGTTTGACAGCTGTCAAACGATGACTCGTAAATAACAGGTCGTCTGCACAGTACGTCGGCAAACCCATTCAAATGAATGGGCAGATGTTTGCCGACGTATTTGAGACGGATTTCCAGACGTAAAACGAGGCAAAATACGCCTCGTATACGTCTGAAATTTGGCCGTGTAAACATACCCTAAGGGTATGTTCACACGGCCTATTTACGGACGTAATTCGGGCGTTTTTGCCCCGAATTACGTCTGAAAATAGCGCCTCAATAGCGCTGACAAACATCTGCCCATCTGTTCGTCGATTGGCGGTCATTCTCTCCTTTTACAAGGAGCATTGATCAGTAACGTATGGAGACAAGAGTTTATTACCTAGATCATTCGTTCCTGGACATTTCCATCACGTCGGCCACACATTTCCCTGTTTTCACAATGAGATTTGCTGCCGACTATCGAGCACTTTATTGGCAGCTAAAACGAGCAGATCAGCCGATGAATGAGCGTTTGCTCATTCATTGACTGATCGTTGCCCTGTTTGTCCAAATATTGGCCCATGTAAAAGGGCCTTAAAGTGAAATAAATGTCAGATGCTAATCTGCTGTCACTTCAATGCAAAGCAAACAAACCCAAAGATGCAGTAGCACCCCGCGGTCGCTGCGATACATTCAAACATTTAATATTTTTATTATTTTATATTGAATTACTGCTATATGTACTATACCTATAATTGGCAGGTTTCTATCACACACCCACAATTTTCTGTTTACAAAATGTGTTCAAAATATACGCTAAGAACCTCACCTTTATAGGTATAGTAAAAATGGCAGCATGCAATATAAAACACTAAGAATATTAAAGTTTGTAAAAAAAATAAAATCTTATCCTCTTCCAGTGTGCTGCTTTTCCTTTGCGTTTGTTTGCATATTTGTACTAGTTTATAACTAGCGTTAGCTTTAGGAGATATGCTATGATCTGCTGTGAATGATGACAATCTCTGTACATCGCTGTAAAATATGTTGGTGCTGTATAGGCAATAATAAATAAATGCTTGAAATAGTCAAATAATTTTAAGCCCTCGATACAAGAAGTGTTGTATAAAGCAGATGGAAAATCTCCCAAGTTAAAATATTCCTCCCTATTTCTCACGTTCTGTAGAACTATCTGCAGCAATAAATTTAATTTAAGCAGAATTCTAGATACCTGCAGCCAAATGATATGGTTCTCCTTTTATGCAGTAACCAATTCCTACTGTCTTGCATCTTTAATTATGTTTCAATTGATGGGGTCCTGTAAATACTATTGATTGTGGCTGATGTGGACTGTAACGCAATGCAAAGTATGCATCAGAATTCAAATGGCAGAGCTGCCAAAGAAGACGCTGCCGCCTTAAAAGAACCTTTCTTTAGTTGATAGGTCCTTTGTTAAATATTCCCATACTTATCTCGCAATATTTCCACCTTCGAGTTGATAAGAGGCAGGAAGAGTTGAAACAGAGCGATATTTCAGCCGTTCTGTGTGGAGTTCATTGTGACTTTTTTTTTATCAGCTGCAGGAATAGAGGGAGAGTGAATTAAAGTCGAGCTGCAGAACTCGGAGTCAAGATAACAATACAAATAGATTTTCTCTAACAGAGAAAAACAGCTGTCTCCATTATTTCAATGCTTCACCTTTCTCCATTCCATTAATTGGGTCTTTGATCACAGGCTGAGGTGGAGAGGGCCTGATAAGGAATAGGTTATTAGTAAAGTAGCCTGGAGGAATGAATTGGGCCATGTACTTGCTGCAAAAGATGAGATAAAGCCATAATGCTTCTGTACGTGAGTGCTAGAGAGTGATAGAGGGCCTTTACACAACCCTGAACTGCCGGCGAACGGAGCTCGCTAATACTCTGGTGATATGATAGCTAATGCAGGATAGAAATTTAGCTCGCGGGAATGGAATAGGATAAAAATTCCATAAAAGCTTTCCCTTAAAAGGCTTACACTGTTATATCAAATTGTGTCACAAAATTTGTAAAAAAAAAAGTTTTTGATCTCCCTGCATGTTAAGCACCACTACAAGCTTTACGTATCAGTAGCGGTAAAAATGACTGTTACATTTTTCCCCATAGCTCTAATATTGGCAGCTTTTGAAGTAGCAGCGGAGCTAAATTGGAGGAATTAGATGTGATTGAATCAGATCCTGATTATTTTTCATTTCTTCAGATCAGGCTTTAAGTGACTTGAAAAGTCTTCAAGAACTTGCTATCTTGTAATCCATTTTTCTTTTTTCTTTTTCGCCCATTGCCGGAGGAATAAATGTCCGCAGGGAATAAGGCCATATTGGTTTGTTGTTAATGTACTGGAAAGAGGGAACTATGGAAAAAAGATAGTTAATATTAAATTCTGAACACAAGGTTATCTTCCTGCTGCACATGCTTCATTGCCCTAGGCTGGGGTAATCTGTTAATAGCATTCAGCCAAAATGACACCATTAAGAATCTAAGTCTGTGCAGTTTTGCAAGTGGAGTGATGTATATGGCTGGTGTTCTATCATCATGGATGCAATAAATTATCTATGCTGCTAAAAGTGGATGCAGTACAGAAGTTTTCATAAAACTACAATCCAGGCATTGGAAATCTAAACATATGGTGGCACTTCACTAGGGGATTTGCTTGTTATGAGGATTTTTTATTTATTTTCGCTTTATGTTATACTATGAAAAACTGAATGTACATGTATCTGACTCAAATGGCATTAAAAGGAACTAATATGCTAAACAACTGCACATCTCCATTAGGATTAAACAAATGCTATATGGCTCACATTAATAGTACAATTATTATCAGTCTAGATGTAGAGCCATTTTACACACACACACACGCACGCACGCACGCGCACACACACACACACATGGGAGAGTCTTATTTTAAAGCTCATTTTGATTAGGGAAAAAATTTGAAAATCCACATGTGATACCATACCATGTGCCTTTGGCCACACTTCGGGCACGTTCAGACATGGTGGAATTCTGCTGCGGACAGTTTGTCCATTGGTTTCCACACCTTTTTAGTTATCTTCGCGCAGACGTTGCGGACAACTCCGCTGTGGACCATAGGCTGCGGTGCGGAATATTGTGTCCGCAGCATGCACTGTCTGTTGCGGACTTGTTGCGGAATTTGTCCATTGACTTCAATGGAGTTTAAAAATTACGCAATGAAACCCGCAGATGTAATGTGTGTTGCGTTGCGGATTGCTTTCAGGAACAGGATATTTCATCATTCTGGCTGGACCTATGTGTGTCGAGGTCTATAGCCAGACTGAGATGGAATGTTTGAAAGAGAGCAGGGTGTGATCCGAACCTGAATCCGCAACGACAAATCCGCAGCATTTTACTTAACATTTTAGCCAAATCCGCAATGGAATCTGCAACGTGGATTATGTGCAGCATTGATGCGGACAGCATCTGCAGAATTCCGCCACGTCTGAACATGCCCTTAGGGTGCGCTCACACGTGGCATACTTGCATTGTATTTCCGTAGCACAGGAATGCCGCGTCATCCAGGGAGGTCGGACTGGATGTCAAAAGAGGGACGCGTCACCAAGACAACGGTACGTATGAACTTCTTTTACTTTCAATGGCTGCGGAAACTCTTCCCGAAAGGGCTGCCCCCTCCCTATCCATCACTGATAGAGAGAAGGGGCTGCCGATTAGTGCAGAGAAAACGGGTCTGTAAATACGGGTGGAATACTGGTGACAACGGACTCGTATTTACGGGCACGGGTCCGTAAATACTGGTGGAATACGGGTCGAATACGTGTGACAAAGGATCTGTATTTACGTCAGTATTTACGGGAGGAAAAAAATACGTTCCAATGGATGCAGTCAATCAGAGAGTGGCCAGATAGTAATAGAATTAAAAAGAAACAGACAAACAGAAAAAATATTTGAATGAAATAAAAAACCTACACAACCCTCGCTAACCATTTTATTGAAAATACAAAACGCCATAATCAAATTAGTCCTCGAGGTGCAGTTGGTGATGACTATGGATGATGGACGGAGAGCATTAAAAATTGAATGCAGATCACGGGGAGATAAAGAGAAGTACATTATTCCTTTACTATGATACTTGTACTTGCATCAATTGTGGCACTATTTCTTTACTGTGACGTATGTGGCATTATGTTCATAATTGTGCTGTGACTGAGTGTGATATCCCTTTACTGTAACACCACTTTGTGCATTATGCCTTTAATGTGACATAACTGTGTGCAGTATCCCACTACTGTGATGATATTGTTTGCACAGATCCCAAGTTGTAAATTTGCTAAGTAGGTTATCCGTGTGCCATGAAAACACTGTGCACATTATCTCTATGCTGTGACATCACTATGTGCATTATGCCTGTACTATGCATTATCCCACTACTGTGATATTACTATTGCCATGATTCCTAAGCTGTAGCTTTACTCAGCGAATAATTTTTGTACAGTGAAATCACTGTGTGCATTATCTATTCTGTGACATTACTTTGCACATTATTTCTGCATTGTGACATCAATGTGTGCATTATTCTATAGGAAAATACACATGGAACAGATGGGTGGCTAAAATATTCATAAGGTTTTTATGCTCTAAACTTACTTGCTGCTTACAGTAGCCATAGTATGGTGGGGCCCAATTCCAAATTTTACTATCGGCCCCATGATTATGTATTCGGCTCTTGACCAGACAGCATCATACAAATCCTTCAATGTGATATGCAGAAGAAGGTTGTCACGTTGGGTTCGTGGACCCACTGGACCATACCGCCTTGATGGTATGGCAGCTGGCCAAAAGGGCGCAGGTCACAGTCTATAGTTCGTATAGGGTACCTGTAGCAGCTCGGACAGTAGCAAGACAGGCTCGGCTTGGACTAGGCAGCAGGTAGACGTCAGGCGTGGAGTAGAAGGACAGGAGTGGAGCACAGCAAGACTACAGCACAGCACGGCACTTGACCAGGATAGCACAGGATACAGGATGCAGGTACGGGGAACACTGGGAACTGGAAAACACTAGGAGACCATTTGCATAGACAAGCTAGGATACGACAAACAACGCTCAGGCATGGGAGGAAGGGGCTGGGCCCTTCTTATAGCCCAGTGTGCTCTGCTAGCAATCAGCTCAATCTCCCACCTGTGTGTGCTTTGGCTTCTTAAAGAGTCTCTGTCACCACATTATAAGTGGCCTATCTTGTACATAATGTGATTGGCGCCGTAATGTAGATTACAGCAGTGTTTTTTATTTATTCATTCATTTACACAGCACATAGCGATATAGCTATATCGCTATGTGCAGCCATATACACAAACACTAACGTTACTGCAGTGTCCTGACAGTGAATACACATCACTACCAGCCAGGACATGATGTCTATTCAGAATCCTGACACTTCGCTAACGTTTCTGTGAGATTTACAGCAAGTAAAGCATAATCTCGTTTTAAATGACAGTTTACAGCATAATCTCGTGAGATTACGCTTGCCTTGCTGTAAATCTCACAGAAACGTTAGCAAAGTGTCAGGATTGTGAATAGACATCACGTTCTGGCTGGAGGTAATGTATATTCACTGTCAGGACACTGCAGTAACGTTAGTGTTTGTGTATGTGGCTGCACATAGCGATATTGCTATATCGCTATGTGCTGTGTAAATGAATGGAGAGAAGTGTATGACGCTGATTGGTCAGCGTCATACACTTCTCTCCACAACGCCCACTTGGCCAAAAAGTAAAACACGCCCAGTTGTCCATTAAGAAACTCATTAGCATAAAATAAGTCATAAATCCATCAAAAATGATCGTTTTTCTAAATAAAAACCACTGCTGTAATCTAGATTACAGCACCGATCACATCATGTACAAGATATGGCACTTATAATGTGGTAACAGAGCCTCTTTAAGTCTGGACTGAGCTCGCAAGCGCACCCTTGTGGTCTCTGTAGAACAGGACGGCCGTATGTGCAGACATCTCTGGAGAGAAGGGCGTCGACTGGATGGAAGGAGTTCGTGGTCAGCGACCACGGACGTTATAAAGGGATATACAATTTTGTCAAATATTGGACAAATAGAAAGACTTTCTTTGTCAATTCCATTATTTCCTATAACTATACCTAGGCCTTAACTGTTGACATTTCCCTAACCTGTTGTAAATGCCTGAATAATCACCAAATAATTTCAGGAACAAATAAAACAAATATAAAAAATACGAGAGCAGGTATAGAGGAAAATACCAAACAAATGTTCTCAAAACTTTTCCAGAGAACACAGAGCTGTAAGAATTGGATTAGTATGAAAGAAAAGTGAAGTGTTTGGCAGCATGCCAAGTGAAACAAAGCCATTAATGTGAAATAGTACTTGACCTTTAATTATAAACTGTGAAAAAATATCACATCATAAAATAGGAAACGATACACAGCAAGAACGGAATTTTAAATAGGGTTTTGTAACGTGCTCCACTCCACTTTGAGTTATGTTTATTAAGCGTCTTTTTTGTTTTTTGTTGTTTATGTCTAATAGAAAATCACCATTGTGGACAAGATTAATGTAGCATTCCATTTTCTGTTAATTTTATTTAATTTTATTTAATTTTTTTAATTATTACCCCAATTTTACAGCCCTTATTCCTAATACTATATCACTGCTGTTGTAATTAGACCCACTTTTTGTGCCCCTATGCTTAATATTATATCACTGCTGTTCTAAATATCTTCCAGCTGACTAAATTATCACTAATTTTCCTCAAGACCACTGGATATATATTGTTAAATACACTAATTGGTATTTGTACCTCTGAAAACCCTTCCTGTTTCCAGCTTGCCACCTGACCCTGTTAGCGCCTGCAGTCCATGATTTTTTTACACCTCTCCCTCCTTTCATTATTTGCCTTTTCTCAATCTCTTTTACAAAATAAAGTTGCTTTTATAATTTAAAAAAACTTAAGGTAATATTGCTCAGAATATAAATATGAATGCATTCTAGAGGCATATCATCATGTGACAGTTTTCTCTTTCTATAGATCTAACTTTGCGGACAAGGACACATTTTTGCATACCATTAACACAACCACTAGACCCCACTTATCCTGTATTGTTCTGTCTACAGTGTGCTGTTTGCTCACTGTTGAACTTCATTGCAGAGCTGTCATCATAGATGGATGCCGTGTCAAAGTGGATAAACGGAAACTAAAGAGAAAAACATGATAATCAGAAAATACAGAAATCCACTAAAACTTTTAAAAAAAAAGAATTGCCCCTATAGGTTTTCTCTGGTTAAGACAATCTCAAGTTGGGCAAATAGGTGTAATAGAGGAGGGTTCAGCCATTCCGGATTTTACTACCTCCTTAAAACGACAAACTCTCACACACGAGGATCTGGTGATCGCCAGCCATCATCAACTAATTGTCATGACCCTAAAATGGGTTGTCCAAATTGGAAAATCTGTCGCTAGATAGATCCAGTAAGGAGCCGCAATACAGTGCCGATAGAAGTCTGTATAGCTTTTCCTCTGACACTTTTCCGTTGTCAGACGAAGGCCATAAGAGTGCCTTTCTGGCTTCTGTCTGGCTTGTATAAGGCAATATACCACAAATAAAAGGTAGGGAATAGCGTAGTAGACTTTGCTATTCTATTCTTAAAAGTCCAGTAAAGAAAAATTAGGGAGGATAGTCGAGCCCCTATGCGGGTTGATATGAGTTAAGTGTTGGGGCCATGCACTAGGCTGGGTGGGTGTAGGGTTTTCTATGTGTGGCAGCGTGGTGGGCACATACAACCTCACTTCAGCGTGGGTGGGGCTTCAGTGCGGCCTATACAAGATGTACTGGAGTAGCAGCAGCGGCCAGAGCTCCACTTGGTGCCAGCCTGGTCTTGTTGGGATTGAGCAGCGTTATAAGGGAGGTGGCTAAGTAGGCGACTTATCCCACTGTATGCCTATACAGCGGTATACGTCGCAGCATTCAGTCGGATTTATACGACTGGAATTCTGATGTATACCTTTGATAAGAGGCTCAAAAAGTGGTGTGAACAGAGCCTTAATTTGACACAAATAAATTTGCAGCATGCTCCATTGAATATGGTAGTATGGAGGTATTATTCCCAAGAACATTTGCTTCTGATAGAGATATCTCCATAATACGGGGGCACACAGAGTGTCTATGGCTCTTTATAAACACTGTTTGCCTCTGCAGGGGCTTTAAATGTCTAGTGTCAAATAACCTTATTTTGGCAATGCAGAAATTACTAATTATGCCCTATAATGCTTTCTAAGCAGATGATGACATTATACTAGATATAAATGATATCTTCAGTTACAATTTTTCAGAAAAATACCAGATTTCTAGCAGAATATTAATCTATCATCTTATTTTGTTCATGGCTAGCAGACGTTTATTAATCTTTCCTTCTACGGGTATACTAATAAACTCTATGAAATATTGATGCCCTAGTAGTGTTGATTTTTTTGTACTTGTAAAATACTATTCAGCCGCACAACAGGTTGCAGATAGAATAAAAACAGGTCTATTTGTATACTCGCTGCATCACGGTCTGTTCATTATTTGTTTTTAATAAGGTAAGTGCATGAAGGCTCACAACACCGACAGGATGCTGCGATATACTGGTGACAGGTGGTAGGTAGCTCAGTGTTGTTATTAAATGCCGAGTGGCATTGCAAGTACCACTGTGTTCTGACACTGACAGGTGGTACTGTATGAAAAATAGCAACTGGCAATGACGGCTCTAGAGATGCGCAGGAAGATAACAGTTACAATGACTTTTTTTTTTATCTGAGTAATTGATTTCAGCCATTATTTTATGTGATGTTTTTGCATTCATTTTTATGACGTTACATTTAATTTTAATACATTCTTAGTTTTGGACTTATCGTCTTTCTTGTTGATATGATGAAAGGGTTAAATAGATTTAAGCTCCACTAAGTGTTGACAACATGCAATTAAGCAGCTCCTGTTCAGCGGAAGTAACTTCTGGGAAATGCCATTTATATGGCAGTCCTTGGAGTAAATGCTTTACCCACATAATCTATCCATATGGTGCCTTGGTAAATAAAAAATAAAGGTTGATATTTGTCTTTGAGTTAGGAAAAATGGGCTCTTCAATTCATAACTGATAAGTCTGGATTTACATCATGTCTGCTTCATAAGACCCACCATGTCAGAAGTTTTAACTTAGCTCTTCACGCTAGCATCATCGCTTCCATCCATAATGAAGACATGACAGCCAAAACATATCCCAACAAATACTGACTTATCCCAATGTCTTACAATGGGATCCATCGGGTAACCACCAGGGTTCCTACTATTTTTGACACCAAGAACAGCACTAAAGACTACACTAGTCTTGCCATTAAAAATACCAGAACCCCTGCTAAAAAGCAAATACCCTTGTGTGAACAAAATCCTACACTAAAGGGTTTAGGAAGGTGTAGACTCAATGTTTTTCGACGCTATCTCCTAGGTATCATGGCATGGCAGTATCCAATCTTATATTTGTTATACAGCAGCTGATGCGTTGAAAATCGATTTTTCCTAGGTTAATGGCAAAAATGACCAAGCCATGGTGTAGTATGTTTATAGTGAAGCTGTAGCGTTGGTATAAGTGTACTCGCATGTAAGATAAAGCACATTTTGCTATGGAGGCAGCAGGGCTGGATCCCCCTTCGATTTGGTCCAGTAGTGTTTAGAATTGTTGAAATTTAAATCTTCTCCCTGTGGGACCAGTCAGGCAGTAAAAATAGTCAGACCAATAATGTGTCTGTGTGGCTACCAGCACCTTCTGGTGATAGTAAACTGACTCTTTGTCCAAGAGAAGTGCAATAAATATTTATTCCAATATTAAGTAAAAACATAAAATAACTTAAAAGCATAAAATAGAGTTTAAGATTTCACAGGGTTAGACCCGCTTCATCAGGAGTCATAAAGTTCCAAAGTCCTACACTGTCTTGTGGGCATTTTGGTTCCACAGCAAAATATAAAGTTGCTTACATATATGGTTAACCATCTAATGGTACTTGTCAGAATTTGATAGCATTTTCATGGGATAAGTTGCTGCTAAGATGGTGTATGTTTATAGAATATATACAATATTAAAGAAAAGTTCCCTCTTGAAAAAAAAAAATCAACTGTAAAGGATCTGCAGGGCACAGCTTCTGTGTATACGCCCATAGGTACTCAGTCTGCACCTGCTTCTATGTCTGTGAGACTGACTCCATCTTCCACCACTCAGGAAGGCAGGCTTAGGAGTGGGAGAGCCTATCACAGCCTGGCCAGACGGAGCTAGCTCCCGCCCTCTGTCTATTTATACCTGCCTTTCCTGTTCCTCCTTGCTTGTGATTCTTCTCGTGTGGTTTCCTGGCCATGCTGCAGCTTCTGAACTATTTGACCCTGCTTCATACTGACCCTGGCTTACTGACTAGTCTCCTGCTCTGCGTTTGGTACCTCGTACACTCCTGGTTTTACTCGGCTTGTTCACTACTCTCCTGCTCAGCGTTTGGTACCTCGTACACTCCTGGTTTGACTCAACTCGTTCACCACTCTTGTTGCTCACGGTGTTGCCGTGGGCAACTGCCCCATTTCCCTCAGCTTTGTGTACCCTTGTCTGTTTGTCTGTCGTGCACTTACTGAGCGTAGGGACCGTCGCCCAGTTGTACCCCGTCGCCTAGGGCGGGTCGTTGCAAGTAGGCAGGGACTGAGTGGCGGGTAGATTAGGGCTCACTTCTCTGTTTCCCTACCCCCTTCATTACATAATCACAAGCCCATATACCTAGGCTACCCTGGTCCATCACACTACTATGGACCCCCTTGAGACCCTGGCTCAGCAAATGCAGGGTCTCTCCCTACAGGTCCAGGCCCTGGCTCAGAGGGTCAACCAGCCTGACGCTACCATGGTAGAGCCCCTCACCTCACCTCTTGAACCCCACCTCAAGTTGCCTGACCGGTTCTCAGTGGACCGGAGGACTTTTCTCTCCTTTCGGGAGAGTTGTAGGCTCTACTTTCGCTTAAATCCTCACTCCTCAGGTTCTGAGAGCCAGCAAGTGGGTATAATTATGTCCCGGCTCCAGGACGGGCCCCAAGAATGTGCCTTCTCCTTGGCTCCTGACGCCCCTGAACTTTCCTCCGTTGATCTTTTCTTTTCTGCTCTCGGACTCATTTATGACGAGACTGACAGGACTGCCTTTGCCGAGAGTCAGCTGGTGACCTTACGTCAGGGTAAGAGACCTGTTGAGGAGTATTGTTCTGACTTTAGGAAGTGGTGCGTAGCTTCTCGGTGGAATGACCCTGCCTTAAGGTGCCAGTTTAGGTTGGGTCTGTCGAACGCCCTTAAAGAACTCCTAGTTAGCTATCCCTCTTCTGACTCCCTAGACCAGGTTATGGCGTTAGCGGTACGACTTGACCGACGTCTCAGGGAACGACAACTTGAACGTTTTTGTGTTTTCCGCTCTGACTCCCCCATGATGCCTCCCGAGGTCCGTTGCATCGCTCTTCCACAGAAGACTCGGAGGTACCTATGCAACTCGGGGCCTCCGTGTCCCCCCGACAACGTAGAGAGTTCCGCAGGAAGAATGGTCTCTGCTTCTATTGTGGGGATGACAAGCATCAAGTGAACACCTGTCCTAGGCGTAAGAATAAGCAGCCGGAAAACTTCCGCGCCTAAGTGATCATCGGGGAGGTCACTTGGGCGCACAGGTATTTCCCGTAAATATGAAACGTAATAAAATCTTGCTTCCCTTTCAGGTCTCTTTTGGTGGTAGGTCTGCTACCGGCAGTACCTTCGTGGATTCAGAGTCTTCTGCTAATATCATGTCTGTGGAATTTGCTATGTCTCTAGCTATGCCTTTGATTGATTTGCCTAAATCTGTAGTGGGTATCGACTCCACTCCTCTTGCTAATGGTTATTTTACACAGCATACCCCTGTTTTTGAACTCCTTGTTGGCTCCATGCATTTGGAGCAGTGCTCTGTACTGTTGATGCAGGGATTATCGTCTGATTTGGTTTTAGGCCTTCCCTGGTTGCAGTTGCATAATCCCACTTTTGACTGGAATACTGGGGAGCTTACCAAATGGGGTAATGAATGCTTGACGTCATGTTTTTCTGTTAATTCTATTTCTCCCCCTGAGGAGGTGAACACGCTACCTGAGTTTGTTCAGGACTTCGCTGATATTTTCTCTAAGGAGGCCTCCGAAGTGTTACCTCCTCATAGAGAATACGATTGCGCTATCGATTTGGTACCAGGAGCTAAGCTCCCTAAGGGTAGGATATTTAATCTCTCTTGTCCCGAACGTGAAGCCATGAGAGAGTATATCCAGGAATGCCTGGCCAAGGGTTACATTCGCCCCTCTACTTCTCCGTTAGGTGTTGGCTTCTTCTTCGTAGGGAAGAAGGATGGTGGTCTTAGGCCATGCATTGACTACCGTAACTTGAATAAGGTCACTGTAAGGAACCAGTATCCCCTTCCTTTGATTCCTGATCTCTTTAATCAGGTTCAGGGGGCCCAATGGTTCTCTAAGTTTGATCTACGGGGGGCGTATAACCTTATCCGCATCAATTAGGGGGATGAGTGGAAGACTGCGTTTAACACGCCCGAAGGTCATTTCAAATACCTCGTCATGCCCTTTGGGTTGTGTAATGCTCCAGCGGTCTTCCAGAATGTCATAAATGAGATTTTAAGAGATTACCTGGGGGTATTTCTTGTAGTATACCTTGATGACATACTTGTGTTTTCCAAGGACTGGTCCTCCCACATTGAGCATGTCAGGAAGGTGCTCCAGGTCCTTTGGGAAAATAAAATGTTTGCGAAGACCGAAAAATGTGTGTTTGGGGTGCAGGAGATACCATTTTTGGGTCAAATCCTCACTCCTCATGAATTCCGCATGGACCCCGCCAATGTCCAGGCTGTGGCGGAATGGGTCCAACCTGCCTCCCTGAAGGCGTTACAGTGTTTCTTGGGGTTCGCTAATTATTACAGGAGATTTATTGCTAACTTCTCGGTCATCGCTAAGCCTCTTACGGACCTCACTCGCAAAGGTGCTGATCTCCTCCACTGGCCTCCTGAGGCTGCCCAGGCTTTTGAGGTCCTTAAGAAGTGCTTTATCTCGGCCCCGATGCTGGTTCAGCCCAACCAAATGGAGCCATTTATCGTGGAGGTTGACGCATCCGAGGTGGGAGTGGGGGCTGTCTTGTCCCAGGGTACCAGGTCCCTCACCCATCTCCGTCCCTGTGCCTACTTCTACAGGAAGTTTTCGCCCACTGAGAGTAACTATGGTATTGGCAACCGCAAACTCTTAGCCATTAAATGGGCATTTGAAGAGTGGCGCCACTTCCTGGAGGGGGCTAGGCACCAGGTAACGGTCCTTACCGACCACAAGAATCTGGTTTTCCTAGAATCTGCCCGGAGGCTAAACCCGAGACAAGCTCGATGGGCGCTATTTTTTACCAGATTCAACTTTTTGGTTACCTATAGGGCTGGGTCTAAAAATATTAAGGCTAATGCACAGTCGCGTAGCTTCATGGCCAGCCCTCCTTCGGAGGAAGATCCTGCTTGTATTTTTCCTCCAGGTATAATCATTTCTTCTATTGATTCTGATTTAGTCTCTGAAATTGCGGCTGATCAAGGTTCAGCTCCCGGGAACCTTCCTGAGGACAAGCTGTTTGTTCCCCTGCAATTCCGGCTAAGGGTACTTAGGGAAAATCATGACTCCGCACTATCTGATCATCCAGGCATCCTGGGTACCAAGCACCTCATTGCCAGAAACTATTGGTGGCCTGGGTTGCCTAAAGACGTTAAGGTCTACGTCGCCGCTTGTGAGGTTTGTGCTAGGTCCAAGACTCCCAGGTCCCGACCTGCGGGCTTACTACGTTCTTTGCCCATTCCCCAGAGACCTTGGACCCATATCTCCATGGATTTTATCACCGATTTGCCTCCATCTCAAGGCAATTCGGTGGTGTGGGTTGTAGTAGACCGCTTCAGTAAGATGTGCCACTTTGTGCCCCTCAAGAAACTACCCAATGCTAAGACGTTAGCTACCTTGTTTGTCAAACACATCCTGCGTCTCCATGGGGTCCCTGTCAATATTGTTTCGGACAGAGGGGTACAATTTGTTTCATTGTTTTGGAGAGCCTTCTGTAAAAAGTTGGAGATTGATCTGTCCTTCTCCTCTGCCTTCCATCCTGAAACTAATGGCCAAACCGAGAGGACTAATTAGTCTCTAGAACAATATTTAAGGTGTTTTATCTCTGACTGTCAATATGATTGGGTCTCATTCATTCCCCTCGCCGAATTTTCCCTTAATAACCGGGTCAGTAACTCGTCAGGGGTCTCCCCCTTTTTCTGTAATTTTGGGTTTAATCCACGGTTCTCCTCCATTTCACCTGGTAGTTCCAACAATCCCGAGTAGAGGTCGTTCATCGGGAACTGTGCACAGTCTGGGCCCAGGTTCAGAAGAACCTAGAGGCGTCCCAGAGCATACAAAAAACTCAGGCAGATAGAAGACGTTCTGCTAACCCCTTGTTTATGGTCGGGGATCTGGTGTGGTTATCGTCTAAGAACTTGCGCCTTAAGGTCCCGTCCAAGAAGTTTGCTCCCCGGTTTATAGGGCCGTATAAGGTCATTGAAGTCCTCAATCCTGTCTCCTTCCGACTGGAGTTGCCCCCATCTTTTCGAATACACATGACGTGTTTCATGCCTCCCTCCTTAAACGCTGCTCCCCGTCCTTGGCTCCCTCTAGGAAACCTCCTGTCCTCGTTCTCACCCCTGAGGGGGTGGAATTCGAGGTGGCCAAGATTGTGGACAGCAAGATGGTCCAAGGCTCCCTCCAGTACCTGGTCCATTGGAGAGGATACGGGCCTGAGGAGAGGACTTGGGTACCCGCCCGGGATGTTCTCGCTGGGGTATTGGTCAGGAAGTTCCACCTTCGTTTCCCTAATAAACCAGGTCCACCTAGAAAGGTTCCGGTGGCCCCTCATAAAAGGGGGGGGTACTGTAAAGGATCTGCTAGGCAAAGCTTCTGTGTCAACGCCCATAGGTAATCAGTCTGCACCTGCTTCTATGTCTGTGAGACTGACTCCATCTTCCACCACTCAGGATGTCAGGCTTAGTTGTGGGAGAGCCTATCACAGCCTGGCCAGACGGAGCTAGCTCCCGCCCTCTGTCTATTTATACCTGCTTTTCCTGTTCCTCCTTGCTTGTGATTCTTCTCGTGTGGTTTCCTGGCCCTGCTGCAGCTTCTGAACTATTTGACCCTGCTTCATACTGACCCTGGCTTACTGACTACTCTCCTGCTCTGCGTTTGGTACCTCGTACACTCCTGGTTTGACTCGGCTTGTTCACTACTCTCCTGCTCAGCGTTTGGTACCTCGTACACTCCTGGTTTGACTCGGCTCGTTCACCACTCTTGTTGCTCACGGTGTTGCCGTGAGCAACTGCCCCATTTTCCTCAGCTTTGTGTACCCTTGTCTGTTTGTCTGTCGTGCACTTACTGAGCGTAGGGACCGTCGCCCAGTTGTACCCCGTCGCCTAGGGCGGGTCGTTGCAAGTAGGCAGGGACTGAGTGGCGGGTAGATTAGGGCTCACTTGTCTGTTTCCCTACCCCCTTCATTACATCAACAGTAAATAACATAACTCCTTGAGATAACTTCTCCAGTTGAGTTGCTGAAAAATTTAAACGACTATGGGAGTTGCAATGTTGACCACAATAATTGTCAAACAAATTTTACAAAATAGTTAACAAACACCTAAATATATCCAAGGTTTTATGCTTCACAGGTTTATGGCTTATTCACAGTATCCCCCACATAGAAAAATCAGGGGGTCACCAACCCATGCTTGAAGTCAAAGAGGCTGGGGGAGGATATTTATAAAAACAGATGACTTCAATGGAGGGAGCCTTGAGGACACCCACCTCTCAGATATTAATAGTATTTTCTATGGAAAACATCCTAAAGTGGGAAAATCCTTTTTTTTATGTGGGTGAAACTCAAAAGGCATAGGAGCGCTGAAATCTACTTATTTTCAAGCTTGTAGTCTAACAATCACATGTTTTAGATGTTTACTTGGCAGTACATAATGTTACTGGGGCGTAGCTATAGAGTGTGCCGTGATACCAGGCCCTGGTGCAAGAGGGGATGGACCCAAAGCATAAGGGGGTCTCTAACAATGCATTATACTCTGGTTCTATCATTTCCTGTAGAGAGAGAGTTGTACACATTTACACAATGGGGGAGATTTACGAAGCTAAATGTTCCAGAATTCTGGCTCAATTTGAGCCAAATTACTGGCGGACATGCCTTACACCAGATTTATTTTGTGTTTTAAAAACTTTTTGCATCTTACTAGGCAGTCTTGAAAGGTGTCCAGAAAAGGTGCGTCGCCTGGTGGAAAGTGGCGTGGCTTAAAACACGCTAAAGTGCGCCAACATTTTGGGGCAAAATATTGGTCTAAAGCAGGGGTCTCAAACTCGGCCGGGTAAATGGGCCGCATATAGAAAAAATGGGAAGTTGACGGGCCGCATTACTTTCAAATTTGATACAATACAAAATTATTGTTAATCAATCAGTTATTTGAACTACTATAACACTATATTACTAGAATAATAATACTACATTACTATAATAATAGCGCTAGGTTTAAAATTTGAGATATTTCTCCACGTGCTTATTTCAACAATCCAGCTTTCCAGTTTAAGTGTCGCTAAATGCAGTCCGGCGGCTCAGTTAGCACACATGTCAAGATTGGGTAGCCCCTTTTTAGATAGTGCCGCAGTGCCCTCTGTGGATGCTGCCGCAGTGTCCTCTGTGGATGCTGCTGCAGTGCCACATGTTGATGCTGCCGCAGATGCTGCAACAGTGCCCTTCGCAGATGCTGCCACAGTGCCCTCCGCAGATGCTGCCACAGTGCCCTCCGCAGATGCTACCACACTGATGTCAGGGGCTTGCCCAGAGCTGGAGTCCCGGAGCAGAGCGCTAGTAGGCTCTTCCTGGCACTCCAGCTGTGCTCCTGACATCACTGGGACTCCTGCTCTGGGGAAGCCCCTGACATCATTGTCGATGTATGGACAGCGATGTCAGAGGCTTCCCCAGAGTCCCAGAGCAGAGCCTATACTAGTGCTCTGCCCGGGACTCCGCTCTGGGGAAGACCCTGACACACTGTCCATATATGGACAGCGATGTCAGGGAATTCCACAGAGTCCCGGAGCAAAGTCTATACTAGCGCTGTGCACGGGACTCCAGCTTTGGGGAAGCCCCAGACATCGTGTGTTCAAACATGGACAGCGATGTCAGGGAATTCCACAGAGTCCCGGAGCAGAGCCGATACTAGCGCTCTGCCCGGGACTCTGCTCTGGGGAAGTCCCTGACACACTGTCCATATATGGGCAGCGATGTCAGGGAATTCCACAGAGTCCCGGAGCAGAGCCGATACTAGCGCTCTGCCTGGGACTCCTCTCTGGGGAAGACACTGACACACTGTCCATATGTTGATAGCGATGTCAGGGAATTCCACAGAGTCCCGGAGCAGAGCCGATACTAGCGCTCTGCCCGGGATTCCGCTCTGGGGAAGACACTGACACACTGTCCATATGTTGACAGCGATGTCAGGGAATTCCACAGAGTCCAGGAGCAGAGCCTGTACTAGCACTCTGCCTGGGACTCCGGCTCTGGGGAAGCCCCAGACATCGCTGTTCATATGTGGACAGTGATGTCATGGAAATCCAGAGTCTCGGAGCAGAGCCGATACTAGCAGCTCTGTGTCCCGCGGGCCACGTGCTTGAGACCCCTGGTCTAAAGCATGCCAACCAAGAGGTGGTGTTAGGAAGAGAAAAAAAGTGTCAAACATGTCTAGCAAGATGCGCCAAATTTATCATACATCGTGCACCACTGTGATAAATTTGGGGCATCTTCTGCCTGCCTGATCTAGTTTTAAGCTCCCTAGGTTAAATCTTATTAATAATAATAATAACAATAATAATAATAATAATAATACATAATAATAATAAATCTGCCCCAATGTATATGAAGACATACAACCTGAGCAAGGCCCAGCTCTTTTTGGGCCCTATAGCAGTCACAGGACCTGGTTATATGATATGTACGCCCTTAAACTATGTACAACTTTGAAAACGTTCTTTTTAAAAAAATAAAAAGAAATAAATAAAAGTGTGTATCAGTGTGATTGGTGCAACTTTGTTATTACATTTTATTAAAAATTATTTAAATATTTTGAGGTACATCAGCTTTGTATCCTATATACAGAGCAGCTGTATCTGGCGCTGAGACCTGAATCTGTCAGGTCAGTGGCACTAACAGGTTCAGTAAAAGCGGGTCCTGCGTATCTGTGTCTCTGACCCGCTGTCACTGAACTCGTCAGTCCCGCTGGCCTGATGGATACAGGTTTCATTGCACGATACAGCTGCTCTGTATACAGAACATAAAGCAGCTGTATCTCAAAAAGTAAAAATATTTTTTAATAAAATGTCATTACAAAGTTGCACCAATCACACTGATACACATTTTTATTTAAAAAAAACAAACAAAAAAAAAGTTACATTGTATGCCTATGGAAAAAAAATATTCTGCAATGCAAGATCAAGAGTTGGGGAATATTTTTCACATAGGCATAAATTGACGTTTTCCCACAGCATGTTTTCACCCTGCGGAAATGCAATGCAAGTATGAGACGTGAGAACGCACCCGAACTATAACCCAACTTTGCTCCTTCATTTACTACTTGTAAAATGCATTTCAGTGTGACTTGGTTTACTTTACAAATGTCCGGCACTGCACAAATATATTTCTTAGGGTATGTGCACACGCTAGCTGTCATTTACGGCTGAAATGACAGACTGTTTTCAGAAGAAAACAGCTGCGTCGTTTCAGCCGTAAATTCTCCTCCTCGTAATATACGAGGCGTCTGTGACGCTCGTATATCTTGAGCTGCTCTTCATTGAGTTCAATGAAGAACGGCTCAAATTACGTTGCAAAGAAGTGCCCTGCACTTCTTTGCCGAGGCAGTCAATTTACGCGTCGTCGTTTGACAGCTGTCAAACGACGACGTGTAAATTACAGGTCGTCTGCACAATACGTCGGCAAACCCATTCAAATTAATGGGTAGATGTTTGCCGACGTATTGTAGCCCTATTTTCAGGCGTAAAACGAGGCATAATATGCCTCGTTTACGCCTGAAAATAGGTCGTGTGAACCCAGCCTAAGACACGCAGATTTAGGATTCTGCTGGTAACTGAATACATCAACATACTGTTCACACAGTGGCTTTTTCAAGTCCACAATACAAATGATGAGCAAAACATTTCACTAATGATATTTGTATGTGAAGTTTGCAGCATGTGACTGGTAATAATTGCTTTACTGCGGGTGCAAATACTTCCTATATAGATTTATATTATGTGACATATATATTTAAACATAAAAAAAACATTGAACATTGAATCCATTTTTATTACATTGTTCTGGTGGATCGCATAATATCACAGTGATAAGGGGTAACTGATTTTAGTTACTATTAAAATTATAACCAAGATTGCCCAAAAACATTTTTTTTAATTAAAATCGGTGTCCATGGAAACAAGCTGTCTGTAACGACTGACTTACTGCAGCGACTGTTTCCATGGGGACGTGTTGTTTAGGTCCTTAATTTATTTACATGTCTGCCAAAAGATGAGAATATCAGCCTTCCATCTGTCGAGAATCTTGATTTATTTTATGAATCAGGAATTTCTTTAGTAACTTACCATTTTGAACATATTTTATTATTTGGGGCAAAATATACGAAATGTACTCAAATAATTTTATGGAGGATCACTGCACCCTTTATAATAATGTAATTGCAATAGACTAGGATCAAAATGATCATGCAATGGATAGTTGATTTGCATGAAAACCTAAGGCTTGGTTCATACCACGTTTGCACATTTTGGGGGACTGTTTGGAACAAATGCCCCAGACGCATGCAAATGTACACCTACACGTTTGCATACGCCTGTAATTGACTCATATCTAAAATAAAACCCCATATACCGTGCTGCAATTGCTTTTCAACACAGTTGAGGCAAAGGTATACCAATTGATATGACCTAAATGTATGCCATAAAGACACTATTAGCATACATTGGGTAAATGATATGATATTTTCTGGGCACTTTAATTTCCTAGTCTATATGCCAAATGTAGAGTACAAACGTAATGTAAATCTAGCCTAACAGGTTCGTTGTCTGTAAACTATCTTTTTTTCGGTCCGGTGTCTTCTACCTAGCCACTGCTATGCTTCATGCCGCTATACCGGGGTTCACACGCATCCGCAAGACTCTAGTCTCTTAAAGAGCCAGTAGCACCAATTTCTGTTGACATCAGCTAATGCCCATGTGGCCTGGGTTTTTTATAAAGGTCCCGCCTCCTCCACTCTGGGCCTAATCAACAAGGTCCATTTAACTCCAGTGCTCGCCTAAGGTGTTATTCTTCTGATTCTACATGGAGATTTATGGGGGCAGCACCTATAGGAGGCTTTATAGGGGGCACTATATATGTGGGGCACTGTCTACAAGGGGCTCTATGTGGGACAGTGTCTACAGAGGGCTCTATAAGGGGGCACTATCTACAGGGGGCACTATGTGTGTGTGGGACACAGTGTATGGTGCTATTATAGTCTGGGATACAGTGTATGGCACTATTAGAATTAGAGGTGCGGTGTATGGCGCTATTATATTTAGGGCATAGGGCGTGTCACCATTAGAATTTTATCTTCGTTTATAGGTGCAGAAATGTAGCAAAGTGAAAAGCTGAAGACATCTAGCGGCAAACTTCAGAAATGGGCTGTGGCCGGGAGAAGTCATTATAGAGGTCTGGACCAGATGCAGAAGAAAAGTTAAACAATAACTAGAATCTGAGAAGATGTCACCTGTGAGTCACTCAATGTAAATGTTTATTCCGCCTCTAAATCAGTACTGTAGTCACTGTATGATCTGTAGCGAGATGATGGGTGGTAAGTTTTTTTTTTTTGTGAAACAGCATCTCCCAGCACATCCATACCATTGTTTGGGCCATGCTGGGAGCTTTAGTTTTATACAAACCTATACGTCAGGGGTTACACTAAATTGAGCTGTATTTGTGGTGGTGCTTTATTGATGTAGAGAGCTTGGTTCTGGTGTTGTATTTATGTACTAATCTTAGTTCTGGTGCTGTATTTATGTACTGAGCTTGGTTCTGGGGATGTATAAATGTACTGAGCTTGGTTCTGGGGATGTATATATGTATGAGCTTGGTTCTTGTACTGTATATACAGTATGTACTGAGCTTTGTTCTGATACTGTATATATGTACTGAGCTTGATTCTGGTGATATATACATCACCGCAACCATGCTCAGTACATAAATACATCACCACAACCAACCTCAGTATATATTTACAGCTGCAGAACCAACTACTACATATATACAGTACCAGAACAAAGCTCAATACATATATACATCACCAGAACAAAGGTCAGTACATAAATACTGTTATGAACGCAGTCACGGACCGCTGCCGCTCACCCGTGGTGAACGCCCGTGACCTCAACTTCCCTGCTGTCTGCTGGCGTATCCGTCCTCTGAGACGCCAGCTGGCGCAGCCTCCCAGTTCTGGACTTCCTGATAGGGTGCACGCACGCTCGTCCTCGGCCATAAAGGGCCAGCACTCGCACTTCCTACAAGTTCCCTACCCTATCCCCAGTACACTCTGGACTATAAAAAGGGCTCCGCCCTTTCACCTCTTGTCTGAGCGTTATTAGTAATCCCATGTTAGTCTTTGCAAATGGTCCCTTAGTGTTATCCTGTTCCCGTTGTTTCCTGTGCCATGCTACCTGTATCCTGTGCTGTGTTATTGTTCCTGAGCCTGTCCAGTGATTGGAGTCGTATCCTGCTACATCCATTGTCTAACGCCACGTCTGGTGCAACCTGCTGCACCTACTACCACCCGTGCCAGAGCCCTTGCCACCATCTAGACTATTTCAGGTACCCTTGTGCTACGAACCTGTATAGACCCCTGCATAGACTGTGACTTGGACATGGATCCATACCCCGTGATCACGACAGTACACTCAGGCCATGGAACCCGCTGGACAGTCCAAGATTGCAGTTCAAAAGATACAGACGGAGATGCATGACCTATGGATACGTCAGGATCAACTCCTTGAGGCTGTAAATTCCATCATGGCCCATCTGTATCAACTCACTGTTCCACCTTTGGTTCCTCCTCAAGAGGCTGCTGCCCCACTGCTTGTGGCTCTCCCTGTCTGTTCTGCATCCACAGCTTCACTGCCTCTTCCTCCTCGCTATAACAGTGATCCCAGAGCCTGTAGAGGGTTCATCAACAAATGCACGGTTCATTTTGGGCTACGAGATCATCTCTTCCCCGCTGAGGAGGCCAAAGTAGCGTTTATCATCTGCCTCCTCGCTGGCAAGGCCCTCGGATGGGCGAATCCTATCTTGGAACTGCAAGGACCTGTATCCTCAGACCTAGCCTTGTTCCTGCAGTCTTTCCATGCCATGTTCGAGGGGCCGGGCCAAACATCTTCTGCCGCAGCCACTATGCTAACCCTCAAGCAAGAGGGTTCCACAGTAGGAGAGTATGCTTTCTCCTTCAGTACCCTGGCAGCAGAGTTGGCATGGAACAATGAAGCATTGGTGGTGACCTTTTGGCAGGGACTGTCCTCGCACATCAAGGATGAGCTTGCAGCCCGCGACCTTCCTTCTACCTTAGATGCCCTCATCCTGTTGGCCACTCAGGTTGACATGAGGATCCGGGAGCGCTCTCAGGAGGTATGTCAGGAGAGCCGGTGTTACAGACCAGCATCCTCGGCCTATGGACCACTATGGCCTTCCCCTAGCGTGCTATCTGAAGAACCTATGCAGGTAGACAGAGTCCGGTTGTCTGAACAAGAGAAACAGCGCAGACGCTCTTCTGGATTATGTCTGTATTGTGGCCTTAAGGGTCATTTTGTGCGTCAATGCCCACAGAAACCGGGAAACTCCAGCGCCTAGGGTTGGTTGGAGATGCAACTCTAGGGGGGACGTCTCCAAATGTCAAAACCTCTTCGAAACTATCGATTCCTGTGACCATCATCTCCGGAGAGACATCACATTTCTCCTCTGCCTATCTTGACTCTGCAGCAGCTGCAAATTTCATCCAGCAGGATCTAGTGGATCGCTTACATGTACCCACAGTTCTTCTGGAGAGACCTCTGGCTGTTGATTCTGTTAATGGCCTACTATTGCCCGATGCAATTGTGTTCATCACGGAACCCATTGACACTACAAGTCAAAGCTCTTCACTCGGAACAAATCGCCTTCCTTGTATTACCTAAAGCTATGAACCCTATTCTGCTGGGTCTGCCATTGCTTCGCCAACACGCTTCGGTTCTTGACTGGAGTTCCGGAGAGTTACTCCAATGGTGCCCCAGATGCCATAGCCACTGGCTGTCACAGGTTCGCCCTGTTTTGCCCCCACTGCCTCAGTTCCTCTCCGATCTGCCATCTCATTACACTAGTTTTGCGGAAGTTTTCAGTAAAAGGGAAGCAGAGACTCTTCCTCCTCGTCGCATCTACGACTGCCCGGTGGATTTACTCCCTGACGCTTCACTATCTCAAGGGCGAATTTACCCTCTTTCCCTGTCAGAGACCCAAGCCATGTCTGCCTACGTTAAAGAGAATCTCGAAAGAGGGTTCATCCGAAAGTCTTCCTCCCCGGCCGGAGTCGGATTCTTCTTCGTGCAAAAGGACGGACCTCTTCGGCCATGGATCAACTACTGGGGCCTGAAACAAATTACTGTTAAAAATAAGTATTCTCTGCTGCTCATCTCAGAACTTTTTGACAGAATCCGTGGGGCCAAGGTATTCACAAAACTGGACCTACGCGGAGCAGGCACGTTCGCCAAGTTCTGTCCCTGTTAAGGGAGAACCGCCTATACGCTAAAATTGAGAAATGTGTGTTTGAGAGAAACTCTCTGCCTTTCCTGGGCTACATCGTGACTGACCGTGGCCTCAAGATGGACCCAGAGAAAGTGAGATCTGTTTTAGAGTGGCCACGTCCACAGTGCCTTTGGCCCATACAAAGATTTCTGGGATTCGCGAACTTCCATCTGCAATTTATCCCGAACTTCTCAACTCTGACTGCCCCAATCTTGGCCCTCACCAAGAAGGGGGCGAACACCAAGGTTTGGCCTCCCGAGGCAGAATCGGCATTTACTAAGCTCAAGAGTGCTTTCACCTCAGCATCTGTTCTTCATCACCCAATCTCTGGAGTTCCTTCTGGTGGTGGAGCACTACTAAGTCAAAAGAACTCTAAGGGCAAGATGGTGGCTCGTGGCTTCTTCTAGAAATTGTTTTCTCCAGCAGAGCGCAAATATTCCATCGGGGATCGGGAGTTGCTGGCCGTCAAGTTGGCATTAGAGGAATGAAGATACTTGCTGGAGGGCGTGGTCCACGCTATTATCATTACATGGCTTACAAGAACCTTACATACTTACAGTCAGCACAACGACTAAATCCTCGCCAAGCCAAGTGGTCGTTGTTCTTTGCTAGATTTCAATTCCTGCTTCACTTCTGTCCTGCTGATAAGAATGTGAGGGCTGATACCCTGTCTCGATCATTTGAGATTAATGACTCTGAAGAGATTCCCCAATATATTATAGACCCGTCTAGGATTATTGTCGCTAGCCCATTGCAAATTAGAGACATTCCCCCTGGAAAGACCTTTGTCCGCCTTACTGACAGGAAGAAAATTCTCCGCTGGGGACACAGCTCTAAATTGGCGGGGCACTCTGGTGTTCGAAAAACTCAGGACTTCATAGCCCGTCAGTATTGGTGGCCCACACTGCCTAAGGATGTTGTGGACTATGTCTCTTCATGTACGAACTGTGCCTTGAACAAGTCTTCCTGCTCCAAATCTGCTGGTCTGCTCCTTCCCCTGCCCCTTCCTGATGTCCCTTGGCAGCATATAGCTATGGACTTTATCACTGACCTTCCCTCCTCAACTGGATGTACTACAATCTGGGTAGTAGCGGATCGTTTCTCAAAGATGGCCCATTTTATTCCACTGACAGGCCTCCCGTCTGCTCCTCGACCTGGCAAGCCTGTTTATTTCGCACATCTTCCAGCTACATGGACTCCCTCTACATATTGTCTCGGACCGGGGTGTACAGTTTACATCCAAGTTCTGGAGAGCCCTGTGCAACCTGCTGGATGTTAAACTTTACTTCTCTTCTGCCTATCACCCTCAGTCCAATGTTCAAGTGGAGAGGACCAACCAAATTTTGGTGAATTATCTTTGCCACTTTGTTTCCACCCAACACGACAATTGGGAGCAACTCCTGCTTCGGGCGGAATTCTCATACAACAACCACACAAGTGAGTCTATCGCCTCATCTGCCTTCTACATTGTGTACAGCCAGCATCCTCGAGTTCCTCTTCCTATGCCAACCATGACTCAAGTACCGTCAGCTAACTCTTCATTTGGCTCTTTTGTTCACATCTGGCAGCAAACTAAGGCTCCGATTCTCCAAGCAGTGGACCGCATGAAAAATCATGCCGATAAAAGAAGGAAAATTCCCCCTAAATTCTCTGCGGAAGTCAAGGTCTGGCTGTCCTCGAGAAACATTCAACTCAAGATGCCTTCTCACAATTTAGCTCCTAGGTGTCTCTGTCCTTTCGAGGTCCTACAGCGGATCAACCCAGTATCCTATAAACTTCGGTTGCCTCCTACTCTGAAGATTCCCAACTTGTTCCATGTGTCCCTCCTTAAACCCGTGGTCCCAAACTGCTACAATAAAGCTCCTAGGTCTGCAGTTGCTCCCAGTGCTTCTTCTGAGGTATTCGAGGTGAAGGAGATTCTGGACCGCAAGAGAGTAGGAGGGAGGACTTTTTATCTCATGGACTGGAGAGGGTTTGGTCCTGGGGTCTTGGGAGCCAGAGGAGAACCTTAATGCACCTACTCTCATTAAAAAATTCCTCTTACGCTCTGGATCCAACAAGAGGGGGGGGGGTACTGTTATGAACTCAGTAACCCCCGTCGAATGGCCATGACCTCAACTTTTCAACTGTCTGCTGGCGTCTCCTTCCACGTCCTGGATTTCCTAATAGGGTGCGCGCACGCTCGTCCTCGGCCTTAAAGGGCCAGCGCGCACTTCCTAAACGTTCCTTACCCTATCCCCAGTGCACTCTGGACTATAAAAAGGGTTCCGCCCTCTCATCTCTTGACTGAGTGTTGTTAGTAATCCCATGTTAGTCTATGCAAATGGTCCCTTAGTGTTGTCCTCTTCCCGTTGTTTCCCTTGCCCTGCTACCTGTATCCTGTATCCCATGCTGTGTTATTGCTCCTGAGCCTGTTCGGTTATTGGAGTCGTGTCCTGCTACACCTGTTGTCTACCGCCACATCTGGCGCAACCTGTTGCACCTACTACCATCCGTGCCAGAGCCCCTGCCGCCATCTGGACTATTTCAGGTACCCTTGTGCTACGTACCTGTATAGACTCTGGAATAGACTGTGACTTGGCCAGCTGCCTTTCCGCTATTGCGGAGCGGCCTAGTGGGTCCACATACCCTGTGATCGTGACAAATACATGTATTGAGCTTGGTTCTGGTACTCTATATATGTAGGAGCTTTGTTCTGGAGCTGTATATATGTACTGAACTTTTTTCTGGTACTGTATTTATGTACTGAGCTTGGTTCTGGTGATGCACTTATGTACTGAGCTTGCTTCTGATGTGTATATATGTATGAGCTTGGTTCTGGTACTGTATTTATGTACTGAGCTTGGTTCTGGTGCAGTATATATGTACTGAGTTTGGTTCTGGTGTTGTATATATGTGCAGAGCTTGGTTCTGGTGCTATATATGTACTGAGCTTGGTTCTGGTGTTGTATTTGTGTACTAAGCTGGGTTCTGGGAATTGTGACAGGACCAGGGGAAAAGTAGTGGAAGGAGTGTACATCTCACCCAGGTTCCTGTCATATACATTTTAAAACAGCCAGAGAATTGAGCTAGAAGGAAAATGTGTTTTCCTTGCCCAAGGGTTTTCTGGAAGACCTGTGTAAACGGGCCTGGTTGTTGAAGTAGGGAGAGTTGGGAGGGTTCCTATTCCACTAGCCACTTCAGGTATTGCATTGTGGCTAATTACCTGCACAGCTGAGGTGTGCTTTAAAACAGAGGCAGAGTTCACAGTCTCTCTCTCTGCTCCTGGGAAATCTGGATGTGAGTAAAGCAACTGTGGTGTTGTGTTTGAGAGTTGGAGCTTTAGGCTCAGCTCTTTGTAGTTAGAAACTGCATGTTTAGTTAGTTGCCAGACGACCTAGGATTTACTTTATTTATTCATTTGTTTTCTGCTACGGCTTTTTTACATAATAAAACTGGCTGAGGCCAGTAGTACCACACTGTGACTGGACTGAAGTATGTTCTTACTGTGCCAAAAGTGCCTGTCTTACCCCAGGAGACAGCGATCCGGTGGGGGGCCCCTTACAGGATGTATATATGTATTGGGCTTGGATCTGGTGCAGTATATCTGTACTGACTTTGGTTCTGATGCTGTATGCTGTAGTGTCCATGGCCGCGGACTGTCGGGATTACTCACCTCCCGGCGGCCGCAGCCATGGATCTCACTTCCGCTCCGGCCCTTCCCCTTTGCTCATTGCCTGAGCGTTGTTAGTATTCCCATGTTAGTCTTTGCAAATGGTTCCTTAGTGTTTTCCCTGTTCCCGTTATTCCCGTTCCCTGCTGCCTTTTTCCGGTGTCCGGCTGTGTTATTGTTCCTGAGCCTGTTAGTTATTGGAGTCATGTGCTGCTGCTCTTGCTGTCCCCCACGTCTGGCGCAACCTGCTGCACATGCTGTCATCCATGCTAAAGCCTTTTCCACTGTATGCACTATTCAGGTACCATTGTGCTGGACTTTGTATTGCTTGGGTGCTCTATTCGGCTAGCTTCTGGTACTGTATATATATGCATTGTCGTGGCAAGTGGGCTTACACAATTTGATCAAGAACCTCACTATTGTAGGTAGATTCAGCAGCAATGCATATTTATTTATATACAGTGTTTTAGGTGGCATTGGTGTTTGCAGAGTGCTCTCGCCATTCTCTTGCATATTTGGCTGAAACTAGGCCGCGTCCTTATGGGGGTTAAAAATGTATGCAAAATAATATAAGCTTTGTATTTTGAGCTACCTGAACAGTTGTATATCTGACCTCATTGACTGGGTGCCAGGAATCTTCTTGTATCTTCCTACAAACTTCATCACTTCATAACTAAGATCCTCATCTCTCCATGCCCTACTTTCCGATCACTGTTGCTGAGATCCTCGGTTCCTATTTAACCATTTTACATATTCTAGACAATATAAATGGTATTTATAGTAAAATAAAATACAATATATGAATTATGTAACTGTTTCTAAGTCTAAGTTTTTATGTCCTTCATTACATATACTGTATTTATTTGATGATCCACTATGGCGCTTAAAGTTACACTTATTCTGATTATATCTTTGTTCCGTAATTGCTCGATCATTTTCTATCAGATGTTGTAACTGTGTAGCAGTGGAGTGATTTATGGTTGAGTGCTCTAACAGCTGGTTTTGAAATTCAACCAGCTCCCTATTGTATTATGAGACGTGTTTATTCCAAATTTTCTTCAGAATTTACATTTTTGTCATTAACTCATTAATAGCCATGGTTAGAGACAATATTAAAAATAGCAAACAACAAAATAAAGAGTTAATGTTAACTGCTTCGACTAGTATTCACAAGTAGGCATATCTTTTAGCTGTGAATAGGTCAAATAACTCATCATTAACCCATTGTGCCCCATTGTTTAGAGCTGTTCCTGCTCTCTGCTGCACATTGTGTATCTTTATACTTTACTTCTGTCAATATTCAGTAGAACAGACATCTACAGATATGTCCGCCATTAACATTTCTTGAATTGAGTTATACAATTTGTCACTATACTAATTCAATACAATCTAGCGCAATTTAGTCAAAAAAATGTATACGTTAACGTTTACGTTTTTTTTAACATGTGAGTTTATGCATGATGGATTGGCGACGGCTTCAGAAGCCACGTCAAGAGGCAGGAGAGCTGTGGCTCATTCACCTGTTCCAACTCTAGATTAAGCAGAAAATCAGAAGGCTGTGTGGCTTGAGAACCAATCAATTAGATCTGTGCTCTACTTAATTCGTGCTGAGCTGCTGCGCTCTGCCAGTTATTTATTCACCCTGGTTAGGCCCAATGCAAACGACCGTGCCCGTAATCACAGTCCGTGATTACGGGCACGGCCGTCCGCGGGCCGTGCTCCTATTGTAAAGTATGGGAGCACGGTCCGTAAAATAAAACAATAGGACATGTCCTATTTTTTACGGAATGTTTTTATGGCACGGACACCTTCCCGTGAATATACGGGAAGGTGTCCGTCGGCCATAGAAGTAAATGTGTCCGTAATTATGGACCGTAATTACAGTCTGTAATTACGGACTAAATCTACGGTCATGTGCATGGGGCCTTAGTGTGCGGATTTAGTGAATATTCTTGCATTTTTTTCCCCAGCTCACTTACCCGACTACTCTTCTCTTTCTCCGTAGTATTTGCTACCGTGTATGACCTCAGACCGCTTCCTGACTACTCTCCTGCCTTTCGATAGTCTGCCTATTCTCTCTTTTGTCTTGTCTCTATTGTAGACACTGGTTACTGTTTCTGGTTTTTGCATATTCTCTGGCGTTGACATACTCTCTTCTTATTAACCGGTATTAAGCCTTGTTTGGTTAACTCTTGCCTGTTTGCTCCATTTTTCAGCGGCTAATTTGCAGACGAAGTCTGGGGGTTCGCTGCAACAAAGACCAGATTCCTGTACAGGGGTTAAAGAGAGAAAACCAGCGTCCCATAGACTCTGCTAAATAGAGTAGCCAGCACCAAGACTGACTGTGGAAGCGCTTTTGCTAGACATACAGTATTGTTATACTGCAATGTTACAGGAATTTCTTTAAATCTCATTTACCATGTAAGATTAAAAAAGTTTACAGGAGTAAAAATTGAGGGCCATTGATCGACCACTATGGACCATTTATTACAGTTTCTGATACAACAACATATGCATGTGGCTGGTATTCGCTTTTAATTGAAAGGGCTGGCTACAGTATCAGACACAGTCCTGCACAAGTGGACGTTGCTGTGTCAGATACTGCAGCAAGCCCTGCTGCCCCTTTATTCTTCTGATAGGTGTGGGTCCCGGGCGTGGAACCTCCAAAATCATACATTGATGACCTATCCAAGGTAAAGTCCCAAAAACATTCCATCATCTTATAAATCCAGATCACTCATCTTCAAGATATGGGCAAGCTCGAACAAACTTCCTGTGGCTGGTTTATGAACCGTTCACGTCACTCAGTAGAGAACTACCACCCTTCTCATATAGAAAAAGGCTGAAAAGATGTGAGATATAGGTCGAATGAACATATTTGTAGGTCTCAAGTCAAGTTGTCATGTTGGAATAGACATGAATGTTAATTGTCATTGTATAATCTTGTGACCTTTTAAGAGTTTAGACGAGAGAGCCCCAAGGAGACCACCGAGCACTGAACAAACATGGCCAAGCATTGCTAACATTGCTTCTTGTGTGGATTATATATAAAAATTGTTGGACAGAAGGATGGAGGGAACTCCCCACTGTCACTTGAGAGACAGCTTGCTAATTGAAGCACCTGTGCTCGTATCCAGATCTATATAAAGACTGCTCGGCATGATTTTGGCCTGTGCTGCTTCCATGCTGTGGAGAAAATCTGTGCCTTATGAAGATAGTAAGAGAACCAAATATTTGTAGACTTATATTATAATGGCAAAACTTGATTTAAATAAAGAATGTGCCAACGCCATAGGGTTTGGTCACTTAAGCAAAAAAGCCATGCAGAGAAAGTAACAGGGCTGGTATTCTCTGCTCAGAGCTGTGCTTACAGCTTTCAGCGTCCTAGACCATAGTAAGTAAATAAATCATAAATTAGAAAATGTTCACTCAGCATGATGATTCCCCACTGTCTATGCTCTGGAATATTTATCGTTTATATCTCAAATTAGGTCTGAACTAAAGTGAGTTAAAGTGGTTATCCAGTTGTGAGCTTAAAACTTTTTTGCAAGTCAGTACTAATAGGTGCTGCGAACCTGCTATTTATTTCAGACCTCGCTGCTTGGCTACTTTTTTGCTCCGTTCCATTATGGCAGATCTTTGACTACATCTTAGTTATAGTGTCTACAGGGAGTCTGAGGTAGTCTGAAATCCACCTCCAGTCTTATCATTGGTTTAGGCTGCTGCTCTGTCCCTACACACTGTGGCTCTCCCTCTTCAGATTAACTGCTGTTTAAAAACACGTCTATCACAGGCTCACCAGAAACTCAGTGCATGGAGAGATTATTTTTATATTATCATTATCATTATTATTATTATTATTATTATTATTATTATTATTATTATTATTATTAATAACGCAAGGACAGAATGATTATAAAATACAGACTCCTAAACTACTGACCAGTGATTGCTGCACATACACTAAGGTAAAATAACCTTAGTAAAGGGGATTCATGGAGATTCCTTTTAAATAGGCACTGCACTTTGGATAAACTTTGCATAAATCAATAGTATAAGCGAGTATAAGTAAGTTTGTAATATATTTTAATAGAGAAAAAGGGTCTCTTTCTCCACTTATCAGGCCCCCCTCCCTCCGCCCAACTGTACACTCACTCTGAATTGACTTCTTTCTGTCTCCTCAAGATGACACAGACTATCAGCTCACTGAGTGATCAGGTTCCAGCTTGTCATAGTAGTCTATGAAGAGGGGATCGGAGAGGAGAGAGCAGGAACAGAGTGAGAGAGACAAATGCGGCTGTAGCTTCCTAGTAAGTGTTGGATTCCCAGCTACACTGTTCATTACAGAAAAGGTGACAGGTTTTCTTTAATAATTTCTGGACATTATCTAGAGTCATAGCTAGGTTTGTATTACCCGGCACCCATAAGGATGGGGTGGGATTCAAATTTTTAACAACAGGTTCCCTGTTTTGAGGACAAAGACATACGCACCAGGGGGGTCGTGGTGTTTTGCAGTGTATCGTGACATGGAAAATTATTCTAATAATAAAATAAAACAATTACGATATTCCAAATACGCCTTATATTAAAGTGGATTCTAAATAAAGAAATTCCCTGTCCATAATGTTTAACTGGATTTCCACACTATGTATATAATTACATAAGAGTAAATACCTACCCACACTCATATTAAACTCACCCTTTACGTATAGACCTATATGCGCACATTCAATATCCTTTGCGTTCCCAGCCCATTTAGTTAGGCTGTGCACAGTCAGAAGGGTGGAGGACAGTGCAGCGTGCGCAGTAAGCCGCAACAAATCTCCCGGCTAATGCACAGATACGGTGGCAGAACCTAGCTTAATACATATATACAGCACCAGAACCAAGCTCAATACATAATACAGCACCAGAACAAAGCTCCGTACATAAATACAGCACCAGAACAAAGCTCAGTACATAAATACAGCACCAGAACCAAGCTCAATACATAAATACAGCACCAGTACAAGCTCAATACATAAATACAGCAGCAGAGCCAAGCTCAGTACATAAATACAGCACCAGAACAAAGCTCAGTACCTAAATACAGCACTAGAACCAAGCTCAGTACATAAATACAGCACCAGAACAAAGCTTAGTACATGAATACAGCACCAGAACAAAGCTCCGTACATATATACAGTGCCATAATCAAGCTCAGTACATATACATGTCCAGAACCAAGCTCCGTACATAAATACAGCACCAGAACAAAGCTCAGTACATAAATACAGCACCAGAACCAAGCTCAATACATAAATACAGCACCAGTACAAGCTCAATACATAAATACAGCAGCAGAGCCAAGCTCAGTACATAAATACAGCACCAGAACAAAGCTCAGTACCTAAATACAGCACTAGAACCAAGCTCAGTACATAAATACAGCACCAGAACAAAGCTTAGTACATGAATACAGCACCAGAACAAAGCTCCGTACATATATACAGTGCCATAATCAAGCTCAGTACATATACATGTCCAGAACCAAGCTCAGTACATAAATACAGCACCAGAACAAAGCTCAATACATAAATACAGCACCAGAACAAAGCTCAGTACATAAATACAGCACCAGAACAAAGCTCAGTACATAAATACAGCACCAGAACAAAGCTCAGTACATGAATACAGCACCATAACAAAGCTCAGTACATAAATACAGCACCAGAACCAAGCTCAGTGCCTAAATACAGCACCAGAACCAAGCTCAGTACCTAAATACAGCACCAGAACAAAACACAGTACCTAAATACAGCACCAGAACAAAGCTTAGTACATGAATACAGCACCAGAACCAAACTCAGTACATATATACAGGGCCAGAACAAAGCTCAGTACATATACAGGTCCAGAGCCAAGCTCAGTACATAAATACAGCACCAGAACAAAGATCAGTACATATATACAACACCAGAACCTAGGTGAGTACATATATACAGCACTAGAACCAATCTCAGTACATATATACAGTGTATAGGGCCCCCTAGGGTGTCCCCTGTGGATAGTGCCCCCTGTGGCATCCCCTGTAGATTGTGCCCCCTGTGGTGTCCCCTGTAGATGGTGCCCCTGAGGCGTCCCCTGTAGATGGTGCCCCCTGAGGCGTTCCCTGTATATAGTGCCCCCTGAGACGTTCCCTGTATATAGTGCATACTGTGGCGTTCCCTGTAGATAGTGCCCCCTGTGGCATTCCCTGTAGATAGTGCCCATGTGGCATCCCCTAAAGATAGCATCCCCTGTAGATAGTGTCCCCTGTGGCTTCCCCTGTAGATAGTGCCCACTGAGACGTTCCCTGTAGATAGGGGCCCCTATATAGTCCCCTATAGTAAGTGCCCCCTATATAGGCCCCTATAGTTAGTGCGCCCTATATAGTCCCCTGTAGAAATTTTCTTTTGGCGCCCTGCCCCATCATAAAAACAATGCCCCATAAAAAAAAATAATGTTCCCCACAGTTTAATGAACCTTTTTAGTGCCCCACACAGTATATAATGCCCTTTATAGTGCCCCCACACAGTATAATTCCCCCTTTTACAGCCCGCTTGTAGAGTCTGTCACACAGCCCCCTGTAGGTTCTGCCATATACGCCCCACCTCCCCCTTGTAAACAGTGCCCCCCACCTCCCCTTTGTAGGTAGTGCCATACAGCCCCCCACCTCCACCTTGTAAACAGTGCCATACAGCACCCACCACCCCTTTGTTGATAGTACCATACAACCCCCTACCTACCCCTTGTAAACAGTGTGATACAGCCCCCTCCTACCCTTTTGTAGATAGTGCCATACAGCCCCGCCACCTCCCCTCTGTAGATTCTGCCATACAGCCCCCACATCCCCCTTATAGGCAGTGCCCACACCTCCCCCTTGTAATCAGTGCCATACAACCCCCCATCTCCCCTTTGTAGATAGTGTTATACAACCCCCACCTCCCCCATTGTATATACTGCCATACAGCCCCCAACCTTCCCTTTGTAGACAGTGCCATACAGCCCCCCACCTCCCCTTTGTAAACAATAGCCCCCCACCTCCCCCTTGTACAGTGCCCCCACCTCCCCCTTGTAGACAGTGCCCCCAAACAAATAAAACAAAAATGAATGGAGCTGCTCCACAACGCTGACAGGATCGTTGCGTAGGCCGGCGTGATCCAGTAGCCTAGGCCTGTAGCCTATGGCAGAGCAGGAAGATACCTCCCTGCTCTGTCATAGGATTCAATGGTATCTGCATCCTAAGGATGTATGAATATCCTATGAATGTAGCGTCACTACCACTGTAGCAGATATAGCGACTGATAGCTGTGCCACTGGGCATGCTACAGTGGTAGTTACGCCACTGAGCAGAGAAGGAGCGCCTGGGCGGAAAGGCAGCTGCAGAGTCGCCGGGCCCGGGCGCTTCACAAGCAGGGGAAGGGAGCCAGCCAAAAGGCTGACCCTGGTTAGTGCCCCCTATATAGTCCCCTGTAGTTAGTGGCCCCTATATAGTCCCCTGGAGTTAGTGCCCCCTATATAGTCCCCTGTAATTAGTGTCCCCTATAGATAAGGCCCCCAACACTACCCACAGTAAAAGGGGGAGAGAAAAAAACATTATATGCTTACCTGTGCCCATTCCTCCAGCGATGCCAGGCCTCCTCCAGCAGAACGATGCAGCAGCGTGATGACTTCTTGGCGAAGGACGCGGATATAATTGAGTGCAGGGGACTGGTTCCGGTTTCCCACTTCACCCTATTCTGGGAACCGGCTGTAATTTTAACAGCCGGTATGGGAGAATCGGTGCGAACCGGCCAGATCCCACCCCTGGAAAAAAGCATGCTGGACCAAAAGATAAAAATTAAAAATGACATACATTGAAAAAAAATATGAGCCAATGCAACACATCACAGCAGGTGAGCAAAAAAACTGATAACTTGTGTCACATGCATGTATTAGTCAGCATGTAAAAAAAGGAGTTCATCCATGTGAATATAAGCACAAATCACCAACAATGATACAATGATGATCAAATGCCAAAAAAGTACATGTGAAAATAAGCAAGTCAGAGTGCAAGTGCAGAAGACTAAACATTCAGGGTATGTTCACACGATGAGAGGCATTTACGTGTGAAAAGACAGACTGTTTACAGCTGCCTCGTTTCACACGTAATTGCTCCTCGTAATTTACGAGGCGTCTGAGACGCTCTGAGACGCTCGTAAATCTTGAGCTGTGCTTCATTGAGTTCAATGAAGAACAGCTCAAATTACGTGGCAAAGAAGTGCCCTGCACTTCTTTGCCGAGGCAGTCCATTTACGCGTCGTCGTTTGACAGCTGTCAAACGACGACGCGTAAATTACAGGTTGTCTGCACAGTACGTCGGCAAACCCATTCAAATGAATGGGCAGATGTTTGCCGACGTATTGCAGCCCTATTTTCAGACGTAAAACGAGGCATAATACGCCTCGTTTACGTCTGAAAATAGGTCGTGTGAACCCAGCCTGAGGGAAAATCTACCAGAGCTCACCCAACACAACCAGACCCAGATGAAGCTATTGGTGTGTCCTTTTCCAGTACCAGTTTGCTTACAGAGGCTCTGTCACCAGATTTTGCAACCCCTATCTGCTATTGCAGCAGATCGGCGCTGCAATGTAGATTACAGTAACGTTTTTATTTTTAAAAAACGAGCATTTTTGGCCAAGTTATGACCATTTTTGTATTTATGCAAATGAGGCTTGCAAAAGTACAACTGGGCGTGTTGAAAAGTAAAAGTACAACTGGGCGTGTATTATGTGCGTACATCGGGGCGTTTTTAATTCTTTTACTAGCTGGGCGTTCTGACGAGAAGTATCATCCACTTCTCTTCAGAACGCCCAGCTTCTGGCAGTGCAGACAGCGTGTTCTCGAGAGATCACGCTGTGACGTCACTCACAGGTCCTGCATCGTGTCAGACGAGCGAGGACACATCGGCACCAGAGGATACAGATGATTCTGCAGCAGCATCGGCATTTGCAGGTAAGTCGATGTAGCTACTTACCTGCAAACGCTGATGCTGCTGCAGAATCAACTGTAGCCTCTGGTGCCGATGTGTCCTCGCTCGTCTGACACGATGCAGGACCTGGGGAAGTGACGTCACAGCGTGATCTGGCAGAAGCTGGGCGTTCTGAAGAGAAGTGGATGATACTTCTCGTCAGAACGCCCAGCTAGTAAAAGAAGTAAAAACGCCCCGATGTACGCACATAATACACGCCCAGTTGTACTTTTACTTTTCAACACGCCCAGTTGTACTTTTGCAAGCCTCATTTTCATAAATACAAAAATGGTCATAACTTGGCCAAAAATGCTCGTTTTTTAAAAATAAAAACGTTACTGTAATCTACATTGCAGCGCCTATCTGCTGCAATAGCAGATAGGGGTTGCAAAATCTGGTGACAGAGCCTCTTTAATATTGCTGTCAACCTGCAATTGCTTTTTCCCCCTGCCAGCCGCTATAATTGTAGCTTTTTGACACCCATGATAATGATGACAATCATGATGATGATGTAGAATAGACAATAGTACTTTCTATATGAAACAGGATTTACTTGTAAAAAAAAAGGTCTTGTCCTGTGCCTATAGTTGACTGTTACTACAAATATAAAGAATCAATACAGGTAAGACTCTATTCAAATCTGCGTCAGAAGTTCTGTAAGGAGCCTACGTTGCCGTTTCTGTAAAAAAATGCAGAAAAAAAATTGTGCAGTAAACTGTGCTATCTTTTCCGGTAAAATGCCAGACACCATGACGCATACCTTTTAAATAAAGTTATAGGAACATATTAATAAAATATCCCATTGTTTTCTATGGCCAAGGTGTGTCAATTTGGCATACATTTTTGTCCAATATATCAAAGATACCTTTTTTTCCATAGGCATTAGCAAAAGACTATATGCTATTGTTTACTCTAAGTGACCCTTCTGAACACTGATCAGTACTTTCCCCTAACTAGGTATAAAGGTCCTATTACATGGCCCGATACGGGCCGTGAAAACAAGCACCGATCAACGAGACAGCGTGTTGATCGGCGCTCGTTTGCTCCTTTCACAAGGAGCTATGATCGGTTATCTATGGGAATGAGCGATTGTTACTACAATCATTCATCCCCATACATTTCCATCCGTTTAGACAGGGAGATGTGCTGCCGACAATGACAATATTTCTTGCAGCATAGATGAGCAGATCGGAGCGCTTGCTCGTTCATTGGCAGATCTTTGCCCTGTTTACACAGGGTAATTGGGAAAGAGCGTTCATATGATCATCGTCTTTAATGGCCCTAAGATGCGCTACCAATCTGCAATTCCCTTCAAAAAGACAGAAGCCAAGATTGCTATACAGGTGGAAATCCAGGTCAGTGCAGCGGGAACAGCCAGGTTGAATTGTACATGTTATTAGTCTTGTAGTTCGGTGCTGATGGTGTGCACAAGCAATCCCAGCACGTCACCATTCTGAACTCTGGGCAAGAACAGGGCATGGAGAGAAGAGTAATAAGCCAATAACACCCCTTTACTGTACTTCTTACGTCAGCAGGAATAATGGACTTTGGCTAATAGTTGGACCCATCATCAAGCTCTTGATGGATATTAGCAGTTTTCAAGTTGAGAGTGACATAGGCTTGGGCTCTGAGCATTTTATCTCGCCCCTGGTTGTCCACTGCTTGCTTAGGTTTCCTTCAAGTTCTCCAAGATCACATCATGTAAACGGTCCCCCAAAAGCTCCAAAACCATATGGAGGAGGGTATTCCTATAAAACACCCCATACATAACAGGTAATATTACACTTAAAATTAGACATTCTTACAAACACATTTATTTAATTGACTTTATTTCACTTTCCAATTATATTTTGCTTTTATGCAACGTAAATGATATATTCCCTTTGATTTGAGCTGTATTTTACATGTTAATTTGAATAGAATACTACCTAGTGCCTCCTAACGATGCATGCTGTGATGATTAATTGCTAATGAACATCAGAAGCTTTCACTGGAATGCATAGCAAGATGTGTTGAAGAGATGATTGATTGGACTTAGAACCAACTGTTAAGAGAGTATTCGCTTCGTGAACATCAATCTATGGAGTTATGTATTACCATTTTAAAGGGGTCAGCTCCAGTAGAACTATATTAGGGAAAGAGAACGGGTTTTATTCACATCTAAGAACACATGCATAACGCTTTATTGTCTTGCAGCATTTAGAAAAATGTGTTTATTACTTTATTCCTATGTTGTTTAACCCCTTAATGACCGGGCCTGAAAAGACCTTAATGACCAGCCCAATTTTTCTGTTTTTGCCTCTCTGCGTTTCAGCAGCCATAACTTTTTTATTTTATCACTGACGTGGCTGTATGAGGCCTTGTTTTATGCAAGAGGAATAGTATTTTTTTCCCCCCACAGTTTGGGGGTAAAAAATATTTTTTTTACGGCGTGAATATAGGAAAAAGCGATTCTCGGAATCGTTTTTTTAGTTTATTTTTTATCCCGTTCACGTTTCACGCTAAATAACCCATTAGATTAATTCTTCAGGTCATTATGGTCATGTAGATACCTAATATGTCTAGGTTTTTTGTTTTTATTTAGTGTAGGGGCAATAAAATTTATTTAATGCAAAATAAAGACTCTTTTTGGGACTTTTTATTTATTTATTTATTTGTTTTGTTACTTTTTTTTTTTTTAATCCCATCAAGGGATAACTTTATTTGTAACTTTATTTTTTACTTGTAATGTATTAGCATACTTCTGTACGCTAATACATTACACTGTGTCACTATGCCACAGGCTGCTGATCGGGCAGCACATAGTGTGCCCGAACAGCAGGCAAACTGAACAGACAGCCCTGGGGTCCTTTGTAGGTCCCCAGTGCTGACTGCAGAGGGATTCCCCATTGTTTGATCGCATCACTGGAATCCTGGTGATGCGATCAAAGAGGGGAATTCCCTTTGATCTTGCCGCGGTCACGGACCGCGGTAATCAAAGGGTTAAATAGCTGGGGTCCGAATGTTTGCCGACCCCAGCTGTGTTCAGGAGGCTGCTCTAAGATCAGGAGCTGTTAGTTACAGCTCCTGCTTAGAGGACGAGCGCTCTCACGAGCGCTCATCAGCCTGATCTACAGCGACGCCAAAAGACGTCTCTGTACACTAAGCACCCGCACCGCCTGACGTCAAAAGACAGTGGGCGGTCGGGAAGAAGATAAACAGGGATCAAGGATTTAGGCTTCTTCCAGATCTGCGGTCCCATAAGCACAAAAAACGAAATCACCATCCTAATCAATATTCACATACTGAGGTCCCATTCAGATAAGATCCTTAATATCTCCCTGGTGCTGTAAGTTTATTTTAGTAGAGCTGTGGGCAATGTGGGTGTTATATGCAAAATATGGATTGTTAAGGTATGTTCACATACAGAGTTTTCAGTCTTTCGGGGCGTAAATGGTTCGAAATATGCCTGAAAAAAGCAGCTGAACGCCTGCAAACATCTGCCCATTGAAATCAATGGGAAAAACTGTGTTATGTTCAGACGGGGCGTTGTTTTATGCAGCTGTTTTAAAAAGCAGTGTATAAAAAAAATGCCCCGTATAAAGAAGTAGCATGTCACTTCTTGAGCCGTTTTTGGAGCTGTTTTTCATTGTGTCAATGGAAAAACAGCTACAAGAACGTCTAGAGAAACGCCTAAAAAAAACAGCTTTCAGCTTCAAAAACGTCAAAAAATTAGAGGCTGTTTTCTCTAAAAACAGCTCCGTAATTTTCAGTCGTTCTTATTGTGCGTGTGGACATACCCTTAAACATGAGTACATACGTCCATCTGAACAAGGCCTAAATTTCACCATTGAAATTAGTTAGGATGTGGACATATATTGTAGATAGGTCAAGTTACTAATTACTAGTTACTAGTTTTTATTTGATGAATATTTTTTTTTGGGCTTGGTGTTTTGAAGGCCTATATGAAGTATTAAAGGCCCGGTCAGAACTGGCACTTTTCATAACAATTCAACAAATCATTGCTAAAACTATTATTTACCATGGATCAAAGAAGATTGCGCATACATAAAAAATCTGTGTTATCGTCAGTTGTTTCGATAAATGTTGCTAGTCTGGCGTTTACATTTGAAATAAATATGCTGTTTTTTTCAAAGATGGTGGCACATGAGTGAAAATTTTACTGTTGGAAATGTCCATCAGTTACTTGTAACAATTTTTCATTGGTTATCCTTCTCAGTAGCAGTCCTGGCACGGCTGCAGGCGATGTCTGGTCAATCTCCCGTCACTCTGGTGAAGGAACTGCAGGAGTAAGTTTCGTCACAGCGTGATCTCGTGAATAAAGCTGGGCATGAATAAATAGAATTGTATGACGCTGATTGGTCATACAGCTTATTTAAGAGGATACAGAGAGAATGATAATCACGGTGTCCCCCAGCATGCAGAAATGCTATGGTCGGTAGCTGTTCATGTAATGCTGTGTTGAAGCATCATGGGATTGATAGCAAAGCAGAGAGGAAGAGAAAGCTGGGGAAATCTAAGATTTAAGATAGAGGCTTTTCTTTAACGCACAGACAAGGCAGCAGTTCAATAAGTAAGTCCAGTATACATAAAAGAAGTGTAGAGTGTGGTATACAGTCAGGTGGGGAATGCAGACATGGAAAGCTGCGTTTCCACTGGAGGTCTTCTTTAATAATAATTAATAAGTTTGTCTTATGTAAATGACCTACATATTTGTATTAATGAGTCCCTCAGGAACATTGTATTGTATGAGCAATAGTATGTATGTGAATGCAAGTTTTGGTGCTTTGGGATCTTTGTTACACTCAATGTCTTATGTATTCCTCTTTAGCAATGTTGGAAGTTACAGTATGCATGGATGTTCCACGCTTGGACTCGTACCCACTCCTTTTCTTTCAGTCTTTTGCTTTACCAGCCAATGCTTGTAACAGCTGATATAGTAAAGTTAGCTCTCAGCTGTTGAAGGGTATATAACTCAGGAGAGTCGTTTGGTATTTTTGATATCAAGTTTTGTCACTATTATGAAACATGTTATATTGAGTATTGTAAAGCTGTTACAGTATCATGACATCAACTTCACTCTTACTTTAGCAATCCCTCAATTCAATAATACTTCTAAAGTGGATCTTTAGTTGGTTGGAGGGAGAATCTTTTTGATCTCCGAGTAAGTTAAACTTATCAAATTAAACTCACACCTACATTCTTAATAGCTTAAAATACTTCAATGCCTGGCTTAACATCATTTGATTTTTTTTAAATTTATTTTTACCATTAATTTGCCAAGTTTTGCCCCCTAGACTTTTCCTGACTGACGATATTTGCATCCACCTACTGCATCACGCAGCGGTGGACATGCATGCGCCGTTCATCTGGTTTGGCAAGCTTCGCTCAGCAATGTGCACTAATCCCTTTATTGTAATGCAGCCATGTTATATACATATAATTATGCCCATATTCTTGTCATAAGGGAAGCGGGATGTTCTCCACTGGTCAAGGGAGGAGAATGGGACTGCGCATGCTCTGCTTCCCCTTTTGAGAAGAAGAGACTCGCTCACCGTGATGTAATAGTATGTAATGTAATAACAGGACAGGAAAGGGCAAAAAAAAAAGGTATAATGCACTACTTAGTTCACGTACCACTCTTAAAAATATTGGTTTCATCCTGAAGTTCTATGATACCCTATATGGCCAAAAGTATATAGACACCTGAACCTCACACCTATATGAACTTGTTGGACATTCCAAAACCATGCACGTTAATATGGAGCTGGGACCCCTTTTGTGGCTATAAAAGCCTCCACTCTTCTGGGAAGGCTTACCATACGATTTTGGAGTGTGTCTGTGGGAATTTGCGCCTATTAATCCAGATGAGCATTGGTGAGGTCAGACACTGATTTTGGATGAGTTCTGGCTAGCAACTGGCGTTTTTTTATCATCCCAAAAGTTGTTCAGTGGAGTTGAGGTCAGGGCTCTGTGCCGGTCACTTGAGTTTTCCACTCCAAACTCATCACACCATGTCTTTATGGATCTTGCTTTGTGAAAAAGGGCACAGTCAAGCTGCAATAAGAAAGGGTCTTCCCCAAACTGTTGTCACAAAGTAGAAGCATACATTTGTCTAAAATGTCTTGGTATGCTGTAGCGTTAACATTACCCTTCACTGGAAATAAGGGGCCTAGCCCAAATCCTGAAAAACATCCCCATAGCATTATCTCTCCTCCACCAAATTTAACAGTAGGCACTGTGCATTCCTGTGGGTAGTGTACTACAGGGATCTGCCAAACCCAAACTTGGGTTGGTGATCTGAATAAATGTTGATGTCTGTTCTGGAAACTAGATTAACCTTGGCGTCTGGGATCTTAATTTATTTACAGGTCTGAATTAATTTTGGGATCTGGTCTGAGGTCCAAATTTCTTTAAATTTTTGGTCTAAGATCTGAATTTTTTTAGGCGTCTGAAAACATTTGTGTCTGGGCCTGTATTTTTTTTTGGCCTGATGAAGAGGTCTGAATTAATCTTTGGGCTTTGATACTGTTGTCTTTAGTAAAAAAAAAATGTATAAGAATTTTTGCGCTTTGGCCTCCACCAACCTTAATCTTGCCCTGCATGCGGGATGAGTTCTGTTGTGTTGTATAGGAAGCAGATGCCCCAGACACGTTTCAGGATTGACTTGGTCCCTCTCTCCAGAAGCTTAAAACTTGGCTTGAGAAAGGGACTGAACTGGTCCTGAAATAAGTTGCTTGAATTCACCAATAAAATAAATGTATTTATGATGAATCTAACAAGTTTGGATCATCTTCATCAGTGGTGTTGCTAGCACCTGTCACAAGTGGCATTTGCCATGGGTCTTTTGTTCGGTGCACCAGGTCTCTTGGTGTAGTGTACAGGAGTAACACTACTTAAGTACTTTGTATGATGTTGATGTGCCTTTAAGTAAATGGCTTACAGATTTTGGTCATATTAAACAGCAGGTTTATTATGGAGCATCTTCAAGATGCTTCTGGATGTAGCTCAGAAGGAGCTGATAGAAAGTTTGTGAGGTGAAGATTCCTTGGGCCTCACACCTATGACTAGGTTAATGGGTCACCAGCCTAACCTAGCAAAATCCTGCAGCTCCCATGCTGCTCTGTGGGTAATAGTTTGGTACCGCACAGATGGAATTAGCAACCAAAAAAGTCGTGCACCCTGAAACTGGGAACTGCATGTAGAGAATATATGACCAGAGAAGAACATATAAAAGCTAGTGACCTGCACTTTTTCATACCAAATTTGCTTTGTCACAACTGTAGTTTACATCAACCTTCTTAAGTAGTGTCCCACAAGATACTAATTGGGAGATAATGTGTTTTAAACATGTTTTAATTAATTTTGCAATGCACTGTTTTGCAGCCTGTGCAGGGGTGGTTGTCCTAGAAGCTTCCAGAAGGTGGGAGGAGCTTAGCTTATATATAGTGGGCCCCACACCCAAACAGAGTTGGTTTAGTGAGTAGGACTAGTCATTCAGTTATCAGTTTAGCGGAGTTGCTCCTGGGTCCATCTATCATAGGATCCGGGGACAGGCTGCCTACAACACCAAGCTGTATAGAAGCTCGCAAAAAGAAAAAGATAAAGAACATGTGTGAAAGAAGAAACTATATATGTAGGTGACTCTCATCCTTCATACCATTAGCCCTGACTACCCATTAGGGGCAGAACTAGCACAGGCCAGGCATCTTTATGGATAAAGCAGAGTGAGCAAGGATTACCCACTTCTGCATCTGGGGCTTTATTGTATGGAGAGGACTGAGTTTATCGCAAAAATTTGTGCCTCCATTTTATGTGGAAGATTGTAACTGCCCTTTTGGTAAAGTTAAGTAAAGTGCACCATGAGCTAGCCTGTTCAACTACCACTACAGCCTCCTGTCTTTTATTTGCACCTAATATCAAGAGCACCCCAACCACCATCAGGACAGGAGTTGACACAGGGTATGCCCCTGGGGACTACTACTACCACCACCATCCAGGGGCGTAACTAGGAAAGACTGGGCCCCATAGCAGGCAGGCAAAACTCTTGACTGCCCCCCCAGGTGCCACAAGCAGCCCCCCTTATAGATAGTGCCCCCTGTAGAATGTGCCATACAGCCCCCCTGTAGACAGTGCTATACAGCCCTGCCTATAAACAGTGTCACCCCCACTTGTAGATAGCGACCCCCCACCTCCCCCTTGTAGATAGTGCCATACAGCCCCCTGTAGATATCGCCATAAAGCCCCCCTGGTATATAGCGATATACAGCTCCCACTGTATATAGTGCCACACAGCCCCCGACCTTGTATATAGTGCTGCACAGCCTCCCCTTCATAGATAGTGCCACACACAGACCACTGTAGTTTGCGCCACACACAGCCCCCTGTAGATAGAGCCACAGCCCTCCACCTTGTAAATAGTGTCACACAGCCCCCCCCCTTAGTAGCGCCACACAGCCCCTTGTATATAGTGCTACACAGCTCCCCCATGTGTACAGTGTCACACAGCTCCCCTTTTATATAGTGCCACGCAGCCCCCCTCTGTATATAGTGCCACAAGGCAATGGCGCATCCGAGAATGTTGTATCAGCCAGGGGATGTCAATCAAACATGGAAAGTTTGGTTTGGAGGCAGGACTATGTGACCGCCCCATGACCCTTTAATGAGTAATTAGCATATAGTGTGCGCCGTTTTAAAAGTGGATTTCAAAGATGTTGCTGCATCTGAGAAAAAACATACAGGGGAATATTGTCAGATCATGTATTACCACATGGTGTCGGTTCAAGGGGTTAAAACTACCAGACAGGTTCCCATGAAATATACAATGAATTGAGAACAATTCAAAGGCGCTGATTGGCAGTGCAGAATGACTTGCCCCGTCAATCACAGCCTTTCAAGCACGGCAGCGGCGCAATGATGTCATCGCGACACTAGCGTTGTTGAAAGGCGCCGATTGGCGGGGCAAGTCATTTTGCCCCGCCAATCAGCGTCATTGTAAGGCGTTGAATGGTGGGGCATGGAACCTGCCCGGCCATTCAGCACTAATGCATGTATTTGTACCTGCGTGCTATAGATGCAAGAACAATTACTGCAAGATGAGGTGGCTGTCGCTAGCATTGGGGCCCCCTCCGGTGCTAGCGACACCCCCGGGCATGAGGGGGCCCGTGTCGCCCGGCCCATAAATGTTAGCGGCTCGGCGGTGCGGGCCCCGTAGTAGTGTTGCTACAGCAGTAGCAGCCATAATGTCAGCTAGCGGTGCCACCGGGCATATGGGGGCGTGTCGGCTAGCGGCACGGGCCCCCTCAAGCCATGGGCCCCATAGCAGCCTCTACGGCTGCTACCGCGGTAGTTACGCCACTGCCACCATCCTATATGTGCACCCCCTCTTCACTGTGCCAGCCCTGGGAATGAGAAGATTGGTGAGACAACCCTAACCACCGTGAACATCGTGTTTTACGACTACCACTACTACTCACATCCTCTTCACACTCACCTCTGGGTTGCCGCATTGGCACCAACAATGACCACATTTAATTGTATCTGTTTTCTCCACCACCGCCTGTGCCCCAGGTATCTTCAGAGTCTACCAACACCCCTGCTCTTCATGCTATATGACAGTGCAGAGCTCATTCCATCATTCTGTTCTCAAGCCTTATGATCCTGGAAAGGTGGAAACTGCAGCTTAGTGACTGATTTGATATCGTAGCGTAGCGTCTTGTGCCTACAATAAAGCACTACACAAAAAAGGTGTTTTTTGAGGGGTCTGTGACAGGAGGAATAATAACATACATACAGTGAAGGAAATAAGTATTTGATCCCTTGCTGATTTTGTAAGTTTGCCCACTGTCAATGTCATGAACAGTCTAGAATTTTTAGGCTAGGTTAATTTTACCAGTGAGAGATAGATTATATTTAAAAAAAAAAAACTGAAAATCACATTGTCAAAATTATATATATTTATTTGCATTGTGCACAGAGAAATAAGTATTTGATCCCTTTGGCAAACAAGACTTAATACTTGGTGGCAAAACCCTTGTTGGCAAGCACAGCAGTCAGACGTTTTTTGTAGTTGATGATGAGGTTTGCACACATGTTAGATGGAATTTTGGCCCACTCCTCTTTGCAGATCATCTGTAAATCATTAAGATTTCGAGGCTGTCGCTTGGCAACTCGGATCTTCAGCTCCCTCCATAAGTTTTCGATGGGATTAAGGTCTGGAGACTGGCTAGGCCACTCCATGACCTTAATGTGCTTCTTTTTGAGCCACTCCTTTGTTGCCTTGGCTGTATGTTTCGAATCATTGTCGTGCTGGAAGACCCAGCCACGAGCCATTTTTAATGTCCTGGTGGAGGGAAGGAGGTTGTCACTCAGGATTTGACGGTACATGGCTCCATCCATTCTCGCATTGATGCGGTGAAGTAGTCCTGTGCCCTTAGCAGAGAAACACCCCCAAAACATAATGTTTCCACCTCCATGCTTGACAGTGGGGACGGTGTTCTTTGGGTCATAGGCAGCATATCTATTCCTCCAAACACGGCGAGTTGAGTTAATGCCAAAGACCTCAATTTTAGTCTCATCTGACCACAGCACCTTCTCCCAATCACTCTCAGAATCATCCAGATGTTCATTTGCAAACTTCAGAAGGGCCTGTACATGTGCCTTCTTGAGCAGGGGGACCTTGCGGGCACTGCAGGATTTTAATCCATTACGGCGTAATGTGTTACCAATGGTTTTCTTGGTGACTGTGGTCCCAGCTGCCTTGAGATCATTAACAAGTTCCCCCCGTGTAGTTTTCGGCTGAGCTCTCACCTTCCTCAGGATCAAAGGATCAAGGATACCCCACCAGGTGAGATTTTGCATGGAGGCCCAGATCGATGTCGATTGACAGTCATTTTGTATGTCTTCCATTTTCTTACTATTGCACCAACAGTTGTCTCCTTCTCACCCAGCGTCTTACTTATGGTCTTGTAGCCCATTCCAGCCTTGTGCAGGTCTATGATCTTGTCCCTGACATCCTTAGAAAGCTCTTTGGTCTTGCCCATGTTGTAGAGGTTAGAGTCAGACTGATTAATTGAGTCTGTGGACAGGAGTCTTTTATACAGGTGACCATTTAAGACAGCTGTCTTTAATGCAGGCACCAAGTTGATTTGGAGCGTGTAACTGGTCTGGAGGAGGCTGAACTCTTAATGGTTGGTAGGGGATCAAATACTTATTTCTCTGTGCACAATGCAAATAAATATATCTAATTTTGACAATGTGATTTTCTGTTTTTTTTTAAATATAATCTATCTCTTACTGGTAAAATTAACCTAGCCTAAAAATTCTAAACGGTTCATGTCTTTGACAGTGGGCAAACTTACAAAATCAGCAAGGGATCAAATACTTATTTCCATCACTGTATATCAGTCAAACTATTGTTCGTCTAGGTCTGAAAAAACTAGAATGAGTCGACTTTGGTCAGCGTTCTCTTGTGGTATATGAATATTGGGTATAGTAATTGGTTTATCCTTATTGATCACCAGAACTTATTTTGAGCTCATCCTAACTTAATTGTGTTCTTGCCTCCTGCCTTTAGTAAAGGTGAGTGAAACTCTTCACTAGAAACATCCAATGCTGTTGCAATGATAATGAAGGTGTTTTTACAGTATAGTGGTGCATGTACAATCGCTCAATAATGGCAAAGTAATTCATAAATTGCAGTCTTTCAAAATGTGCTTTCCATTATCTCTGCTTGTATAATTTAACTCTCTTTTGAATGCTGTTTAATCTGTGTGCTGGTGGGTAAAACACTGAAGAGTTGTTTAATGCATGGACATAAATATCGCACAATTGTGATAAAATGATTACGATAGAAGCCAAAGAAAAACTACGGACTCAGCCAAGTATTGAACATTTTACCACTCAACAACACTTATCCTTTAATGTTATAGTTTGACCGGCTTTCTGTAAGGTAAAATATAGTGTAATAAATAATATATTTTTGGAAATAATTGACCATGTACTTATCCTTGCTCTATTGTGTAATAAAAATACTTATTTAATTATTTTAATTAATTACCACTTAAGAGTATAGATCTATAGGGGTGCCGAGGTAGTAGTCGCAGCAGGACTCTAGCGCCTGAGGGGGCCTTTTACAGATTTTGCATTGGCTCCATGAGCCTTAAGCTACGCCTCTGATTTTAGCAAGTGTAATGTTCTTAATGTCCAGACCAAATTTGAAAATTCAGCCTTTGGCCAAAGTTATGGAGCTCTACATGACCCAAAAAGTTTAGCTGAAGGGGCCATTGTGGCTGTTGTCCACTACCAGGCTATTTATGAAGCTTGAGCTGGCCATGACTATGGAACACTGTCATTTGCCACTTGGGAAGGAAATACTACAACTTCATCATACAATGAATATGTGATATCTAAGAAGAGCTGTTATCAACCAGCAATCTGTATAGGAAATACTACAACTGCCACTACCGGTGACTACGTATATTGTGCCTACAAAATGAGGTCATGCGGTCACTGATACAGGAAGTCATAGACAGCTGGGGAGAAGAAACATTAAAAGATGGCGAAGGGGGGTTCTTAGGTGTAAACGTGCAGCCGCTGGGGGCCAGTTGTTTTCATGTTGATTACAGAAAATGTGGAATTAGGCTTCAGGACAACACTAGGTGATCAGGAAATAGGGCTGTAAAGAAGTTATTTTTTCCTATGGTAGCCGCCTCTCTACTTTAGAACTTGTTACACACATAGGTACATATTTATTAGAGATGTGACCAGAAACCTGTGTTTTGGTTCAGATTCCATCTGTGTTTTTCTTAGTAGAAGTGTTAGAAAGTAACAGGAATCAAGTAAATGTTAGCCATTAGGTCTTGGTTACTTTGTGGATGATGGTGGCACTAGTATAGCGTTGAATTCGCCATAAGGGCTAACAGGTGGAGTCACAGTGGGAGGGAAAGTTAGAGTGAAGAAAAAGAATGGGCTGTGCATTTCCATTGTCTTAATGACTCTGACAGAATGATAAAAACCTTATAATTACCAATTGTCATTATCAATACATGGGTCATTGATTGGTTTGAATGAGGGCTCATATGAACGCTCGTTCCCAATCATGGCCATGTGTAAACAGGGCAGCGATGAGCCGATAAACGAGCAAACGCTTGTTCATCGACTAATCACATCTTTTATGCAAACCAAAAAGTGGTCTCTATTTGGCAGGGAGAGGTGGTCTCTATTTGGCAGCATATCTCACTGTGTAAACAGGGAGATGTACTGCCGACATGATGCAAATGCATGGGGACGAGCTATCGTAGTAATGGCCATTCGTCCCCATACTAACTATACCAGTATCAGGCCATCCAAAAGTACCTACAGTTCTACATCTGGTAAAAATAACTGCTTCCTAGACACAATGATAGGAAATCTCAGCAGACCTAAGTTTTGATGTTTGAGCTTGTGCGCTTTCTTTAAAATGTATTTCAGCTAGGCCCTATTCACACTAACGTATGTCACCGTTTAAATAGAGCATACTGACCAATACAATACAATGAGGACAGTCACACATGTGTTTTTTCAAAGAGCGTTTGTTTGTTGCATGAAGCATGAAACTCACCGCATGTCCTATTCTGGTCCGGTTTTTTGGATCATACTCGCCCATTGAAGTTTATGGATGCGTGAAAAATTGGGACAGAACATGGACGACATGTGCTCTATTTTATTTACGCATCAGTTGCTAAAAAAATGCAGAGAAAAACCAGTTAAACAAGGAAGTTCTTGCAGATGAGAAAAACGGATGACACACAGAAATCACACAGAAGCAACAAGGACAGTCATATGCATGAAAAACTGCCTGCTTTTTTCAGACACAAATTGGACACCCTCATGTGAAGAAGGCCTTAGTAGTACAGTACTTGTAGGATGGAACCAATGACACAATAAAGGCATTTATATATATATATATATATATATATATATATATATATATATATATATATATAAACAAACTACCGTTCAAAAGTTTGGGGTCACCCAGACAATTTTGTGTTTTCCATGAAAACTCACACTTATATTTATCAAATGAGTTGCAAAATGACTAGAAAATATAGTCAAGACATTGACAAGGTTAGAAATAATGATTTTTATTTGAAATAATAATTTTCTCCTTCAAACTTTGCTTTCGTCAAAGAATGCTCCATTTGCAGCAATTACAGCAATGCAGACCTTTGGCATTCTAGCTGTTAATTTGCTGAGGTAATCGGGAGAAATTTCACCCCATGCTTCCAGAAGGCCCTCCCACAAGTTGGATTGGCTTGATGGGCACTTCTTGCGTACCATACGGTCAAGCTGCTCCCACAACAGCTCTATGGGGTTGAGATCTGGTGACTGCGCTAGCCACTCCATTACAGATAGAATACCAGCTGCCTGCTTCTTCCCTAAATAGTTCTTGCATAATTTGGAGGTGTGCTTTGGGTCATTGTCCTGTTGTAGGATGAAATTGGCTCCAATCAAGCGCTGTCCACAGGGTATGGCGTTGCAAAATGGAGTGATAGCCTTCCTTATTCAAAATCCCTTTTACCTTGTACAAATCTCCCACTTTACCAGCACCAAAGCAACCCCAGGCCATCACATTACCTCCACCATGCTTGACAGATGGCGTCAGGCACTCTTCCAGCATCTTTTCAGTTGTTCTGCGTCTCACAAATGTTCTTCTGTGTGATCCAAACACCTCAAACTTTGATTCGTCTGTCCATAACACTTTTTTCCAATCTTCCTCTGTCCAATGTCTGTGTGCTTTTGCCCATATTAATCTTTTCCTTTTATTAGCCAGTCTCAGATATGGCTTTTTCTTTGCCACTCTGCCCTGAAGGCCAGCATCCCGGAGTCGCCTCTTCACTGTAGACGTTGACACTGGCGTTTTGTGGGTACTATTTAATGAAGCTGCCAGTTGAGGACCTGTGAGGTGTCTATTTCTCAAACTAGAGACTCTAATGTACTTGTCTTGTTGCTCAGTTGTGCAGCGGGGCCTCCCACTTCTCTTTCTACTCTGGTTAGAGCCTGTTTGTGCTGTCCTCTGAAGGGAGTAGTACACACCGTTGTAGGAAATCTTCAGTTTCTTGGCAATTTCTCGCATGGAATAGCCTTCATTTCTAAGAACAAGAATAGACTGTCGAGTTTCACATGAAAGCTCTCTTTTTCTAGTCATTTTGAGAGTTTAATCGAACCCACAAATGTAATGCTCCAGATTCTCAACTATCTCAAAGGAAGGTCAGTTTTATAGCTCCTCTAAACAGCAAAACTGTTTACAGCGGTGCTAACATAATTGCACAAGGGTTTTGAAGTGTTTTCTTATCATCCATTAGCCTTCTAACACAGTTAGCAAACACAATGTACCATTAGAACACTGGAGTGATGGTTGCTGGAAATGGGCCTCTATACACCTATGTAGCTATTGCATTAAAAACCAGACGTTTGCAGCTAGAATAGTCATTTAGCACATTAACAATGTATAGAGTATATTTCTGATTAATTTCATGTTATTTTCATTGAAAAAAAAACCTGTGCTTTTCTTTCAAAAATAAGGAAATTTCTAACTGACCCTAAACTTTTGAACGGTTGTGTATGTATGTATATATATATATATATATATATATATATATATATATATATATATATATATATATATATATATATATATATAAAATAATTTGTAGGCCATTTTTCATATGGCACAGTGCGAATATATTTTGAAAACCTCTTTCTGGTTACAATAAACTAACATCCACAATTTTGATTCTTTGAACTACAGTATGAGCGATCACTGGCTGAATTGCAGCATGTTTAGAGATAATGATTAAGAAATACATGTCTTGGTGTTGCAACTGTCAGATCATTTGTCACCCTAGAAGTCTAAATATCTGTTCGCAAGGTGACAAATTATATATCATTTCTGTTCATTGTTGAATGTCTCTTCTCCAGCTCAACAGGAATCTCATGATAATCACATGATTGTAAGACATATTGTATGATGTTAGTTTTCATGAATACACCAATAGCCATGTGATGTCAGTGAAGTGAAGGTGACCACAGAATCCCGGGCAAGTCCAACTTCTTCACTAAATGTGCTAAAATTGGAGATGGGAGAATTTCCCAAAATTATTTTCTGGTCTGATTTGAACGAACTGGCCATCCGATACGATTTGGTCAGAATTAATTCCCAGAGAAATCGCAAGTGCTCCGATTGCCCTGTGTCTGACTCTCTGATGTCTCCTAGAACTGTATCCAACCACTTTCAAGTGTTTTTTAACGCCAAGCCAGCATTAGTTATATCATCCACTGAAACCCCTCATAATTGCCTGTGCTGGAGGGAGGGATAACCGCAGTGCATTTTGTGAAAGCTGCCTGCAAGGCATATTTGGGAAGTCTGGCTGAGGTCATGTGATCCCTTTTCTAATCTGTATAATGGTGGTTGGCAAGTTATGTGCCGAGAACCGAGAACCCTAAGGCTATGTTCACACGGAGTATTTTGGGGGAGGAATATCTGCCTCAAAATTCCGTTTGGAACTTTGAGGCAGATATTCCTCTCCCTGCACGCCGATTTTCGCGGCAATTATCGCGTTGTTTTTTGCCCGCGGCCATTGAGCGCCGCGGGCATAAAACAGCGAGATATACGCTTTCTCCTGCCTCCCATTGAAGTCAATGGGAGGTCGGAGGCGGAAGCGCCTGAAGATAGGGCATGTCGCTTCTTTTTCCCGCGAGGCAGTTTTACTGCTCGCGGGAAAAAGACGCCGACGCCTCCCATTGAAATCAATGGGAGGCGTTCTCGGGCCGTTTCTGCCGAGTTTTGCGACGCGGTTTCCGCGTAAAAAAACTCTGCAAAATACCCCGTGCGAACATAGCCTTAAAGTTACAAATTTTGCAGAATCCGAAACGTTTGGGAAATTTGGACCTAATTAGATATGAGTACAATTGAGTCGCTGATCTCTAATGTTGAAACTATATGCAGCCATGAGAAAAACCTCTGTGTGTCTCAGTATAAATGGAAAAGGTACAGTATGTTCCCATAGCAGGATGTATATATATATATATATATATATATATATGTATATTGTGGCCTCATCAGCATCAGATGGGTAGACTACAGGCGGAATTTGGTGTAACAGTAGAGGGTTTTATTCAAAGCAAATTAAACAGGGTGTTTTTCCAGCAACAAATAAAGTCCAAAGAAAGAAAAACAACAATAGATATGCTTTCTTCAGCAAAACAGAAATTCTTAAAAGTATTTCTTAATAACCGAAACTCAGTTCGTTGCTAACCCAGGAACCGTGCAGTTACTGGCAATAGTTTTCCAGTTCAGACGAGCCCACCAGACTCAGCCCTTCACCTTCATGCAGCTCACACGTAACTCTCTCTACTGCCCAAGGCAGCTGGTCACCTTTAATTAAACTAGAAGCCGCACATGGACTCCAAGTCAGACTGGGAGAAATCCTGGAGTGGCCATTTTTCTTACCCTACAGCCACTCCCGAATCCGGACCTCAAAATCCAGTTTTCTTTTTTTTTTGCTAAAGGATAACTAAACGTTCAACAATCTTCTGACATGTCGTAGTGACATGTCAGAAGTTTTGATTGGTGGAGGTCCGAGCACTGAGACCCCCACCAATTGCTAAAATGAAGAGGCAGAAGTGCTCGTGTGAGCGCTCAGCCACTTCGTTTCTGTTTGACTTTTTCCGGAAATCAATGTAGCGGAGTACGGGCTCAATAAAAAGTCTACAAGCCCGTACACCACTACATCGGCTTTCTGGAAAAAGCCGAACAGAAACAGTCGCTCAGCGCTCACACGAGCACTTCTGCCGCTTTGATTTAGTGATTGGTGGGGGTCTCAGTGCTCGGACCCCCACCAATCAAAACTTCTGACATGTCACTATGACATGTCAGAAGTTTGTTGAACATTTAGTTACACAACCTGCTTGGTAATATATATGTTGCTCATTTGCTCTGGGGATTATGCCACTGAGAGTGGCAGTCTCAGTGGCATGTGCCTGCCATCCAGCACAATGCCTGCTAGCTGCTTACAATATATGTATATATATATATATATATATATATATATATATATATATATATATATATATATACAGTTAGGTCCAGAATTATTTGGACAGTGACATAAGTTTTGGCATTTTTTCTGTTTAACAAAAAGTATTGAATATACAGTTAGGTAATTAATATGGGCTTAAAGTGCAGACTCTCAGCTTTAATTTGAGGGTATTCACATCCTAATTTGAGGAAGGGTTTAGGAATTACAGCTCTGTAATATGTACCTGCCTCTTTTTCAAGGGACCAAAGGTAATTGGACAATTATCTCAAAAGCTATTAAATGGGCTGCATGGGCTATTCCCTCGTTAATCCATCATCAATTAAGCAGTTAAAAGGTCTGGAGTTGATTCCAGGTGTGGCATTTGGAAGCTGTTGCTGTGAACCCACAACATGAGGTCAAAGGAGCTCTCAATTCAAGTGAAACAGACCATCATTAGGCTGAAGAAAATGAAGAAATTCATCAGAGATAGCACAAATGTTAGGAGTGGAAAAAATCAACAGTTTGAAAAACATTAAACAATCGAGATCCAGTGTGCGACCAGATACAGGTACCATAAAACCGGTTCACCTACTACCTTTCCTTATACTATTTAGCATGTCCCTATCCTTGTCATACCAATATTTTTATTTTTCCATATTTTGCGTATGCAATATAATCTCCCTTTTTCTTTCCTCTCCTTATATTCTTTCCACTAAATAGCGATGCGGTCCCTAAATTTCGATCCTATAGGTCATACTTACCTATATTCATACATACAACTCAAGGACCATAAATATAATAATTAGATAATATATATAACACATTTGGATCAATATCATCCGCATCATTCAATAAAGACTCAACCACTTTTATAACACTTTGTACATCACTACAGCTATGTTACTTCAATCTAAGATGGCCATAATCGATAGGGTAAAACTTACAAGTGCAGAACATCCTCTATAGCGTTGGGGACGGCTTGCGTTCCACAGAGCGACAGCGCTCCTCCGATTGCGCATGCGCCGGAATAGCTTTGCGTTCCACACACCGGATATCCGGTATGTAGAACTGACGCCTTAAAGACGAGTGCCGCCATGAGCACACTCACAACCCGGAGCGTCTGGTAGACGCCGCTACTTCACTATACCTCTCCAAAACTACATGCAGGTATGAGATAGCCGATATGTACACAACCTGGTTACTTTCTGTTTTGTCATTTCCTATATATATCTCTTCGGTTCTACACTTGACATTGATACTCTTCTATTTATTTTCTACCACCACTGCTTTCCTCAGCCAGTACTTTATGGTATGGTCCTGAGAGGTATTTTACTAATACCTCTCCTACTAAGATTTACATGTATAACCTGATCATATTGATGTGATATACCATAGTTTATATTTCTCTATATGTCTCCTTGTTGACGTAATATATATCCCATTGTACGAAGTTTAAGCATCATTAGCCTGTGAATTTATATATGATCAGAATGACCATACGTATTTGTCGTTTAAACATATTTTGCTCCTTATGCATGTTATTACGTATATATTCATCAGTATCTGGGATTATTTTTCTAAATTAAGATATAAGAAATATCATTGCTATAATCTTTTTAAATTTTATTTTTTTGTCCTATGTAATGTGCTATATGTGATATTATACTATCTACTTTTCTTATAGCGATTATGAGAAAGGCCTTGGATGGGCCGAAACGTCAACAAATACTTATCGCTTGCATTGAATAAATTCTGTTTTGTACAAATTACCATTTTTGGAATGAATGAAAATAAATAATTCTTCCTCGGAAATCAATACAGTCGAGTATCTTTGGAGTGCTTTTGGGTTTATTCTCTATATCTATGAGTGGGGTACAACCCGAACCTGAATAGCACCAACGTATTGGAGTGCATCCTTACTATTTCTATTCAAATATTAACTGTAACAGAGACAGCTGTGTAGGAGGCTTAAAACTGGGTGAGGAACAGCAAAACTCTGTTACAAAGCTGAGGTTGTGTAAGACAGGTTGTGAGGCTTCAACTGCAAAGGGGAGACATTTCCTCAACCTGTTGCAGGAAAATTTTATGGGCCAGTTTGTGGAAGACCCGACTAGAGGTGAACCTCTGTTGGATCTGGTGATTTCTAATAATGCAGATCTTGTTGGGAATGTCAATGTTCGTGAAAACCTCGGTAACAGTGATCATAATATAGTTACATTTTACCTATACTGTAAAAAACAAACGCAGGCTGGGAGGGCAAAAACATTTAATTTTAAGAAAGCCAATTTCCCCAGGATGAGGGCTGCAATTCAGCACATAGACTGGGAAGAACTAATGTCAAATAATGGAACAAATGATAAATGGGAGATTTTCAAATCTACTTTGAGTTATTATAGTGCAAAATGTATTCCTATAGGTAACAAGTATAAACGACTCAAATTAAACCCCACATGGCTTACACCTTCTGTGAAAGGGGCAATACACGACAAAAAAAGGGCATTTAAAAAATACAAATCTGAGGGTACAGCTGTAGCCTTTGTAATATATAAAGAGCTTAATAAAATCTGTAAAAATGTAATAAAATTAGCAAAAATACAAAATGAAAGGCAGGTGGCCAAGGATAGTAAAACAAATCCCAAAAAATTCTTCAAGTATATAAATGCAAAAAAGCCCAGGTCTGAACATGTAGGACCCCTAGATAATGGTAATGGGGAGTTGATCACAGGGGATCAAGAGAAGGCAGAGTTACTAAATGGGTTCTTTAGCTCTGTATATACAACTGAAGAAAGAGCAGCTGATGTAGCCGGTGCCAGTGCTGTTAATATATCAGTTGATATACTGAATTGGATGAATGTAGAGATGGTCCAAGCTAAATAAAATAAAATAAATGTGCACAAGGCCCCGGGACCAGATGGGTTACACCCTAGAATTCTTAAAGAGCTTAGTTCAGTTATTTCTGTCCCCCTTTTCATAATATTCAGAGAATCTCTAGTGACTGGTATAGTGCCAAGGGACTGGCGCAGCGCAAATGTGGTGCCTATTTTCAAAAAGGGCTCTAGGTCTTCCCCAGGTAATTATAGACCAGTAAGCTTAACATCCATCGTGGGGAAAATGTTTGAGGGGCTATTGAGGGACTATATACAGGATTATGTGACAATAAATAGCATTATAAGTGACAGCCAGCACGGTTTTACTAAGGACAGAAGTTGTCAAACTAACCTAATCTGTTTTTATGAAGAGGTAAGCAGAAGTCTAGACAGAGGGGCCGCTGTGGATTTAGTGTTTTTGGACTTTGCTAAGGCATTTGACACTGTCCCCCATAGACGCCTAATGGGTAAATTAAGGACTATAGGTTTAGATAATATAGTTTGTAATTGGATTGAGAATTGGCTCAAGGACCGTATCCAGAGAGTTGTGGTCAATGATTCCTACTCTGAATGGTCCCCGGTTATAAGTGGAGTACCCCAGGGTTCAGTGCTGGGACCACTATTATTCAACTTATTTATTAATGATATAGAGGATGGGATTAATAGCACTATTTCTATTTTTGCAGATGACACCAAGCTATGTAATATAGTTCAGTCTATGGAAGATGTTCATGAATTGCAGGCAGATTTAAACAAACTAAGTGTTTGGGCGTCCACTTGGCAGATGAAGTTTAATGTAGATAAATGTAAAGTTATGCATCTGGGTACCAACAACCTGCATGCATCATATGTCCTAGGGGGAGCTACACTGGCGGATTCACTTGTTGAGAAGGATCTGGGTGTACTTGTAAATCATAAACTCAATAACAGCATGCAGTGTCAATCAGCTGCTTCAAAGGCCAGCAGGATATTGTCGTGTATTAAAAGAGGCATGGACTCGCGGGACAGGGATGTAATATTACCACTTTACAAAGCATTAGTGAGGCCTCATCTAGAATATGCAGTTCAGTTCTGGGCTCCAGTTCATAGAAAGGATGCCCTGGAGTTGGAAAAAATACAAAGAAGAGCAACGAAGCTAATTAGGGGCATGGAGAATTTAAGTTATGAGAAAAGATTGAGAGAATTAGACCTATTTAGCCTTGAGAAAAGACGACTAAGGGGGGACATGATTAACTTATATAAATATATTAATGGCACATACAAAAAATATGGTGAAATCCTGTTCCTTGTGAAACCCCCTCAAAAAACAAGGGGGCACTCCCTCCGTCTGGAGAAAAAAAGGTTCAAGCTGCAGAGGCGACAAGGCTTCTTTACAGTGAGAACTGTGAATCTATGGAATAGCCTACCGCAGGAGCTGGTCACAGCAGGGACAGTAAATGGCTTTAAAAAAGGGTTAGATAATTTCCTAGAACAAAAAAATATTAGCTCCTATGTGTAGAAATTTTTCCTTCCCTTTTCCCTTCCCTTGGTTGAACTTGATGGACATGTGTCTTTTTTCAGCCGTACTAACTATGTAACTATGTAACTATGTAACTATATGTCACAGGTCCATCATGGCAAGACTGAGCACAGCAACAAGGCACAAGGTAGTTTTACTGCATCAGCAAGGTCTCTCCTAGGCAAAGATTTCAAAGCAGACTGGGGTTTCAAGATGTGTTGTTCAAGCTTTTTTGAAGAAGCACATAGAAACGTGCAACGTTAAGGACTTTAGACGCAATAGCCGGCCAAGGAAACTTAGTGCAGCTGATCAAAGACACATCATGCTTACTTCCCTTTGAAATTGGAAGATGTCCAGCTGTGCCATCAGCTCAGAACTGGCACAAACCAATGGGACCCAGGTACACTCATCTAGTAGTCAGAGAAGTTGCTGTATTAATTGCTTAGGGGTGAGATTCAATTTGATACGTCCTGGTCTCCTCCCACCATTGATAGGAAACAAACATAAGTGGTGCACACCGTGGGATATGTTTTTTTTTATGCTGTTTAGCCATGCCCGATGTCATGCTGCCCTCATAAACATTGCCTGCTATAATGCTTGGATCTATAGAAAAATATCTACATTTTCCCTCACACAATTGTGCTGGGTTAGGCTACGTTCACGCACTTAACCAAAAACGCCTGAAAATACGGAGCTGTTTTCAAGGGAAATCAACTCCTGATTTTCAGTAGTTTTTTAATCAAACTAGCGTTTTTCGCAGCGTTTTTTACGGCCGTTTTTGGAGCTGTTTTTCTATTGAGTCAATGAAAAACGGCTCAAGAAGTGACATGCACGTCTTTTTACTGGGCGTCTTTTTACGCGCCTTTTTTTTTAATTAGACGTAAAAAAATGCCCCGTTGGAACGGAACGTCGTATTTCCCATTGAAATCAATGGGCAGATGTTTGTAGGCGTTCCGATTTTTCAGCCGTTTTTTGGGACATTTACGGCCCCCAAAACGGCTAAAAGTAGCCCGTGTGAACATACCCTAAGGCCTCATGCACACGAACGTAGCCATGTGCATGGCCGTGATTTTCGGGTCGGCCGGCCGCAGAGTGTCACCCGCGAGCCGCCCGCAAGTCGCGGGCCATGCACATGGCCGCGTCCATTAATTTCTATGAGCCTGGACCGCAGAACACGGCTGTAATAAGACATGTCCGTTCTTTCTACGATCCAGGCTCTTGGGCCATGCACGAACCGTGGAAACCCATAGAAATGAATGGGGCTGCAATTCTCCCGTGGATTTTCGGGGGAATCGCAAAAGCACGTTCGTGTGCATGGAGCCTTAGTGTTAATGTTCAGTATATGCACATTTGTCTTAAAATATATATATAAATATATATACCAGCAGAGAGACAGCAGCACTCGGTTTCCAAGCAAAAGTAGTTCAGCAATGAAAGGGTGCCAGCTGATAGTCCTGATCCAAAGACCATGTAGATATCCCAGAAATAAATCAAGCAGCACTCCGATAATCAAGGTGAAAAAAAGTGGTTTGTTGTGCCAAAATGGCAAGTGCAACGTTTCCGTCCCACCTTGGGACCTTTTTCAAGCATAAATATATATATGTACAGCCTTAGCAAAGTTTAATTCAACTTAAAGTTTCTTGGCACTGTGTATTTAACACGTTAAGAGTCAAGTTAAAGATTGCTAGATCCGGGGGCGTGGCTTAGCTATGGAGCCGTGAGCACGCGTCTTGGGGGAGCTCCGTGCTAGCGAGTGCATATTTCCAGTTATCACCGGGTGGAACCGGCGGGAGATGGCAGAAAACGTAAGGGAGCTTGCGCTACACCTTCCCGTGCCTTACCTAGATCCTCGGTTCGCAGCGTGAGCATGGACAGGTTCCTCTCTTCGTCGCAAGCAGCCTCAGTGGTTTCAGCCGCAATGGCGGACATGCTGCCGACGATCCCGTCTCCTGCTGTGGCTGATGTCTCCCCTCCTCAGCCCTCGATCTCCACTGCAGAGACCTACGATTGTGTCTCTCAAAATGAGCTAACTCCTGTGTCTCCCTCCATTATACTCTCCCCACGGGGCTAGCCTCGTCGTTTTGTCTATGCCTCGTGGCTCAGAGGGGCAGACAGAGCAACCGGGCCTTCACACTGACCTGCACCTATTAACGGAACTGATCCAAGCCCTCCCTACCAGAGAGGACCTTGATTCTCTGGTTACCAGAATTGAACAATCCCACCAGCAAGATATATCAGACTTACGTCTGGAGGTGGATAGAGTGGATTCTAGGGCCCTTGCCACTGAGCAGAATGTCTCTGCTATTGACTCTAGAGTGGCCTCCCTGGAGCGTGCAGCCCTCTTGAATAAGACCCACCTACAGTCCCTGGCACTTCAATAGATGACCAGGAGAATAGGGGACGCAGGAACAACATCCGACTGAAAGGTCTCCCTGATCTTGGCTCGTGAGACGATCTTCCTACAAGGGTCTCCATCATTTTCAATTAGCTTACCAACAGACCCCTAGAAGCTACTTTCTTAATAGACCGAATTCACAGTGTTTCACGTCCCGGTCCAACTGACTCATCCAAACCACGGGACGTTCTATGCCGCTTCCACTACTACTCTGATAAGGACATAATTGTTCGGGGAGCTTGGTCACATGTTCCATTGTCCGTGGAAGGTAGTACGGTTATACTTTATTCTGATGTTTCCCCTCGAACATTATATATGAGACGGCTCCTCCATCCTTTATTGGAAAAAATTAAAGCTGCGGGTGCTACCTATAGATGGGGTCACCCATTCCATGTGGTTGTCAAGAAAGACTTAGATTCCTTTCTATTACTTAATTTCTCGGATCTGGAGTGATTGTTTCGCTTTTTGCAAATTTACCCTTTTCCAGTCCCTGATTGGCTGGCACTGGAAAGGCCTGATCAACCTCAGCGACGACGCCCAAGAAGATCCAGTCATCCTTTCATCAGCAGGTCTCTCCCTGTTGCGGTACATTTACCCCTTGTGGATCTTTCCCTGAGGATTCCACCTGAGGCATAATCTGGGGACCTCTTGCGAGTTCCTACTTCTGCAAAGTCGATTTGAACTTGGTCATCACATTGGATCCTTGTACCATATACTGCCTACATGTCTTTAAACTCTTACAGGTTCCGGCGTTGAGATATTTCTCAGCGAACTTACATACTGTTGTGTTTTTGCTGTGCGATTTATCCAAGTATTTGTTTACTGTGATTTGCTAGACCAAATGTTGCGCTGATTTTGTATTATTCCATTTTTTATAGGGTTACATGTATATCTCTTAGTCTTACATTATCTTGAGGTGGCCTACTGTTACTTCCTTGAAAATTGCCTTAGTTTTCTATGCTGAGCCCTTTCCATTGATCCCTAATCCCTTATCCATCCCCTCCTTCCCAATTCTTCCTCCTCCCACCCTTTCTCCCCCTTTCCTTTCCCTTTCACACCCCTTCTTCCCTTCCGCCCATCCCCTCCTCTCTCACCCTCCCTTTCATGGCGCTCAGTGATCTCTCGTCCTATATTTCAGGATACGATTTTGGACTCTTACAGGTTCATGGGTTGGGATATCCTTCAGCTTTCATACAAAAAGTTGTATTTTAGTGGTGAAACTTTTCCACGTATTTGCTTATTGTGAATTGCTGGACCAAATGTTGCTCTGATTTTATATTACTTCATTTTTCATAGGTCTCAATGTCTATTTCTTAGTCATATATTACCTAGAGATTGCCTTAATTTTCGCTGCTAAGTCCTTCCCCCTGGTTCCTATTCCCCTTCTCCTCTAAACCTCTCTACTCCTGCCCCCTACCAATCATTCTCCCTCCTTTCCCCTGCCTCTACCATTTCTTTTTTCCTCCCATCCCTTCCCCCTTCCCTCACCTTCCATATTGTGGCACTGAAAGGACTCTTATCTAATCTTATATTTCAGGAAGATATGCTTGCTAGGTATTATCCTGTTGAGACGCTTGGGGATTGTTATTTCCTTTATTCACAGATCCATTCTATTATTACCACTGTGCATATTGCTGTGTGCGGTGTTGGTGTTAGCGGGACACAGATACTGTACATTCATTCCCTAGGTTTTAGGTTGCAAAACTATGATCTACAAGTGTTTGTGCCTCCGTCGCTTTCCATGTGGCCAGTGGCGGAAGCAGTTGTTGTTAGTTGTTTGTTGTGCTCGCTGTACGGGTCTCCCCCCCCCCCATGGTTTTCCTAGTCCCCGTAAATTTAACACCCTTACTCCACAGGTTTCCCACCTCTGAGGAGTTGGCGCTTGGGCCTCTTTCCTGCTTGTTTTCCTAACTACTTAATTTCCGTTTCTAGTCCGTTTCCCTTATTCATCCTTCCCTCCCTCACCTCCACCCCCTCTTCCCACTGCAGAAATGGCGCAGCACGCTCAGACGGATCTGCGGATAGGTTCACCGAATGTCAAGGGTTTACATAGCACTGGGAAACAATTCATTCTTCTAAACATGTTGAAGAGTAGACATTTGCATGTCGCGTTTCTTCAGGAAACTCACTTGTGTGAGCAGAAACCTTTTAAGTTCTCCAACTTATGGTTTCCTCATACTTACCAAAGTTTCTCGCCTGAACCGAAATCCAGGGGCCAGTATTTTGATCTCACGATCTCTCCCATCGGAATCTCTAGTCTCGCAGTGATGATATGTGGCAAATCCTTCTACTCAAGGGCTCTGTTGACTCTCAGGTATATACCTTTGCCTCTCTATACTTACCTAATGTTGTTTTCGTTTTCCCAACTTCGCTGTATCGCGCAATCTTTTCACGATCACCGATTGGTGAACACTTGGTGTCTTTTACATCCGGCGGATATAGACTTATTCCAGAATTGATCTATTTTTTATCAAACATCATTCTCTCCACTCTTTACAGTCTGCCGATATTGACACGATCTCCTTCTCGGACCATGCCCTCATTACACTGACCCTCTCTTTGCATTCTCCTATCCTCCATCAATCTCAATGGAAATTGAATCCCTCTCTTCTCACCAGTTCGGTAGTCACCTCTGATATTCAACGTTCGATCGACGATTATTTTACAAATAATGCCACTACAGATACTAATCCACTCGTCATCTGGGAGGCTCACAAATGTGTTATCAGGGGAACGTTTATCAAACATGGTGCTCGGTTGAAGAAGGAACGCTCTACAGCTATTGCCCATCTACTATCGGAGATTAAGATCCTAGAGACCTCACATAAACGTTCCCGTGACCTGGATTGTAGGATAGCTCTCCTCCAGAAAGGGGAAGATCTTCGAACCCTTCTGATGTCCAAGGCCAAAGCTACACTTTCCAAATGTAAACGTCATTTCTATGAGTACGGCAACAAATGTAGTAAATCGATTGCCAGAGCATTGCGCATTCAACAGGCCCATACTTATATACCCTTTATTACGTCCTCCTCCCACCCTCGTGCCCACTTACCTCTGGACATAGCTTCGACATTTTGTAACTTTTACGCCTCTTTGTATAACATTGATTCCTCCAACCCGGCCACGTTATACAGAGGATTCCGGTCAAACATCAAAGCCTACATTGCAGAATCTGGCCTTCCCTCTTTATCGGACGATGATCTCACTGCTTTGGAGGCGCCGATTACCTTACAGGAACTGTCTTATGCTCTTAAACATTCTCAATCGGGCAAAGCTCCCGGTCCTGATGGATTTACGCTCCCGTATTACAAAAGATTCTTTGAAGCTTTGAGTCCGCATTTCTATCTCTTTAAACTCCTTTTCTATCTCATCTCCCACCCCACCTGACGTTCTTAGGGCACACATTGCAGTGATTCCCAAGCCTGGGAAGGACCCCTCACAATGTGCAAGTTATAGGCTGATCTCTCTCCTCAATACAGACATAAAGCTGTTTGCAAAGATTCTTTCAGTGCGTCTGGCCCCGTTGTTGGGGAATGTCGTTCACACGGACCAGGCGGGTTTCATGTTGGGCAGAGAGGTACGTGACAACACGACAAAGGCAATTAACCTTATCCATAAAGCTAGGATATCTAATACACCACTCATACTCTTGTCTACAGATGCTGAAAAAGCATTTGACAGAGTCAATTGGACATACATGGAAGAAACCCTTCTCCGACTTGGCCTTAGATCCCATATGATGGGCTGGATAATATCCCTTTATTCCTGCCCTTCTGCTAGAGTTCGTGTGAATGGTATCTTTTCAGATGGGTTTTCAATTCATAACGGGACCAGACAGGGTTGCCCTCTGTCCTCCTTGATTTTTATTCTAACTTTGGAGCCCTTACTTCGTCACGTTCGAGCAAATTATGACATTAAGGGTCTGGAGATGGATGCCACAGTTAATAAGTTTGCAGCATATGCAGATGATCTATTATTTTTCTTGACTAACCCGATCGTTTCCCTTCCCAACCTCTTGCCGGAATTCCAACGTTTTTCCAAAATGTCTAATTTCAAAACAAACTTTTCCAAATCGGAAGCAATGAATATCTCCCTTCCCCCTGTCTCTTACTTACCTTGGAACATTCCTTTAGTTTTAAATGCAACTCGGTAGCCCTAAAATATCTTGGAGTTCGCATTCCCAGCTGACCTGAAAGAACTTTTGCACTTGAACTTCCCATCCCTCCTTGCCAGCATAAAGTTGGACTGTGCCAGATGGTCAAAGGTCACTTTTACATGGATGGGGTGATGCACTATATTCAAAATGAATGTTCTTCCAAGGATTCTATATCTATTCCAGGCTCTTCCTATAGCCATCCCAATGTCGTTTTTCAAAGAGGTCAATTCATTACAAATATCCTTTGTCTGGAATGGCAAGCCTCCTAGACTCTCACGTACACTTCTGTGTAGATCTAAGGAATCAGGGGGTCTGGCACTTCCTGATGTTAGATCCTACTACATTGCGTCCCATCTTTCGTGTATAGTTGATTGGTGCAGACATGCTGTCTTTAAGCATTGGGTGGGCTTGGAGCAAAGTTTCTCCACGGTTCCTCTTGCGGTTATCCCATGGCTGGACCGTGGACAACTTAAGCCTCTTTGTCAACATCTTACTATTGGCCCTACTCTGTTATGCTGCTCCCTTTCCTTGGTGAGGTGATCCATACTCCCAATGCACTCCTCAATGTATCCCGTTCTGGGGAATCCCTCCTTTCCTACAAGTTTGACAGACCCAGTCTTTCGTTCCTGGTTTGCTTCAGGAAAGTTCAGAGCAGCTTAGTTCCCGATTGGTACGGAGTGGCTATCTATCTCAGATATGTCTCATCTACCTGACCTTCAGCCTTTGAGTCACTGGAGATCTCTTCAACTTCGCCATTTTTGCTCCTCTATTTCGCCCCCCCTCTTCATACCAAAAAGACAGGACCCCTCTGGAGGATTTGTGTGTCGGTACTGACCTAGCTCGACACATTTTGTCCACAATTTACAAACTCCTTATAAACCCTCATGACATGCCTCCCCCTGACTGCCTTTCTAAATGGGAGTCTGATTTGGGTATTTCCTTTTCTACCACACAGAGTAAGCGTATCCTTACTCTGGCTCACAAGACCTCGATCAGTTCGCGTTATCAAGAAGCCAGTTTCAAACTTCTTTCTCGCTGGTATAGGACTCCAGTTCGTTTACACCATCTTTCCTACAGTATCCCCCTTGTGTTGGAGATGTGGGTTGGAGAATGATACCCTCCTTCACACCTTTTGGTCATGTTCTCTTCTTGCTTCATTTTGGGACGGTGTTAAACGGGTGATATGTGAAGTCACAGACACCGGCATGGCCATGGATGCGACTTTCTTCCTTCTCCATCACTGCGACAGTCCGGTGAATATCTACAAATGGTCCTTGCTTCACTTTTTAGTGATGGCAGCACGTCATTGCATTCCATTGAGATGGAAGGATTCCTCTCCTCCTGTTTTGTCCCTCTGGATTTTTAGAGTCAATGACCTTATGCACATGGAGGATTTGACCTGCACCATTAATGACTTGCATGCTAAGTTCTGCCAAACATGGACTCCTTGGATTATTTTTCAGAGTTCTGACTCGTACAAAGACATTCTTCGGGAGCTTAGTCCTGTTCAGCAGCCTGAGTAGAGCTCTCCCTGGTCGCTGCGGTATGTCGCGGTGGGAAGTTCTACACATTCTTTCTCTGGTCCTTACTTGCTGTCTTCTGGATAGTCCGTCTTTGTTGTGAACTTGAAGTCCAGCATCTTACTCACCTTTGTGAGACTACTTGATTACTCAGCTGTACCTCACATGTATTCTGCATTTATATTCTGTGTTCTTCTGTACAATTTGTATCCCAATTGTTTGACAAAATTGACCTCTTGGTCATGAAAATAAATAATTAAAAAAAAATAAAGATTGCTAGATCCATATCTGTGTAACTGGACACATAGGTGCTGGGATGGTTAGAAGACACAGCTGTGATACACATACTGTAACTGCAATGTCCACATACCGTGCACCTGTGTGTCCATCTCATGACCGTGGACATAATTTTATCCACTAGAAGTAAACAATGAAGGTTCCTACTGAAAAACAACAAGCAGAGATCTTTTCATATATGCTGATACAAACCCTTCTACTCTGGATATATTCCTGCATCAAACCCTCGTGTCTGCTATCCTGGTCTATATAAGTGAGCTGACTCTGCTGCTTTATTGTTACTGTATAGACATACAGTTGCATACATCTGGGTCATACCTTCAGTAGCTCTTTTTAAAGGTGCACATTAAGCATACTGTACCTCTGTCTGTCTGCCTCTTTCACACATTTATTCTGGCAATTATATTGAGTTACTGTATGTGGTGGATTATTTTAAGCCATTCTATTTTAATGGAGACCTGTTGTTACTGCAGCTATAATTTAATTTGTATATTAAAGGATCACTTTTAATGCTTGAATAAAGCAGCTTGATGCCAAGAAAGGGAGAGACCAAAATAAACTGCTGATGAATACCCAAAGCCGTTCAATTAAAAAAGGCATATGGACACTGACAGCACCTATTTTTTTATTTCTATTTGTTTACAAAACAGAACGTATTCAAGTAATATGTGTGTTCAGATCTTACTGAATGGTGATATAGAGATGCAATAGTCTCCACTAGATAAGAAATCTGACCAACCCTTCCCCTGTACAGTGTCCATATTAGTCAAAGATCATATTATTGTAAGTTTGAGACAAATCTCTCACCCTGATACCTGACCCTGACTCTTGAACCTTACTCTGTCACCTGAGCATATGGCACCTGACTGACCCCTGAGCCTGACACCTGACTGACCCCTGAGCCTGACACCTGACTTTGACCCCTGAGCCTGACACCTGACTTTGACCCCTGAGCCTGACACCTGACTTTGACCCCGACACCTGAGCCTGACTCTGATAACTCATATCTGACTCTGATACCTGATTGATATCTGACTCTCGCAACTGGCACCTGACTCTAATATCTGACCCTGGCATCTGACTTTGATCTGTGACTAGTCAGTTTTTAGAGACACCCAACGGTGGAATGTTTATTGTTTTTATTATCTATCAAAATATTTTTTATTTGCTACATTAAACATATACAGATGTAGCGATCTTTAACTTGACTTTTAACATGTTAGGTGGCAAGAAATATTAACTTGACATTTTCAATCGATTCAGCGATAAGCTATAGTACTGCATCAAGACAAGTGTTGCTACATCTATACAATTTGTGATTGGCTAACAGATTAGGTCCAGTACACCTATATGACTGTATTCACAGAGACTTAACCTCTTAATAAATATACTCTTCATTCAAACCACATCCACATGTACTGGAAAAAAATTCAAGTAAAGGTGAGAGCATGCTAATCTGCAGCATGTTAACTTTGATGCAGTTTTCTCACAGATTTTCAACATGGATTTTGCCATTTGCTATGCTTATGGGCGAAATCTGTGGCAAATATGCTCCAAAATCCACATGTAAAACACTCCTACAGGAGAAGCCTGTAGAATTTGGACTCATGCTGACATCATTTGAGTTTGTAATTTAGCTGTAGTGTAGCTGTGCCCTATACAGTCAAGGCATCTGGACCCCTTCCCCCCATTACTGTGGAATGGGGGTGGCAACGTAAAGTGGCCGGAGGAGGCGCAAGGGTGAGATGCAAACTGGCAGCGGCTCTCTGGAGGGACAGGGGGGAGACAATAGGTGGGCAGAGGCTCTGTGTGAGGCCAAGCGAGAGACAGTAGGTGTGCACGGGGGCAACATAAAAAAAATGATTGCACTGAAACTACTGCATGTATGCAGCACAGTCACTCACCAAGATGCAGGACTGGCTGCTGCTTCTAGCTCCTGCAGCCTCTTAGATCTTGCACCGCCATTTTCTGGCCCACATGAAAATCTCAGCCTCCGCCTCACAAATGGCACCCATGTCACCTGCGAAGAAACCAGATCAAATTCCTAAATTAATTCAGACTCCATACCAGACCACTAAATAAGTCAGACCACCACCAGACCCCTAAGTTAATTCAGACTCCTTACCAGATACCTAAATTAATTCAGACCCCAGACCAGACCCCTTAGTTGCAGTAATTCATACCAACAAACCGACACAAGACCAGACCCCTACAATAATTTAGACCCCAGACCAGACCCCTAAATTAATTCAGACCACCAATCAGACCCCCAAATTATTTCAGACCTGAGACCAGACCCCCCCCAAAAAAAACAAAAAACAATCAGACCCTGGACCAGACTCCCAAGTCCTTTTGCCTCTTTACTTTAGGCTGGGCACCTTTTCACTTCTGGGCACCTCACACAGCGGCGCATACAGGTCCTGACACCAGGGTGAGAAATTTGTCTCAAGCTTTCAGTAATATGATGTTTGACTCTGTACCCGTTTGAACTTGATGGACCTGTCTATTATTTCAACAGCACTAACTACGTAATTATGTAAAATACAAATGCTTACATACAAGCAGTTTTCACAGTCCTTATGTGAAACAAGTTACTGTAAATAGAACTTTTGTTCTTTGATAGCCGCTATTAGCCAAACGGTACAATATTTTTTTATGTCGTTTGGACTAATAGTTAAGCAGACCTGTCTCCATACTATTCTGCCCTTAAACAGGTTAGCATAGTATAATGACAGATCTGTAACCACACTCTGTTTTCTATCATTTATCCAATTTGTTAGGAAACGTCCGCCCCTTTAAGATTACCTTGACTACTAGTCTAGCTTCTGGGTGGTTCTGGTTTTAGTTGTTCAGCCTGTCCCATTTCTCTGTCTTTCTTCCTATCAGGTGTAAGAGTGGAGTACTTAAACCTGGGTTGCTTCTGTGTTCTTTGCTTGTGAATTTCCTTCTGCATGTGTTTGATCAAGCTTCTGACTAAACCCTGTATTATTTGGACTTTTTGGAACTGGACCTCGGCTTGTCTCTTGATTACCCTTTTCTAACGGATTTGGACTTTCTGCTCCCGGCTGGTACTGACTTCTGCTATTTCTGAAATCCACCAAGATTTTTGGATTTGGACTTTCTGTTTACCATCTGGCTGTCTTGTTGCCTGCATTGCACCTCTTATCCAACACCAAACTTTGTTAAAACAACCTGTGTTCTATACAACAAAAACCATCCTGCCTTGCGGTGGGCTCTGGCGAGAACCATAGAGTAGCCTTAAACTCTGTGATCAGAGTTGTGACGGATTTGGGGTTGCAAATTTATTTGCATGCTCAGTCTCGACAGTCTCCAGCAGCCTTTGGGGAATCGCTCACATAGCTATTCCATAAAACTTCCACCCTGGGAATTTCTCAATAAGTGATTCCATAACACAATTACTCCAGAGCTCCTAGTCCTATAATTTTTATTTTATGTGCTAATCTTAAAATTGAGATACACAACCTCCACCCAAGTCCGGTCCAGAATTGACCTCCTTATAGAAGCTGATTAGGTTAGTTTGGCCTGATCCGTATCTCAAAAATCGGTTATGAAATTGTGTTACAAGATTTCCAGGATAGCAGTTTAGTAAACATATAGTATACATATATTACCCACAACAGAGGCTAAACGTACAGGTCTTTACTTTCCGAGCTCAACCATTGACCAATTTTTAAATATTGGCACCACATATGTTATACACCAGTCAAGTAGAAAAGACTCTGTTATTATAGAATCCTTAAATTTTTGTAATAATGGTGCTTCTGCATATCTTCCTAGGTCGGGTGACATGTATTGACGAGTGTACAGCAGCTCTATTTGGTCTATATCAATACTTCAGTTTAGTGTTGTAACTTTGTTTTACTATATAAGAAGTGTCAAGCAAAGCTACTTCATTAGCATTATTTTACTTTATCTTTAAATAATAAAAATGTAATGGGAAATCTATAGCTGTAACAAAAAAATACTATGTAAATAGGAAAGTAATTAAATTTTTTTATTATATGATGTTATATTATAATGACGACGCAGCTTTGGAATGTTTCATTTCCTGTGGTAACATTTTTTGCTGTCGTTCAGTGGTCTCTTTGGTGCATTGATTGCTACATCTTACTTTTCCTTCATATGTAAAAATGATGTAGAAATAGTTTGATGAAAAGAAACAGATGATAGAATTTTATTGTATTATTACCAGTTGTGAAAGTAACAAGGGGCAGACAGGAAAGACATTCTTGTATAATATAAATACAGATGTTCATAAGGTAACATCCAAAGTAATTTCAGTTACTGGTATATTTGTGGCTATTAGAATATGGCACGTTCAATTAGAAGTTGTATTATATATTTTATGATTCACAGTGTACAGACAGGGGTGGGAGATCTGATTTTTTGTTTTTTTATTAGTGTTGTAGTTTTTTCACTCGTGGGTTGTTCAAGGACTCAAAAAGAAATGACCCTCTTTATGGAAAATTTAAAAAAAATACATGTTACACTATGCTTTGAGTTCTCAATTTTAGAGCCATGACATGAAGATCTCAGCTAGTGACCCAGGGAATACCTAAAGGAATTCAGAGGGTCATATGTAGTCCAGGTCCTAATTTTGTTCTTGTTGGCAATACAGCATTAAAATGCAACAAAATAAAGCACTAAGGCACCATGCAAACAGATGTACATATGATCCATGTCTCACAACTCCCAAATCGGGTGTAGATCGAAATCTACAGACGTAGCTATCGTTATCTTAACTTTTAACGCATTAAACTGTGTCAAGAAACTTTAACTTGACTTTGTCAATGGCTTTTGTTGTGTGATATCACGCTGCAGCAAGGTATCAGAGTCAAGATAAACTTGGCTACATCTGTATAAGCCCATTCTGTACCACCATGCACCTTCAATTTTACATAGAGGAACACCTTTTCTTCAGATGGATTGTGTAGGAATCCATTCAAAAATAAATCGTGGCATGATCCTACCATACGCATGCCTCATTACGGAGAATATTCTATGAGTCATCACAATGTGGCACACAGTGCCTATGGAGCGCCATACAGGTTTCAAATTAGACACTAGCAGTGTAATTCAATTTAGAGATTCCCATGATGCATAAAGAGCACAAGGCTACATTTTGGAAAAAGGTGTACCTCCTATTTATGTAAAAAACTGGAATCACCCAGTACTTACAAGGTTGTTGTATTTTTCAATGAATAAAAAAGGAAAAATGGGAACTTTTCTGTATATCCCGCATCCATTCTGATATAATTTAGGGATTCCATACTGAGTAGAGGTGGCTTGGAGACAGAACAGTTATCATGCAGCCTACAGTATGGACTCTGGAAGGTCCTACTGCCATATTTGAAGGGTTTGTTTCATGCGGCTTCCCTAACCCCCAGCCATTAGTTGTTATCATTATGGAAGCTGTGTGTCAAGGAATCACTATATGAGCAATTCCCAGAGTCAAAGCTTATGGAATTGCTATATGAGCAATTCCCCAAAGGTAGCTGGAGACTGTCTGGATCAAGCGTAGAAGTAAATCAACGACCTCAAGTTCGTCACCAGTAAAGTCAGCAGTGTCTAAGGCTACTCTATGGTCATCACCAGAGCCCGTCGCAAGGCAGGTTGGATTTGGCTGCCCAGGTTGCTTTTACAGAATACAGTGTTGGACAGGAGGTGCACTTGCATGTAATACCAGAACGGATAACCAGAAAGCCAGAGGGCTAATAAACAAGCAGAGTTCAAACGAGGAGAGACTAAAAGTCCAAAACAGAAGTATACCAGGAGTTGCAGAGGTCAAAACCAGCTGTGAGTAGAATATCCAAATCAGTGAGCAGAGGGTAAATCCAAAGACAAAGCTGAAGTCCAGTACAAAGAGTCCTAGTATTCAAGGTAATTTAGGGTTTAACCAGGAGCTTGTGATCAGTAACATGTATTCACAAGAAAATCACAAACAACAAACAAGAAACTGAACAGACTCAAATACTCCAACCTTGGCCCTGATAGGCTGCAGACAGAGAAAACAGATTGGCTCTGCCTTTCAAACCAGGGCCACTCAGCTTGGCTAGTAGTCATTACAACCTAAAAGTGACGGACGTTTCCTAATACTGTGTCTGATAATTAATTGTCCATGCCGACCATACAAATAAAAGGCTGACCATGTAGTACATGGATAGGTTGAGTCCACCAGAGCAAGAGACAAATTTTCTAAGCTGTAGCTAATAGAGGGGGTTGTTGAGATTGATACCCACCTTTATGAGATCCATATGGAAAAGAGGAATTTTCATGAGATGACCCCTTTAATAAACAAATCAAAATATTGTAATCTACCATATAGAAACCTTCAAATTGAAATTCCATTATTTAACACAATTTTACAATTCAAATGTAAATAAAAAGTTGAGTAGTCTTGTATATTCAGACTGAAAATCTGGTAAAATATATAAATTAAACAGTGGTGCAAGTTAAGTAACGCAAATGATTAACAAAGTTACTCATCTTTATATGTAAACTCTGAAATAAATTAAATAAAGAGTATTCCGATTATAAAAAGTTATTACCTATCCTCTGGATAGGTGATAACTTCTAGATCCATTGGGATCTGACTGCTAAGACCCACACCGATTGCCATTACAGGGGTCCAGTGGGGCCCTTCACTGCTTTAGCAGTTATCACTTATCCATTGGATAGTTCATAATTTGTTATAACCAGAATACCCTTTTAAGATTTTTTGTGGAATTGGGATGTACACATCTACTCTAGTAGAATCAAGTCAAGAATCAAATATTATTTGTTATTAAATGGCAATGTGCCCCTCTGTAAACCAAAGAAAGCACAGCCCTTGAAAATGTGCATTCTTTACAACATGCATGCAAATTGTATGCATCTTTTCTTAGAACTATGTTGTGTTATGCCTCCTGCAAATGTATGATTTAATTGACAACTGGGTGTTTTCATTCCCATTGTTAATGGGGCATGTCCCTACATAATCCGACATTGTCCAATCAGTGCTAACACTGCCAGACTGTGTCCGCACACCCTATGGACAAATAGAATGGTAACACCCAGTTGTCTCACATTTCCAGGAGGAATAATGGGGGAATGGCACAATGCAGAAGTCTAAGAAAACATGCTCTAGTATTGTTTTTTCATGGGGGGTACAAGTCATTACTTAAACAGACCTGTCAGGAGAGCTAAAAAAAAAATCGAGGGGAAAAAAATGTCTGTACAATAGTTAATGTAATGGTATTCATGTTTTTTAAATTTTTTATTTAATTGCCAAATAGAATTTGTTTTTAAAATAATTAAATATTGAAATAAATATGTTCCCGTTAGATTGCTGCATTTCCAGGCGGGCATTCGTTTTACTATGGCATATTTCATTCTTAACTTAAAAAGCTGTAAACTACATTGTAGTACATTGGGGAAGTAGAAAGAGTCTGGCAGGATTCCTGATGAAATTGTGCGCTGAGCATTTAGCATTGTAAAATGGACAATAAACGCCTTACAGCTTGTAATAAATAAAAACACTCACAGTGGCTTATTGATGGAGCTGAGCAATTTGTAACTTATTGCCCTTGTATATTTTGCTTATTCCTGGCTCCACTCTATTGTGAAGGTTGCAGGGCAGTTAATACAGGAAAGTACATTTAACTCCCCCGTGGAGGACATAAAAATGAATCATTTCTATCGTCTAAAACTTGTCACACTGTTTGTGCATTATATAATTTTCCATTAACTCCCCAGTATTTCTTTATTAATACATTGACATCAACACTAGATGTTCGAGCATTTCGTAAAGACCAGAGGGAGATACAGTGCAATGGCAAGGACAATTTAATCTATATAGAAAGCTTTTAAATAATACATTTGTATATGTTAATGAAATATTTTATACACATTTTATACACAAATTTGTGTATGTATATGAAATATTTTTAGTCTATCATCCTGGAAAGTGCTTTTATATTATGCAGTACAATAATAACGTTTATTAACATATTAAAGTGCATGACTTTTTTGTTACAATATTACAACGAGAGAGAGAGAAACTATAAGGAGATAGATATATAAAGTTGGTGGCCCATCTACTACTAGAGTGTCCAATTCACATAATACTATGTATGTAATGCTTTTATTCATGTCAATAGGGGCAATATAAGAATCTGACCCCAATGAGGTAGTGGTGGAAGCAGCCAACAGCTGTTTGATAACTTCATTGTGTTTCTTAGTTGACCATGTTCCTGCTATGGGGCCCTTGGAGTGATGGTATATAGTCTTGTTTAGTCCGATCCCCATTGCTATTGGATAGCGAGTACCTGTGCAGGTGTCCCCTCTACAGTGGAACTGCATTGTTAGCAAACAAGGGGGTAAGGATTGCCCAAAGGGTCATGGAAACAAACAGTAGTCCCTTCGGTCCTAGGTGGCAAATCAACACTATAATGGGGGGGGGGGCCCAATTTGATCCTTGCCCCTTTCTTCTATGTATGTATGTATAGAGCATTGTTGTCTCATTTAATACATCGCAAAAATGCTCACCACAAATGTCGCTACGTTACTGCGTATGATTTATGCAGAGAGCAATGAAGATGTATGTAGACTTTAAAGTCCAAACTCCACGTCCTCAACAGCATAAACATAGCAGGATAAGATTGACATATACTTGCAAAATCAATGTCTATTTCTCATGTTGTAACTCTCTTTTTGGGCATTCTACAGGTTGTGGAATTTCATGTCGTCTAGAAACCTCTTAAGTTTCATTCTACGTGACCTCCATTTGAGTACATATAAAACAATAAATACAAAAAGAAGAGGGTTTGGGTGCCACAACCAACTACCATCTACTAAAGGGAAGTTTGGGGTGTAAAAAAAAGTCTTAAAGGGAACCTGGAACTAGATTTTAGGGCACTAAATCACCAATGTCGTTATACTGATGGGGTTTAGTGTCCTAAACATGATCCTCCCAAAACTGTCCGTTTTAGCATTTTGTCCAAAAAAGAAGTTATAATACAGTGTGCACTGTATGTAAATTACCAGAGAAGAGTCCTAATATGAGTCCTGCGCAAAGAAAGGTGCCCCATCCTAAGGATGCCGCTGGACTCATCTCAGGACTCTTCTCCAGTAACTTATAACTTCTTTTTAGATAAAAAGCTATAAGGAACAGTTTTTAGAGGACCATGTTTAGGATGCTAAAGCTCAGCAGTATAACAACATGCTGGTGGTTTAGTGTCCTCAAATCTAGTGACAGGTTCCTTTTAATGACTAAATGTATATCAAATGAAAAAAAAAAAAGCATCAAAACAGGATAATAATTGCACATGTTATGATCGAAGATTAAGCAAAAACTAGTTATTCAACAACCAACAATACATTTAAAAACACTTTAAAACATCCCAAATAGTTACTCAGTGCAAACTATCCATAATAACGTGAACTCGCAAGCAAGCAAAACAATAGAATCTGCATGTAGATGCGGACCCCCTTTTGTGACTGGGGCAGCCAATTGCTGGGCGCTGTGGTGGACAGCACATCACCCCAACTTTTAAAGGTCAGAAAGCCTTTTAAAGTAAAGCCGCAGCTTAGATTAGGGGGCCCCGTTCTAGAGATAGATGCAGGTCCCAGAGGTGGGACCTGCATCTATCTTACATTTATGACATATCCTGTGGATATGTCATAAATGTCCCTCGTGGGAAAACCCCTTTAACTGATATATTAGGAAAACACATTATGATCGATTCTCTGATATGGGCCGATTACACCAATCATTCTCTTCTCATGAAGGAGAAATTAGAGTAATAGGACATAGGCCAAGAAATGAAAATCAGAATTCAGATGCAGTTCATGACAGCGCCAAAACTGTGAGCAGACATGGTATTGCAGTGACTTTGATTACATTTCAACCCCTTGATTGAACATTTCATTGACAGAATACAGACTGCCATAAACAGCACCAGTATTGCGCTTGTAGTACTTGAAGAGCCCAAGTGGAAGATATTTATGTTTCTGTTCCAGTATGGAAATGACTCTTAATTTATTAAGAAAGAGATAGGGATAAAAGGTATATAAGGGAACGGCTTAAAATGCAATTTCCTAATAAACCAGTGAAAAGGCTCCAAAAGCAAAGCTTCACTTTAAAAGTACTTAATCCAATTCTTAGATCCAAATATTTATGTATTCACATCTATAGAGAACATGATCAAAGTACATTTGTACATTGAGTGCTTTGGAAATATGACGAGTATTCAGTATTCCTTGCTATCTCAATCTCTTGTCTCCGTCTTGAATGTACGATTCTTCTTGATCTTTCATAGGGGGAAGTTCAGACATATACATGTGGTAAAATGATTTTTGGATTATATCATCTTATCCAATTTTACTTTTTACAGGAAAATGATTTATTTATTTATAAATGACTGTAATTGTTTGGGAATGTTATCATGGGCTTGTTCTGCTCTGCAGGAATCTTGGCACTTCACATCCAGACAGAAAGCATGGTTTTTATTAGTTATCTACAGCAATAAACATTTTCTAAGACACCTCAAGAAAACAATCATTTCTCTTAAAACACACTCATGCCCTGCTACAGCCACAAAATGGAATTTTATAATTGGTTCAGTACCAAGATTGCCAACCATCCGTGATTTCCTGGACAGTCCATAAAAATAGGGCATTTTATTCCAGTGTCCGTAAAAAAAATTGATGCGCTTGTAATTCTCTTTAGGTTGGAGGAGCTTGTACGTATTATAGGGATTGTAATTATTATCATTTTAAAGGACACAGTACGTTTGGCTAATCTGTTAATATCACTAATCTAAGCCATAGACATATATTACTTATATAATCTTTATGGTTCATTGAGGTTTTCCCGTTTGTCCCTAAAAAAATGTTGGCATTTTTGGATACGTTTTCCTGAAAAAAGTCTTATATTAGGCTTTAAGGGGGTTTTACCTCCGGAAGAAAAAAAAAAAACCTTACAGAAGGAAATAAACAACCATTATGCACCTGTTAAATATCCCGCCGCCCCAGGCCCACTCTCTGGTGGTCCTCACTGGTCTTTGTTGCTACAGTGATGACGTGCTATACATTCACATGTCCTCTGCAGCCAATCACTGACCTAAGCGGGGATGCTTACAGGTACGTCCCGGGACTGCTGAAGCCAGTGATAGGCTGCAGTGGTCACATGGATGTATGACATGTCATTGATGCAGCACAGTAAACAAAGACCAGCTGTGACCACCTGAGAATGGCGCTGGGGTGTCGGGATTTAACAGGTGAGTAATGGTTCTTTTTTTTATCACATTTCCTGCTATTAAAGGCTATGTACACTTTTGAGGGCTTTTTTAAAAAATAAAAAAATAAAATAGATCAGCCAGTGTGTTTAGTGTAACTTCTTAGGCTTCACATCTTCGTCAGCTCTCTGTTCATGGGTTCCATCTGAGCTTTCCGTCAGGGAAACCCATGAACGGAACCCTGATTGAAACAAACGGAAACCATAGGTTGCAAATGGTTTCCGTTTGTCACCGTTGTGCAAGGGTTTAGTCGTTTTGGCGGAAATTCTTTTTTCTTAAAAAATTATTTCAACTTTTTTAGATACAGTTGTTTTGTATTCTCTATGCAGAACTAGCGCTAAATATTGTTCCTGTCAGGTCCACGGACCATCGGCGGAATCAATAGCGTAGTTGACTACGCTATTGATTCCGCAAAAAAAAAACGGAAACCTTACGGAACGGAGACAAACCGAAACCATTAGCAACGGAAGCATTAATATTAAAATCAATGGTAATGCAAACGGAAATCTATGGTTTCCGTTTGGTATCCATTCATGGGCTCCGCTGACGGAAAGGTCTGACGGAACACATGAACGGAATCCCGACGCAGATGTGAGCGAAGCCTTAGGCCTCATGCACACGACCGTAGCCACGGGTCGGCCAGCCGCGGAGTGACACCCGCGAGCAGCACGAAAATCGCGGGCCGTGCACATGGCCGCGTCCATTATTTCCTATGAGCCTGGACTGCAGAACACGGCCGTAATAAGACATGTCCGTTCTTTCTGCGGTCCAGGCTCCTGGACCACGCACGGACTGTGGAAACCACGGTTGTGTGCATGGTCCCATAGGAATGAATGGGGCCACAATTCTCCCGTGATTTTTCGGGGGAATTGCGGCCGCAAAAGCATGTTCGTGTGCATGGGGCCTTAGATGTGATAGATTACAAGTGGATCCTGTGTGTCAGAGACACGCAGGACCCGCTGATACTGAACCCGTCAGGTCCACGGTACTGACAGATTCAGGTAATAGCGAACAATACAGCTGTTCTGTATAGAGAATACAGAACAGCTGTATCTCAAAAAGTAAAATACATTTTTAATAAAAACTAATTAAGAAGTTACACTAAACACACTGACTGATATGTTTATTAAAAAAAAAAAAAAAGCCCTAAAAGTTTTCCATAGCCTTTAACCCCTTCCCGTCGTAAACAATTTTGAGATTTTAATTTTTTTCCTCTGGGTCAATATGATTACGGCGATACCAAATATATATTGTTTTTCTATGTTTTACTACTTTTACAAGGAAAAAACTGTAAAGTGTAACATATAAAATTTTGTGTCGCCAAATTCTGAGAGCCATAACTTTTTTATTTTTCCGTCGATTAAGTGGTATGAGGACTTATTTTTTGCGGGAGAAGCTGTAGTTTTTAATGCTACCATTTTGGGGTGCATGTGCGGTTTTCATCACCTTTATTAAATTTTTTTGGGGGGATGAGGTGACCAAAAAATAGCGATTCTGGCATTTTTTTTTTTTTTACGGCATACACCGTGCGGGTTAAATAGTGATATATTGTAATAGTAATAGTTCAGACTTTTACGGGTGCGGCGATACCAATTATGTTTATTTATTTATTTTTACAATGCTTTAGGGGGAAAATGGGAAAAGTTTTTTTTTTTGAATTTTTATATATATATATTTTTTTATATATATATTTTTTTTTTACTAATTATTAGTTTTTTTTATTAGTCCCCCTAGGGGACTTTAACCAGCGATCGTTGGATACTATATACTGCAGTATATCGTCTTTCTGACAGGCTTAATAGGAGCACAAAGATAGCAGTCCTGGGGGCCTTCATTTGGCCCCCAGGCTACCATAGCAACCATCGCCACCCCGCAATTGCATTGCGGGGTGCGCGATGAGCTGCTAGAGAGGGTTGCCCCCTCTTTCTAATGATTTAAATGCCGATGTCGCTATTGACCGCGGATTTAATGGCTTAAATGAGCTGTAACATACAGCCGACACCCGCACTGCATGGAGCGGGCTCACTCCTTGATGTTCATTTTATAAACACCTGGTATGAAAAGTGTATAGAAATGTGTACGTCCACCTAATGAGCTGAGTTCTGATGGACACACATGCTCAGTCACTCTCCCCACAGCCAGTTCCCTGCATAGTGATATATATGGACAGTGACATCAGGAGCTTCCCCAGGACTGGAATCTCCGGGCATAGCACTACCTGATGCTCCTCCCGGAACTCTGGCCCCTGGGATGCTCCCCGATGTATAAGTTTAACGTATACCTGTGATGGATACCATACAGTGGCATCCATCAGCCATTGGCTCCTATGTTATAAAAAAGTGTACCAGGCATAAGGTTGCCACCTTTTCTACTCAAAAATGGCAGCCAGATTCAGGTTATATTTACTCATGCCAGTTTTGAGCCGTTTGTATTTTTTTTTAAGTGATTTTGTGCAAATGACAACAACAAAAAAACACCACAAAACAGGCACATGCAAATGTATACTCCAACATAGGTAAAGCGTGGGTGTGTTCTTGGGGGTGTGACTTCACACTGAGTTTGATTTGCACTTAGGTATGAGCGCCTCAGACAGACAATGATTCACTTTATCTCAGTCTGTATGCTCCTTCAACCTCCGCTCTTGACTTTCGAGGCTGCGCAGGACGGCAGTGTGCACATGTCTGGCTGCTAAATGTGAGTCTCTGGCTCTCTACTGCCTTGCCCACTGCAATCACCCACTGATGCCTATTCTCCTACTCCTGACAGTGATGACTATTCTTAGGGCTGGGCCCTAAGAAAGGAGGAGTATCCTATCCAAACAGGAAGTAACCTGACCTGCGCATGTATTACTATGTAAAACTTCTTGCAAATGTTTACTCTTTTTGGCCCTACAGTGTAAATAACTGCTGGGCCAGTGATTTACCGGCCTGGTGGCAACCCTAAACGTGCGGTATACTTCTTTTGCGGGATCCAGTGAGAAGGAAAAGCGTAGTCTACTATGCTATTCCATTGTCCCAAATAAAAAACAATCAGACGCAGGCCAAAGAGACTCTTTTGGCCTCCTTCGTACTAATGGAGCCCTGTGGACACGTTTAGGGCGTACTTCTGGAGCTTTCCTGATGTACACGCTAAATGTAGTTCCAAAACGTGGTGTGCACTAGGCCTAATAACAGTGGCACTTGTAGCATTATAAAATATTTCTGTATTTTTGGCTCTAACCCTTGTTTGACTTTCATGTTCTAAATAATAAAAAACAAGCAGAAATAAATAATATAACCACTTTATCCTCTGCTATATTCTGTTTTTTCTTTTAGATAAGCTGCAGAGAAATTTCCTCCAAGCCGTATGCTGCTTTTCAGCCTGGGGCAGACAAGAGGGAGGATGGGGGAGGTTTACCACCAGCTCATAGAAACAAAGTTCTATGTGGCAGAATGAGCCTTGGCTATTTGCCATGGTAGCTTGTCCCTGTGTCTCTGCTTCAGGCAATATAGGTGACTTCCATATGTCCTAGAAACTAAAAATGAAAATAAATACCAGTCACAGAAAATATTCCTTATTCTGGAATTTGTTAAAAAAAAAAATGTGTAACCCTTTAGTGTCAAGCATAAAACGTTTAGTTCATGGTTTTACATTAAAATGTAAGACCGATAAATAATTGTAATGAGATGTAAAAAGTGCCTGTTACATATGTGAAAACTTACAACCAGCAAACAATCTGGTATTATACATTTCTAGCAATTCTCCAGGTAAAACTGGTACACTGTGCGTGGCCTAGTGCAGGGACTGAGGGGGTGGAGTATGGGCAGGGATTAAAAGAATCCCAAAGGGAGAATTCCTGTGTCATGCCCCATCCCCTCAAGTCTGGTCTGGTCTGTATGGTCTGGGGTCTGGTCTCTGGTCTGAGGTCTAAGCTTATACAGGGGTCTAGTCTGGGGCCTGATTAAATTTGTGGGTCTGGTCTGGGGTCTGACTTATTTTGTGGGTCTGGTTTGGGATCTGATTTGAATTTAGGGTCTGGTCTGGGGTCTGATTTAATTTGGGGTTCTGGTTTGCAGTCTGATTTAATTTGGGGGTCTGCACTAATTAATGGATCCGGTGTCTGAATTTATTTCTGTGCTACAGAGACTGGGGGTGGCTGCAGAAGTGAGGAGTCAAAGATGTCTTAACAACAAACTCTGCAGTCTGGGCTGGATAGAGGAGAAAAGGAAAGAGAATGACTGCCATGACAGAAGACATCACCTGTGAGTCACTGGATTTATAGAGGAGCTGTCACCTTTCCTGACATGTCTCTTATAGTAAATCCTTGTATTCCACATGAGATAACAATTCTGGAGCATCTTTACTTAGAACTCCATGTTGTGATGTTCCTCTGTTATTCCTCATGGAAATGTATAAATAAAGTCTGGCCTACATGGAGACTTTTTATGCTAGGGAATTGGTTTTTAACCTGCCCTTGTATCAGTAAGGGTAGAGTCCCACGTAGAGGCAACCGCATGTAGCCTAAGTCACACCCACATGCAGTGGCGAATGGTCGCACAATTTTGCTGATTATACCTGGTAAATTGTTGCGGCCATTGACCTTTACAAGTGAGTGTAGTTTTTGGTGCATGTGGATGCCGCTATATGGGACCGAACCCTTAGTATGGCCTTATTCTGTGATTTTGAGTAGATTTGATCAAGACGATGAGGACCCTTGATGCAGGTTGCAAGATTGCTTATCGTATTTGCAGGATGAAATCTGGCCTTGTGAAGTTGGGGAGAATCGGGTATCAGTACATTGGAGTTGTACACTTAGAAGGTCCTGGACAGCCCGCCAGATCTTATAGAATGGGCGTAACTAATAGGCTGTATGCCAGAATAGTGCACTACATGCAACCATGTACCTTAGGCTTATCTTTGTGCATTGTAAACACTAAGCAGCCCCTCTCATGGATGATATGTGTGAAGGCAGCATAAAGTAGTGATAGAAACCCTGATTCCAGCGGTGTGTCACGTTGTAATATTTAGTAGTTTTCATAAAATCCCTGTTTCTCCCCTGCAGTTGTGAGCCAAGTGTATTCATGAGCAGCGACTTGGGTGGGTGGGCGCTATCTACAGGGGGGACTGTATTGCACTATCTACAAGGGGGAGGTAGGGGCACTATCTACAGGCAGGCTGTATGGCACTATGTACAAGGGGGAGGTTTGGGGCATTATCTACAAGGGGTGCTGTATGGTACTGTCTACAAGGGAGAGGGGGCACTATCTACAAGGGGGTGCTGTATGGCACTGTCTACAGTGGGGGCTGTATGTCACAATCTACAGGGGGACACTATCTCCAAGGTGGGGGCTGTGTGGCACCCAGGGGAGGGAGGGCCAGTCAAAAGTTTGCTATGGGGCCCAGTTTTCCTAGTTATGCCTTTGCCCAAAACATTATTAATACTACAACTCCGAAAGAATTGGCTATCCCCTATGTCAGTCAAGTACCAATATCATAAAGCTTCTCTATGTCTACAGGGACAAGTAAAAAGGATCATAAAGAATGTAACCAGACCAGTCAAAATAATCAGAACAATCTTCTGTCGCATGCTCCATATGTTGCAGATGCTGGTAGAAAGGGATGTATTATGTTGGACTAGAATGTTCCCGTCCCTTAATTTAATTGCATTCTCTACCCCCGCCTCATTACACCATTGATATTAATTGCTCCGCATTTTCCCCATTATGTGAGCAAGATACTTTTAAGGCTGGAGCTACCCATAGACTTTAGTTGTGTAATGCTTCAACACAAATTGCCCTGGAAATTACCTGTGACTTTTTCATTGTTATATTTGTGGCATGGAGGCTGCATGAAAATATCATGAAAGTTGTGTGTACATGCATCTCAATATATTCCTCTGGAGTACAACTATCATGTATTGCTATTACAGCTGTTGTACTACATAAAGTCTATGTATAGCCCTGGCCTCAAACACGAGTTTACTAGTACATAACACCTGGACACTGTGGTAAAATAAAAGTAGAAAAATACAGCTAAAGTATGAACACTGCCTAAAAAAGTGGATAAAATGCAGACATACAAAAGGGCACATGCAATTTACACACATGTGGAGGTCTATCCACACTAAGCCATGTTATACATAGAACAAATGTTCATTAACCAGGTTTCGACCTCCATCTAAAATGCATTGATCTTTTTCCCTATATGCCTATGCGCACCCCACCAAGCACCTCTACTCTTAAAATCGAATCCTTGACATGAAGTAATTCAAATTAATGAGGAGAGGGTTGAGAGTAATTTAAAGAGGGCCCGTCACCTCTCCTGACATGTCTATTTTTATTAAATACATGTATCCCCCATGAAATAACAAGAACATATTTTCTTAGAACTCCGTGTGGTATCATTCCTCTGTTTTTCTTCCTAGAAATTTATGAATAAATTGTCAACTGGTCGTTACAATTTTTCTTATCAAAGGGGGGGGGGGGTCCCTACACAGTCTCACTCTATCAGCACTGATTGGACAGTGTCAATCTGAGTAAGTACACATCCCAAATGGTTATACCCACTTGTCAATTTATTCATACATTTCTAGGAGAAACAACAGAGAAACAGCACAATGCAGAGTTCTATGAAAAGATGCCCCATAATTCTTATTTCCTGGGGAATATAAGAATTTACTAAAACAAACATGTCAGGAGAGGTGACAAAGTCCTTTTTTAAGTAAACTCAGAATTTTTTCTTGTTTGAAGCAACTCCATTAACCTAAACTTTAAAATATATCTGTCCCCTACATCCATGGGGCGGCTATAAGAAGGCTGTCAGTCACTGGCTGGTGGATCGAGGTTGGGTCTCCAGCTTATGAATGCCAAACTTGGAACTCTCAACACACTGATTTTTATAGCACGTATAGCATAGCAAGTATTCCTAGTTTTACAGTTATTTTGCAAAAAAAAAAAACATGAGCTTGCCAAGAGTCCTTTCCTTTATAGCATGTTAGCCGCAGCTAGGGCAACGTGTACAAGCTGACAGGTCGGCTTTAAAAGGGTTTTCCAGCTTCTGACAACGGATGACCTATCCACCAGATAGGTCATCAGTACATGATATGTTAGTTCGGTGCCTCCGTGCACTGGACGTACAAGCCGGAAGCAGATAGCTCCGGCCACAGAATAGCGGTGATAGGTCATCAGTTGTCAGAAGGTGAACAACCCCTTTAACCCCTTAATGACCAGCCTATTTTAAACCTTAATGACCAAGCCATTTTTTACGTTTTTCCATCGTCGCATACCAAGAGCTATAACCTTTTTATTTTTGCGTCAACATAGCTGTGTAAGGTCTTGTTTTTTGCGGGACAAGTTGTATTTTTTAATAGCACCATTTTGGGGGATATATTATTTATTGATTCATTTTTATTAACCTTTTTTTTGGGGGGGAATAGGAAAAAGCCTGAAATTTCGCCACTCTTTTTCGCATCTTAAATCTACGCCGTTTACCGTGTGATATAAATAACACAATAACTTTATTCAGCGGGTTGTTACGATTGCAACGATACCAAATTCGTATAGTTTTTGTATGTTTTACTACTTTTACACAGTAAAAACGCTTTTTTTTCAAAATTATTTGTTTTTGTGTCTCCATATTTGAAGAGCCGTAACGGTTTTATTTTTTTTCCGATGCAGTTGTATGAGGGCTTTTTTTTTGCAGGAAGACTTGTAGTTTTTATTGGTACCATTTTGGATTAGATGCGACTTTTTGATCACCTTTTTATCACATTTTTTTTAAGTCAGGATTCATAGAAAACTACAATTTTTCCATAGTTTTTTATAAAAAAAATTACGGCGTTCACCGTGCGGGTTAAATAATGTAATTGCTTTATAGTCGGGGTCGTTACGGACGCAGCGATACCAAATATGTGTAACTTTTTTACTTTATTTTGTTTTTTTAATAGTAAAGCATTTTGTAAGGGTTTTTCATTTTTTTTCACATTTTTTTTTAAATTAACTTTATTAAACTTTTTTTAAACTTTTTTACTAGTCCCACTAGGGGACTTTAATATGCGATTCTCCGATCGCTATTATAATACACTGCAATACTTTTGTATTGCAGTGTATTACTGCCTGTCCGTTTAAAACGAACAGGCATCTGCTAGGTCATGCCTCCGGCATGATCTAGCAGGCATTCGTTCCAGGCAGACCGGGGGGGGCTTTATTAGGCCCCCCGGCTGCCATTGGAGACACAGACACTCGGCGATCGTATCGCCGGGTGTCAGTGGGATGAGAGGGATCTCCCTCCCTCTCTTCAAAACCAGTCAGATGCGGTGCACGCTATTGTACACCGCATCGGAGGAGTTAAATGGGTGAGATCGATACTGATATCGATCTCACACGGCAGAGCAGGGACGCCACCAGCCCTCAGCTGCCTCTGGCAGCTGAGAGCAGGGAGATTTGACGCTCCCTGCTCTGTTTACCATATCCTGATGCAGTGCCGTAAAAAGGCATATGCATCAGAATAAAGCCCGTTAGTGGCCGCCGTTAAAAGGCGTGTTGGTGGTCACTAACGGGTTAAGGCTTGATGCAATTTTCACCTACATGATATCAGATTCAGGCTAAGGCTACGTGGACACAATGTGTATAACGTGCGGATTTGCCACGCGGATTTTCCAGCGGAGTAAATGAGATTCCAAGTAATCTCATCTACACGTTGCAGAATTTTTACGCATGTAATGACCTGAGGTGGAGATTTTAAAATCCACAGCATGTCAATTTATCTTGCATTTCCATCTCAGTATTTTTTCTGACAAGTTTATAAAACAAATGCACCAAAATCCGCAGCAGATAATCTGCATCTATAAGAGCCTAAAAAAACCACAATATTTTACCTGCGGAATTCCCTGCTTTTATCTGCACTTTTGATGCGTATTTACTGCATCAAATTCCGCAATGTGTGCATGCAGCCTCAGGGTGATGGGAATGTTTTAAAAGAAAAGTCATCGGTCACTCTGATACAATTTGCAATGTCTACAGAATAAGGACAGTAGGTTAAATGCAGGTGCAGCCGTAATAGATGTCAAGGACAATACTTTCTTCCAGGCAGGTGATGATAAGCAGATGAGATTTACTTCAATGCATTGGCACAGCACAGCAGATGAGGGGAAGAATTATTGTGGTGGGAGTAACTACAACGCCGATAAGAATGTCAGCCTCATGCTCAGCATAATCCGAGTATGTTCCATCTACATGTAGATACCTTTGGATGTAATAACATTAGTATTTCAGAAACTCTATACAATCCTAATAGAAAAAGCAAACATATAGTCTACATAAGATATTTCCTTTTAAATACATGTATCAGTGCTGCCAACCATCAGTAAATTGATGGACAGTCCGCAAAAATGGGTGTGTTTTTTTCTGCAGTTCGTAGTGCGGGATTTTTCCTTATTCACTAGGAAATTTGCACTGCACATGCGCCAAAATGTACATGCGCAGCGCAAAGGAAGAGTAGGGCGCTGCCGGGCATATTTTCAGATTCCAGTTGACTTTTGCGGAATCTGAAAATATGAAGGCCGCTGCGGCGCTACCAAGTGAGAAGTGGAACTCCACTGCTGCGCCGCATGACCTCATCCGCTCTTTCTAACGGAGAGTCACGTCAGGCAGAGTGGAGAGTGGTAGCGGTATGCTACCACTACCGCTCTGTTTGCAGTGTGGTGCTAAGTACAAGGGGGGGGGGGTTGTGGCGCTACTTACAAGGGGGACTATGTGATGCTATTTACAAGGGGGGAGTGTAGCGCTATTTACAAGGGGGAGCTGTGTGGCACTATTTACAAGGGGGGCCGTGTGGACCTATCTACAAGGGGGGACTGTGTGGCGCTATTTACAAGGTAAGCTGTGTGGCGCTATCTAAAATCAGGGGCTGTGTGGCACTAGCTACAAGGGAGGCTGTGTGGCACTATTTACAAGGGCAGCTGTGTGACGCTGTCTACAAGGGCTGTGTGGCGCTATTTACAATGGGGATCTGTGTGGCACTATCTACAAGGGGGGCTGTTTGGCACTATCTACAACGGGGGGCTGTTTGGCACTATTTACAAGGGGGGCTGTTTGGCGCTATCTACAAGGGCGGACTGTGTGGCGCTATCTACAAGGGGGGCTGTGTGTGGCGCTATCTACAGGAGGCATGGTTACTGATGGGGCACTTTTATTGTGTCGAGCACTGAGGGATCATTATTACCATCTGGATCACTGGATTACGAGTTTGTTTAGAAGATTAGGTGGGGAGGGTGCTGGAAAAGCGAGAAACCAACATGTCTGTGTGTCAAATTCTGGAGAGACAAGTCGTGGCTGGAATAAGTCGTCACAGTGGTCTGGGCCGGATGGAGAAAAAAAGGGAAAGTGAACAACTAATCAGAGAAAACACCACCTAAGTTAGCGTGGGAAAGCTACAAGCGGAGCTGTGATTGGTGAGTCACTCCTAGAACACTGCACACTACACAGGCAATGATTTTGTAAGGTGTCCGTAAAAATTTTGGTTTGATTTTCAGCTCAGTTGTCCAGAAATTTCTGAAGTGGAGGTTAGCAACCCTGACATGTATGCCGTTCCTAAGGTGAAATTAGGCTACATTCCTTTAAATATTTAGACAGTCCACTGAGTGTATGTCTTTCTTGTCCCTACAGACAACGTCCAATCAGTGCTGACGGTGTCAGTCCGATTGAAAATGGAAATGGTAACAACCGTCAATTTATTCATGCATTTCCAGGAGCAATAACCGAGGAACGGCACAATGCAGAGCTCTGGGAAAAGATGCTACATAATTGTTATTTCATGCAGGATACAAGTATTTAGTAAAACAGACATGTCAGGAGAGCTGACAGTTCCTTTATTAAAGTCAATGGAGCCCGTCCTGGTTTTCCGATATCATTTTGAAATTGATTGGGCATATCTGTCATGGCTTTGCTACAAACGTAAGGCTTGACGTAAGGCTTGACGCTAGTGTGATGTCACGCTATCCATGCATTTTACTCGGGGGGAGTTTCCATTAAATGTTTTGCACAAAGGCTACCATTAAACAGATTAGATAAAGTAAAACGTTTCAATTTATATCATTAAAAAAAAAAAAAAAGAGGCTCCCGTTACTAGATATGGCTGTTATATACTGACTTTCCAATTGTATGCCAATACTTAAGGTAGAATTGCTCTTTAAAAACAAGCCAGCTTCCACCAGTGTAGATTTACAGACAATTAAAGGGCAACAACAAGAGCTCCTCTCCTTTACAATGCAGTAGGACATATAACTTCTTATTTAACCTTTACATGGCACTAATCTGAGTTACATAGTTCTATTTAAACAAGAGTTTTCTGTTGTAAATCTCTATTTCATCTGGGCAATAATGGTGACTCGTTCAGCGGCTAAAATGAAACATGGCTGCCTATAATCCTTAAACACAGATAAAGTGCCTGAATCTCCCATTATTCCTTTCTTTACTTTTATGTTCTTCCATTCTTTAGAAAAGTATTGCCCTTGAGCCCAAGGGAATCACATAATATAAAGAGAATAACAGCTAATAGCAGTTCTTTCCGTTGTACTGGAGTGTTTGATATAAATAGTTCTCGTCCTAATATACTGAATGCACACATTTGCTGAAGATTCCAAATGCTGTAGCAATTTATCTGTCCATGCACTTAGTATGCAAGACATCTAATAATTGTAGATTAAAAAACATTCCTTTTTACATCAACTATTCAGAAACCTGAAAAGCCTTCCTAAGCCCAACGCTACAATTTGTTCTACTAGAGTCTTTTATTAAAACTGACTGATGATTACACTTAGCATCTCTTTAGGGTCATCCAAGTGAACTTGAAAATTTCTACATTTCCTGTTTTATTATTGAACACATCCTTTTTTGCAGCAATCTTTTTAACGGAATATGTTGACATTGCATACATGCGTTTGCAAAGCATTGATGGATTGTCATTTTATTTTCTATGATCAAAGTTTAATCATAAAATGTTAATTTAGGCTAAATCATTATAAATTAACAGACAAGACTAGCAATCTAGCATTTGTTAGCAGGATCTGAGGTCAGGGTTGGATTGGTCCACCAGAAAACCAGAGGATCCTCCGGTGGGCCCAGACTTTGACACAATAAGGGGCCCAAAATGTCTAGCAGAAGACAACCACATTTGGAGGTGATTTTAGAGCCAACCACTTGTCACTAGGGTTTTTTTCTTACTTCTTTGATGATATGTCCTGTGTCCGCAATGATAACAACAAAGTTTATGATGCAATTAAAAGTTGACATGCTACATAGATGGAGGGTGGACCATCAGAATAATTTCCTTTGGTGGGCCCAAGGTACCCCAGTCCGAGCTGTTTTGTCTAATGGTTTCCACAAACATAGTCAACCTCAACATCCCCATAACTGTTAATTTTCTGTTCTTTCACTTGAGATCACAAAAGCCCAGGCACTGGAAACTCTGTCCATTTTTTGTGTGCAATCATGTGGAGCTACACATGGGACAGTGCTGACTGCTTTGGCCAAGTTCAGTTATGCTATCTCTATATCTGATGGATAGGCTCAACATACAAGCCATATACCATGTTGCATTGGGTCTTGTTATCAATATCAATTTACTTGAATTTCGTGATCTGCACAATTCTATTATCATCTTTGAGGTGAGCTGGAACAGTCTGTGTTCAGTATGCCTATATCACCATCTGAATATCAACATCTGTGAGATGCCATATACTTGTAACCAGAACCAAATTGACATTTCAGCAGCCTGTAGACCGTGATTGTCTGGCACCTTAGACTCCATTAATTAAGTAGGGAACATTTTAACGTAAGGCCTCATGCACGGCCTTGATTTTCGGGTCGGCCGGTTGCAGGGTGTCACCCGCGAGCCGCCCGCAAATGGTGGGCCGTGCACATGGCTGCGTGCATTATTTTCTATGAGCCTGGACCGTAATAAGACATGTCCATTCTTTTTGCGGTCCAGGCTCCTGGGCCATGCACGGACCGTGCAAACCACAGTCGTGTGGATGGGCCTATTGAAATGAATAGGGCCGCAAATCACCCGTGGATTTTCGGGGGAATAGCAGCCGCACAAGCACGTTCGTGTGCATGGGGCCTTAGTGTCCATTTTTTAAAATAATTTTCTTTTCCAGTGCTTTTTATTTTCATAAATTATCTTTACAGCAGTCGGAGTTCTTATTTTCTAAAGCATGCTCCAAATCTTCTGCATATAGATAAATTTAAACATAACGTGCTACCTGCCAGCAGCTATCACTAAAGCCAGTTTAGGAGCTTACTGCATACTACTGTAGATTAAACTAGTAAGACGCCCAAACTCACTCTAGTGGCCAGGATGTTATCTTTTAAATTTATGTCTATGGAGTGCAGTATCTGAAAACAAAGCTCTGACTGCTATAACAATGTATTAAGAATGAATCAGTGAGATTAACCATTTTACCACCTTTCTTCTCCTCACAATCCTGTGTCTGTCTGTAAGACAACTGGCTGCAGCAGGAGCATGCCCTATTTGCCCTGCCTTCAGTAGGATACACAGATGGTCACCTTCACCTAAGCCCTGCCCCTTATTTATTTACAAGTCGAAAATGGAACAGATCAGCAGAAAATGAACTCTTTTGTTCTCTGCAGCATTTTTATAAGACCATTTGTTTTAGGAACATTCAGAAAATCCTGCAGACTGACAAACAGAGTGATCAAGTTTATCTCCTGTATCTCATTCATTTTTAGGTTAAGTGTTTCTTTAAATATAGCATAAAAATGTGTGTCTACTCTTTCAAAATAAAGCAGAAAGTGCGCTTTACAAAACATCTAGATCCCTCTGCAGCCTTCTCCCTAAATATAACACATCATTTAAATAAGAATGCACACTGTCTAATGTATTCACCTGTACATTTTTCCTTTAGCAGGAGCCCTTTTTCCCAACACAATTGATAGTAAGAGCAAGGGTGTCCAGTCCCTGTTTTTGGCAGGGAAGCAGTTGTGTATATGTAGTCACACTTCATTCAAATTTATGAGACATATAGTAACTACCGAGTAGGGTTGACCATTTTGATGTGCGACCTGTGAGAAGAGGCGCTACCGACAGCAAGCTGCAGAGCAGTAAAGTCAGAGAGAAGACTGTCAAGGAGAATAATGGACAAGCACTAGTGTTCCTCTCCTTAACAGCATGCTCTGTGTGCTGTTGTGCGCTGCCTTTCTACCTGTGCTCCTATCTGCCTCTGACTCTTGTTCTGATTGTCCATCATGCACACTGCGGGACGCCGATTCTACGTCCAGGCTGAGCACAAAATCCTTCTTCCTTACATGATGTCACTCCCCTGTGCACCATGGCGCCATGCTCTCGGACCCTGACCTGTGCTGTTGAATGATGTCTGCTGTACAGTAGTAGCAGCAATGTCGATGAGATTTCTGCAAATCTTAGCCACACGCTATGGAAAACAAAATGCAGAAAAGTCGTGTGGAAAGTGTCCATTTCAAATCTGCAGCATGGGAATTAATGCTGCGGGTGCTGTGCGGAGATGCTGCGTGTTTGGAGCATAAGTTCCACACTGAAATACAGAAGTTGAGTTTTGTTGTCGATTGTACAGCGGAAACCCTGTAAAAATGACTGAAAATCACAGGAGCACATAAAGTTTGCTACAATCAATGATTTGGGCCACGTTCACACGTGGCATAATTTTTCCGCTGCAAATGTTGGTGCAGATTCGGGGCAATTACACAACGAATCTGCACCAACATTTGCATATTTGACAGGTAATTCAGACGTTGCAGATATCACAGCGGACTTGACACAGATTTCTATTTTTCCATTGCAAAGGCTGAAATTCGCAGTGAAATTCTGCTTCTCCTCCGCAACAGACAGTGCATGCTGCGGACAGAAAATTCTGCACCGCAGCCTAATTTCCACACAGTTATTTTCCGCAGCGTCTGAACTAAGTTTCCTAAAAATGTATAGAAACAAATGTAAAAACCGGCTGCTGCAGAATTCCACTGTGGACTGTCCTCAGCGGAATTCAACAGCAATTCCACCACCTCTGAACGTGCCCATACACTAAATCTGCAAAGATTTCTGCAGCTACTTTGCCTTTCCGCAGCAATATGCGCCGCAAAAACGCTTTGCTGTGGTTTTCTGTGACTGATTTACCTGCGTTTTTTGAGATACCACTGCAGATTTACCATTGCAGAAGATCTCCAGCGCATCCTGTCTGTAGCAGCATACCCGTAGGACATGTTCAGGCGTGGTGGAGTTTTTCCGCTGCAAATGTTGGTGCAGATTTGGGGCAATTACACAACGAATCTGCACCAACATTTGCATATTTGACAGGTAATTCAGACGTTGCAGAAAACACAGCGGACTTGCCACATATTTCAGTTTCTGCATTGCAAAGGCTGAAATCCACAGTGAAATTCCGCTTCTTGTCCGCAACAGACAGTGCATGCTGCCGAGGGAAAATTCCGCACCGCAGCCTATGGTCCGCAGTGGAGTTTTCCGCAACGTCTGCACTAACTTTCCCTATATAGAAAAAATGTAAAAAACGGCCGCTGGAGAATTCCACTGCGGACTGTCCGCAGCAGAATTCCACAGCAATTCCGCCACATCTGAACGAGCCCTTACTGACCAAAGGACTGTGGCCCAAGCCTGGTCAAAGATCCTGGGCACTGCCCTAATGCCAATTCATCCTTGGTTAAACTTTTAACTTGTCCCGTGTCTGTGTGAATACATATCGCTGAATAAGCATACCACAAGCTTTCTGTTTGTGAAGGCATTTTTGCCTCTGGATATTTAAATATCAGTTCACGTTTGTCTCTATCTATAATGTGCCTGATATATTTGTACTGTGTTTACATTGCCGACATAAATAATATTGGCAGACATGACACATCATAAATGACACGGCGGCTTAGAAAATCTGAAAAACTTAAATTAAAGAAAAGGGTAGGGAATAGGATGAATCTGAATTTGAGCCAAACTCTTTAGCACATCTGTAGCCAGGCTGCATTTCAGCTGTGGTTTCCAGATGGCCTGGAAAGAAAACATATGTTTGCACAGCATATTTCTGTATTTTATTGCTTAATGTCATTCTGGAATTCAGGAAACGCTGGACATTCTGTGCCAAATCAAGCAGGTGTTAATCATAAGTGGGTTGAGCACCATGTCACTAATGTATAAAATTACAATGTTTTACTACTCCTAATTAAGAGAGTAAAATATATGGCTCCGCAGTCCATCCTATGTAAATAATAATATCCAAAACTCATCATCACTGCAATGATGTTTGTTGGACTGCATAAAATGTTAGATGGAGTCCTGTCAGATTCACTCCACAGAGAATTGAACATCAGCGAGAGTCTACTGGAACAGGCCATCGAGCTGGCAATCGGACAAATTAGGTTAGTGCATAGGGTGCGGTGCCAGAGGTAGCTCGATTAAATACAAAATACACTAATCACTGCTTTTATGTGTGATAATGACTATAACAGCTTGTTATGGTTTTACGTTGATAAATATTTAAAGGGGCATAAAGGACGCCTTCCCACATGTACCATTAGAGGTTTCACAGATACCAGCCCAAAAATTTTTATACAGGTGTACCGTAAAGCAAATACTGCAAAAACAGAGATTTGCGCTATGAATATCTAGATTTTAACTAATCATATAATAGCTAGAAGTTAATGTTTGGTAGACGTTGATGCATATTTTAGAATATTTATCTGTACATCAGTGTGGTTTGTGGCAATTTCGATTGACTTTCTCTAAGGAGACAACCATACACTACTTCTAGGGTCACACTGGTCAACCACAAGATCAGAGAACTTAGCCACAAAAGATCCCATGGGTTTCAGCAGACGACAGTCCCACTTGCAACTCACTAGCTGCTCCAGTTTATTACACGTTTGGATTGCGTCACACATAACCTACTAATACTTATTGATGGTTCTGTATAAACTGTGAGTGGAATGAAGCAGAATAGTTTCCTCAAGTGGTCCCAGGATTTTCAGGCCAACACTGAGCACCTCTAGAATATGTACTGTGGAGGTGTCATGTTCTGTTCACTCAGTTCCCATAAGATAAGATTGACAATATATAAAAAGTATTTGCCAGGTTCTTACACACTGGGAGTCTCAGTAGAAGTATACTTTGTGTTCACCTTATTTTTGGTCGTCAATATATTCTGGGGTTGTCTGTTCTTTTTTATATTTTCCATTTCCTTTTCTCCTTTTCTTTTTCTTTTTGTATGTACTATCACTATGTTTACTTCCAACATATGCCCATCCCTAATAGAAGTACACTAAAAAAAAAGTTAAATAAAAAAAAACGATTTTTCTGGTATTTCAGCTCAGCACTATTCAAATCAATGGGCGGTTACTCATACCATACCCAGCCCATGGACAGACATGGCGCTGTTTCCCGAAAGAAAGCAGACACTTTGTCCTAGTCCAGGACAAACCCATTAAGGTCCTGCAATAGCATCATAATGGTGAAGACTTTGACTAGGACATCTTAATTCTGTTTCTTTTGAGCCATTCAGTACTGAGAATTATGTTCCCAGGAAAATACCAAAATTTTGCCAGCATACCACTAGCATTACAGACATCTAGTGTTATAGCATCTGGTTTGTATTCATTTCCCGAAAATATCCAAGGTAGTTGGTAGGGGAAAAAAAATATTACAAAGGGGAAACAAAACCCAAGAAATGCACTTTTGTATGTAATATGCAACATTCAGCTATAACATTAAAACCACCTGTCTAATGTTGTATAGATTCCCCCCCCCCCCCCTTGTGCCACCAAAACAGATCTAAACAGTCAAGGTTGTCCTTTGGTATCTGACACCTTAGCAGCAGCTCCTTTAAATAGTAAATACACTTTTATTTTAATGTTTCTAAGCAATATATGAAATATTAAAATGTATTATATTACCTTAATTTTCTTCCATCATGAAGAAAATTGTAGCCAAACTCCCTTCCATACTCCTTCTTCCTGCTCCTCTATATAATAGCATTTTACAGTTTCTTTGCGAAATCCGTACACTGTTTCTAAGTACTCGGACTAAACTGTGTCTGTGTATGGGGCGCGGCGCCTGCTCAGTGTGCACGCTTTCGATATACAGGCTACGCTTGGAGCTGAACGCACCTCACAATTCACCACTCTGCAGGACACACTAAAGGAAATGTTTTTCAAGGAGCAGAGCTGCTGATTGGCTGGATCGGTATGCACGCTCCCGATAGAGCATCAATGCATTATGGGTATTATGGGCAGATGGAAAAATTACATACTTTACTGGAAAATGTCTTACATTGAAAGGCATGCTCCATGAGCCCTGTTTGAAAAAGGAATTATCAGAAATATGATGAATATCGTCTAAACTGGATAACATTTTTAAAAAAAAGGTAATTAAAAGGGCTCAAATTAGTATAGAGTAGTGTTTTCTTATTGAGTGACACAATAGCAATTTGTAACATTTTTGTCTGGGAAAATGTAGTTACTCTTCAAATCTAAGTTGGGGCGTGGCGGGGCCTTCATGAATAGGATTTGTTTTTCCAGCACATCCCGCTGATGCTCAATCATATAGAGAACTGGGCAATATGGAAGCCAAGTCATCACCTTGAATTATTTTTCATGTTCCTTGAAGCATTCCTGAACAATTTTTGCAGTGTGGCTGTGCGCATTATCTTGCTAAAAGAGGCCACTGACATACCTTTGCCATAAAGGGTTGTACTTGGTCTCCAAGAATGTTTCGGTAGGTGGTACATGTCAAAGTAACATCCTAATGAATAATAAGACCAAAGGATTCCCAGCTCAACATTGCCCAGGCATTCACTCTTCCTCCTCCGGCTTGCCTTCCCATAGTGCCTCCTTGTGAAAACTCTTCCCCAGGTTAGCGACGCTCATTCAGACTTCCATCCACACGATGTAAAATAAAATGTGATTCTTTAGACCAGGCCACCCTCGTCCATTGCTCCATCGTCCAGTTCTGATGCTCCCGTACCACAAACACAGCAAGCTGTAATGCTTTGTTTGTTTTGACACTTTTCTATCATAGTCAGCTTTGGCAGCTATTTCAGCAATTTGTGCTAGAGTGTCTCAGTGTCTCATCGGTAGGATCAGACCAGATAGTTTAGCTTTCGCTCCCCACACACAAATCAATGAGCTTTAGGTACCCATGACCCTGTCACTAGTTCACCCGTCGTCCTTCATTGGACCACTTTGATACATACTAACTGCTGTAAACCAGGAACACAGCATAAGTCCTGCCATTTTGGAGATGCTCTGACTTAGTCATCCAGCCATCACAAATTGGGCCTTTCTCACTGTCAATCATATCCTTCTCCTTGCCTATTTTTCTGCTTTCAACACATCAACTTCAAGAAGTGACTGTTCACTTGCTGCCTAATCGGGTGCGATTGTCACAAAATAATCAATGTTATTCACTTCACCTGTCAGTAAATTTGAGGTTTTTGGCTTATTCCTATTAGAGCATATGGACGTCATGTAGGGGTTTACCCACTTGGAACCCTTGCCTATCTTTTAGAGTAAAGAGTTGCAGCAAAGAGTGTTACTCTATCTGACAGAAAGTGCTTCCCTTGGCAATAATAGTTGATTGGTAAGGGGGGTTTCAGAAGCTGGACCAAATATTTCACGCCCAAATATTTCAGCTAATCGTCAAAGGAACTTGCAGCTTTCCGTAATTCTGCTTTTTTTTAATCTATTGCAAAATAGGTTAACCTTATTTTTTAAGTTGTTATAATTAGATATACAATATATGTGTACAGAGATTTTATTTGCGGAAAATGGATTTATGTTGGGGGATTAATGTGCTGTATAGTTCCCTATTGATGTCTCTGCTTGCATATACATGAGCATCCTTCAGCATTTGTTCTTGGATTAGACTTTCACTAAAAGAAAAACATTTGATTTTGTTCATTAAGTCAGGGATTTATGATCACAATATTCTAAATACAAATACAAACAAGCTACAGAAAAGAACTGAGCTCAGTTACAATAAGAAACAAGTCAGCATGTAGTTTACAGAACAAATGTCACATTACTAAGCATTGATTTACACAGACCTAGAAGTCCCCTTGTACTGCCATATATTTGCACCTTTATTCTCTATATGGATTAGCTAAAGCCTATTATAAAATTGCATATGAAGCAATGCCTTAAAGAGGCTCTGTCACCACATTATAAGTGGCCTATACTGTACATGATGTGATCGGCGCTGTAATGTAGATTACAGCAGTGTTTTTTATTTAGAAAAACGATCTATTTTTGACAAAGTTATGACCTGTTTTAGCTTTATGCTAATGAGTTTCTTAATGCCCAACTGGGCGTGTTTTACTTTTTGACCAAGTGGGCGTTGTGGAGAGAAGTGTATGACGCTGACCAATCAGGGTCATACACTTCTCTCCATTCATTTACGCTGCAATAGTGTTCTTACTAGAACACTATGTGCAGCCACATACACACACACAAACTAACGCTACTCAAGTGTCCTGACAGTGAATATATATTACCTCCAGCCACGACGGGATATGTATTCACAATCCTGATACTTCTGTAGTGTTTGTGGTTGATTTACAGCAGAGCAGGCGTAGTCTCGCTGTAAATGACAGTTTACAGCGTAATCTCGCGAGACAACGCCTGCTCTGCTGTATATCAACCACAAACCAGACCTGGTTGTAGCTGTGACCAAGCCGCTAAGGCTCCAAGTGGGAGCCCTCCATTCCGAGCTCCTCTCGTTCTTTGTCCTGGCTAAAGCTGTCGACCCTGTGCTGCTGGGCCTGCCTTGGCTCCGACTACATGCCCCAGTCCTGAACTGGAGTTTTGGAGAGGTTAGTTTGGCCAAGTCTCCTCTGCCCCAGTCCTTGGCAGGATTGCCTTTTCATTATTCTGCATTCACGGATGTCTTCAGCAAGAAAGAGGCGGAAACGCTGCTCCCACACCGGGCGTATGACTGTCCTATCGAGCTGGTTCCTAGTGCATCCCTTCCCCGTGGTAGGGTATATCCTCTCTCCTTGCCAGAGACTCTGTCCATGTCCGCCTATGTTAAGGAGAACTTGGAGAGGGGTTTCATAAAGAAGTCTTACTCCCCGGCTGGAGTTCTTCTTCGTCAAGAAAAAGGATGGCTCTCTGCGTCCTTGCATCGACTACCGAGGTCTCAACCAGATCACGGTAAAAAATAGATATCCGTTGCCATTGATCCATGTACAATTTGATCGTATACGAGGAGCCAAGATTTTTTCAAAGCTAGACCTACAGGGTGCTTACAATCTAATCCAGATTCGCCAGGGTGACGAACGGAAGATGGTATTTAACACCCGTGACGGACACTATGAATATCTAGTAATGCCCTACGGCATTAGAGGGCGCAGTTCATCCCATTCTGATATTTACAGACCACAAGAACTTCACCTATCTCGAAATGGCCCAACGACTGAATCCCCGTCAGGCATGGTGGTCGCTGTTCTTTGCCCGGTTCCAGTTTGAGCTCCACTACCGTCCAGCCGACAAGAATGTGAGGGCCGATGCCTTGTCCAGGTCGTTCGAGACAGAGGACACTATGGAGCCTCTACAGAATAACATCGATCCATCCTGCATCATCCCTGTCAACTCTCTGCAACTTAAAGACATTCCCCCGGGTAGTACTTTTGTGCATCTCGCTGACAGAAGAAGAATTCTCCGCTGGGGACACAGTTCCAAACTGGGAGGTCACGCGGGTGCCCGTAAGATCCGAGATCTGATTGCCCGTCAGTTCTGGTGGCCCACGCTACCCAAGGACATAACGGACTTTGTCTCCTCCTGCACAGTGTGTGCAGCAAATAAAGTTGCCCACTCCAAACCGGCTTGACTGCTGCAGCCACTGCCTGTGCCCAATGCTCCCTGGCAACATATTGCTATGGACTTTTTTCACGGATCTGCCTCCCTCGCTGGATGCAGTACAGTTTTGGTGGTGGTGGACTGCTCCAAGATGACTCATTTTGTGTTCGGCTGACCGGGCTATCTTCTGCTTCTCGACTGGCCAATCTCTTCGTTCAACACATCTTCTGTCATCACGGCTTGCCACTGCATATTGTCTCGGATCGGGGGGTTCAGTTCATCCCAAAGTTCTGGAGAGCCCTCTGTGGACTCCTCGGTGTGAAGTTGGACTTTTCCTCAGCCTACCCTCCCCAGTCTAATAGTCTAGTGGAGAGAATTAATCAGATTATGGAGAACTATCTACGACACTTTATCTCCAGGCAGCATGATGACTGGGTGCAGCTGCTTCCTTGGGCTAAGTTCTCCTACAACAACCACACTAGTGAATCCACCACCTCCAGCCCATTCTTCATTGTCTATGGCCAACACTCACGAATACCTCTTCCTCTTTCCACTACGACCCATGTGCCTGCAGCTGACTCTACATTCAGGGACTTTCTACAAATCTGGCAGCAGACCTGATCTTCAATTCTGCTGACGGTCGACCGCATGAAAAAAAAAAAGGCAGACACAAGAAGACGAGAGCCTCCCAAGTTTCTCCCAGGCACCAAGGTCTGGCTGTCCTTCAGGAATATCCAGCTGAGGGTGCCATCGTATAAGTTTGCTCCCAGGTTCCTCGGACCCTTCGAGATTTTGCAACAAATCAATCTTGTCTCCTACAAGCTTCGGCTGCCTCCTACCCTCAAGATCCCCAACTCCTTCCATGACTTCCTGCTGAAGCCTGTGATCTTGAACCGCTACTCCAAGACTTCCACTCCTGCAGTGGCTCCCAGCGGTTCATCTGATATATTTGAGGTTAAGGAGATCCTGGACACCAAGATAGTAAGAGGAATAACCTTTTATTTAGTAGATTGGTGGGGGTTTGGTCCAGAAGAGAGGTCCTGGGAGCCAGAAGAGAATCTCAATGTTCCTACCCTCATTAAGAAGTTTCTCTCTCGTTCTGGTCCCAAGAGGAGGGGGCATAAGAGGGGGGGGATACTGTAACATCCATGGTCGCTGACCACAAACTCCTTTCTATCCGGTCGACGCACTAGTCTCCAGAGATGTCTGCACATGCGGCCGTTCTGTTCCACAGTGACCACTAGGGTGCGCTCGCGAGCTCAGTCCAACCTTAAGGAGCCAGAGTGCACACATGTGTGAGTTAAGTGCCAAATTAGCCCATGAGCACCCTGGACTATATGAAGGGCCCAGCCCCTACCTGCCTTGCCTGAGCTTTGTTGTCGTTACCCTAGTTTGTCTCTGCAAATGTTCTCCTAGTGTCTTCCAGTTCCCAGTGTTTCCTGGTCCTGCTACCTGTATCCCGTGATATCCTAGTCAAGTGCCGTATCGAGTTGGAGTTGTGCTGTGCCGTATACCACGCCTGTCATGTTACACCACGCCTGGTGTCCGCCTGCTGCCATAGTCCCTTCCGATCCTCCCTTGCTACTGTCTGAAGCTACCTCAGGTACACCTGTACGTACTATAGACTTTGACCTGTGTTCTGTTGGCCAGCTGCCAAACCGTTAAGGCGGTACAGTCCAGTGGGTCCACGTACCCAATTTCACGGCTCTGTACATAAATACAGTACCAGAACCATGCTCGGTACATAAATACAGTACTAGAACCAAGCTCAGTACATATATACAGCATCAGAACCAAGCTCAGTACATAAATACTGCACCAGAACAAAGCTCAATACATAAATACAACACCAGAACCAAGCTCAGTACATAAATACAGCACCAGAACCAAGTTCAGTACATAAATACAATACCAGAACCAAGCTCAGTAGATAAAAACAGCACCAGAACCAAGTTCAGTACATATATACAACACTTGAACAAAGCTCAGTACAAATATACTGTACAGTACCAGAACCAAGCTCAGTACATAAATACAGCACCAGAACAAAGCTCATTACATATATACAACACTAGAACAAAGCTCAGTTCATAAATACAACACCAGAAACAAGCTCAGTAGATATATACAGTACCAGAACAATGCTCAGTACATAAATACAGTACTAGGACCAAGCTCAGTACATAAATACAACACCAGAACAAAGCTCAGTACATATATACAACACCAGAACAAAGCTCAATACATAAATACAACACCAGAAACAAGTTCAGTACATATATACAGTACCAGAACCTTGCTCAGTACATAAATACAGTACTAGAACCAAGCACAGTACATAAATACAACACCAAAACCAAGCTCAGTACATAAATACAGAACCAGAACCATGCTCAGTACATAAATACAGTACTTGAACCAAGCTCAGTACATAAATACAACACCAGAACCGAGCTCAGTACATAAATACAACGCCAAAACCAAGCTCAGTACATAAATACAGAACCAGAACCATGCTCAGTACACAAATACAGTACTTGAACCAAGCTCAGTACATAAATACAACACCAGAACCAAGCTCAGTACATAAAAGCACACCAAAACCTAGCTCAGTACATAAATAGAGTACTAGAACCAAGCTCACTACATATATACAGCAGCAGAACCAAACTCAGTACATAAATGCAGCACCAGAACCAAGTTCAGTACATAAATGCAGCACCAGAACAAAGCTCAGTACATAAATACAGTACTAGAACAAAGCTCAATACATTTATACAGCAGCAGAACAAAACTCAGTATATAAATGCAGCACCAGAACAAAGCTCAGTACATAAATGCAGCACCAGAAAAAAGCTCAGTACATAAATACAGCACAAGCACAAATACAGCTCAGTATAGAGATCATTGGCAAATTTAGTGCAAACCCTGCTGTATAGGTTTCTACTGCATAAAACTACAGCTCCCAGTATAGCCTGAACAATGGTAAGGATATGCTGGCAGTTGCTGTTTCACAAAAAGAAAATCATACCACCCATCATCTCGCTGCAGATCATACAGTGACTACAGTACTGATTAGAGGGAGAATAAATATTTACATTCAGTGACTCACAGGTGACGTCTTCTCAGATTCTAGTTGTTCTTTTTCTTTTTCCTTCTTCATCTGGTCCAGACCTCTATGATGACTTCTCCCGGCCACGGACAATTTCTGCAGTTTGCCGCTCAGATGTCTTCAGCTTCTCATTTTTCAAACATTTATGCACCTATAAACGAAGATAAAATTCTTATAGTGCCATACACTACGCCCCTAAATATAATGGCACCATACACTGCACCTCTAATTATAAAAGGGCCATAGACTGTGTCTCTGATTATAATAGCACCATACACTGTGTCCCTGATTATAATATCATTATACACTGTCCTTCATTATAATAGTCCCGATGCTGCCTTTCCACTCTGACGTGAAGGAGCGGTTTGAACAGCATGATGTTGCAGCTATGTATGGAGAGATGGGGCATGCCCATTTCCAACAGGGCCGACTCTGGAGCTCCAACCACGCCCCCTCATGTCATGAGGGGAGGCCGTGTAAGTGCAGACAATTGATTGGCCAGCACAGACAAGCCCCTAAAATCGGGGCGGGACTTTATTATGATACGATTCCAATTCACTGGCTGAGGGTGACAGTGACCTCATTGGGGGAGGGCCCTCTGTTTTTAAAAGATGGAGCACTTTGCCACTGACAGTGGCTAGCATTTATGTCCACGTTATTTTTGCAGACCTTATACATTGTTTACACAGAACTCTGGAATGCCAGAGGGTCTAATCTATTAACTCTGCAAGCCCCTGACGACTCACTGCAGAGTTATCCAAGAGTGAAGAAACGCGTAGGGCTAGTTGTTTGTAGATAGGCAGGGAGAGTGTTTTGTTGGCACGAGGGTCACTCAGATATAGCTGCTGACACCATATTCAGTAGCTAGCAATGATGGTGCTCTGAAGTAGTAGCAGAAGTACAGTCTACTGATGAATTTTATTTTGACAACAAGTCTGTCATTAAGTTTATTGGTACTTTAAAAAAAAATCCTGGTTTTATGCATCTGTGTGATCTTCCATTATATTATCTACCAAGCTTTTCTTTTAATAACGCTGGTTTTACACTTAAAATGTTGCAGGAGGCATCTTGGCTACATAAATATATCACACAATCATTCTTTTCTTCAGGAAATACAGTAGCCCACATCATGTGTCAGAAATGGTATAACCATATGGTTCTCTATAAACTTGATTCTGATTTCTTACAGTTTAATATCCTCAATTTGATAAACTATGAAAACCCCTAGTACAGTGTTTGTCTTCTTGAAGCAGGTGGGACCTTTGGGAAGCATCCAACGTGAATCTGTTTAAGCAACAGGCATCTAAGTAGCATGTAATCACAGCTTCCATGAGAAAGCATTTATGTGAATGTTATTATAAGCATCTACTTTTGCATTGACTATTCAAAAAAAACAAAAAACATGTGGAATACTCATAAAACTTAAAGGGCATGTCCGCTTTGAGAAGTTTATTACTCACTGTTTGCTACTGAGATATAGCTCTGCTCTTTTGCTGCTAGACTCTGCACTATCTGCTGCCCAGCATGTGAAACGTAATCCATCCAGAGACCATTAAGGGGGGAAGAGAGCTGGAAGCAGTGGAGCTTGGAGGCATGTAATGTGTGAAATCCTGTACTACAGGGAGGGGCAGAGAGGAGATAACCATGTGTTCATTGTATGTAATGTCACAAAGCAGGAGATAAACCCTAGGAGCATTATCAGGTGAATACATGTGAGACTGGCATACAGAGGCATTTCAGCTACAGACATTACATTAGTAAGTGACTAATCTTTCTGCATTCAAACCATTTACAAATAATTATAGCATTACACAGTTCCCTTTAAATTAATGGACTGTCCATGTAATGCACAGACATGTCAGGTCCTCCAGTGTGAGAATATCTAGACCACTAACGGCAGGCAATACAGGATCTATGCAGGTTATCCCCCAACTTTCTGTCATGGCCGCATCCATGGCTGCCTCTCCCCACTCCTGCCATGAACTTACCGCTCCACTCCTCCTGGACTTTGGGGCCTCACCCGTCACCGCTCCTCTCCAGGTCCTAAGCCTTCCTCTAGTTCATGCGCTGACCTCTCCTCCATAAGAAGACTAGTGCATGCAAATCCACCCAGATTTCCCAGGGCACATAAAGCACCCATCCCCTTTGCTCTGTGCCTAATCAACTAGGTACCACCATTGTTTCCTAAATTTTCATCTTAAATGAGTTATTGGATTACCGTTACCAATTCTGCCTGTATTTTGACTATGTCTTGTCTGCTGCCTGCCCTGATCTTCTGCCTGTCTTCCATTATGATCATACCCTGTCTGTCATGACCTATGGCCAATCTAACCAGAAGTGAACGTCTACAGCCTGCTCGGACTTCTGCTAATCCTGACTGTGTATTTTGCCTACTGTTTTTGCTACTGATCTTATGTCAGCCGCTGCCAGCGGAGACTACTCTGGGGGTAGAGACCTCAGGAATCCTAGCAGCTAAGGCAACATCTCTATATGGTGTTAAAGAGCGAAAACCTAGGAAACCGTTAAGGCCCTTTTACACCGACCAATTATCGGGCAAACGAGCGTTCAGAGAATGCTCTTTCCCAATAATTGCCCCATGAAACAGGGCAACGATTAGCCGATGAACGAGCAAATACTTATTCATTGGCTGTTTGCATCGTTTAAACCGCTTTCCGACTGCTCACTGTAAATTCACGTCGATGCTTGCTGGGCTCTGTGCAGCACCGATGTGAATTCACGGTGGGTGTTAACAGAGCGATCGGGGTGCTTCAGAGTGGCGCTGACACCCGGATCACGCTGTGTTCACCTGCCTCTGGTCCCGGAGACATGATCGGGAAATGATTGGTTCAGGTCCCGATCATGTGACATTGCAGGGAAAGATTGTTGTAGAAACAAACTGAAAAGATTGTTGTAGCAACAAACTGGAAAGTTTGTTGTAGCAACAAACTTTCCTGGCATCGATCGCGGGTGTTGCCGCTGGTTGTCATGGCAACCGGAGGCCACACAATAGTCCCCGGGACAGCCATGCATGGAAGCCTATGAGGACCAGCCAGAGGCTGGTCCTCATAGGCTTCCTGTCAGAGTGACTGTCCGTGTCACACTGACAGTTATAATACATTACACTACATAGGTAGTGTAATGTATTTTAGCAGCCATCAGAGCTGCAGGTCTTCAAGTCCCCTAGTGGGACAGAAAAAAAAGTTTAAAAAAAAGGTAATAAAATGTTTTTTAAAAGTGTAAAAATAAAAGTTATACGTTAAAAAAAAAACAGAAACTGGCTTTTTTCCTATAGTAAGTCTTTTATTATAGGAAAAAAATGAAACGGTTCAAAAAAACTACACATATTTGGTATCACCACATTCCTAAAGGCCCAAACTATAAAACTATAAATTATTTTTCCCGCACGGTGAACACAGCAAAAATAAAAATAAAAAACAATACCAGAATCGCTATTTTTTCGTCACCACCCCTCACCAATATAGAATAAAAAGTGATCAAAAAGTCCGTTTTTTTAACAAATAGTTTTTCCTTTGTAAAAGTAGTAAAATATAAAAGAAAACTATATAAATTTGGTATCACCATAATCGTATTTAGCCGCCGAATAAAGTTAGGTTGTCATTTTTACCGCATGGTGAAAGCCGTAAAAACGATACCCAAAAAAAAACAAATGAAGGAATCACAGTTTTTTACAGTTTCAGCCCAGTTTCTCAATTTCCCAGTGCATTATATGGTACTTTAAATTGTGTCAATAGAATCTACAACTCCTCCTGCAAAAAAATAAATGCTCATACCACTCTATCGATGGGGGAATAAAAATGTATGGCTCTTGGAAGGCGGGGAGAGAAAAACTAAAATGGAAAAGCAAAAAAGGATCAGTCCTCAAAATTAATTAAGTGTTTAATGAAAAAACATTTATGACCACATGTGGAGTATTGCCATCATCTGGAGAAATTGCTTTACAAACTATTGTGGTGCTTTTTCTCCTTTATCCTTTGTAAAACTGAAAATGTCAACATTTTAGTGGAAAAAATGTTGATATTCATTTTCACGGCCTAATTCCACTAAATTCTGCAAAAAACCTGTGGGATCAAAATGCTGACTATACCTCTACAAAAATTTCTTGAGGGGGCAGTTTACAAAATAGGGTCACTTTTGGGGATATCCACTGTTTTGGCCCCACAAGACCTCATTAAACCGGACATGATGCGCAAAATATATTCTAGAAAAAAGAAGACCCCAAAATCCTTTAGGTGCTCCACTGCTTCTGAGGCCTGTGTTTCAGTCCATTACCACACTAGGGCCATATGTGGTATATGTCTAAAAACTGCAGAATCCGGGAATTAAATATTAAGTTAAGTTTCTCTGGTAAAACCTTCTGTGTTACACAAAAAGTTGTATTACAAATTAATTTCGGTAAAAAAAATGAAAATTGTAAATTTCACCTCTAATTTGCTTTAATTCCTGTGAAATACCTAAAGGGTTAAGAAACTTTCTGAATGCTGTTTTAAATACGTTCAGGGTTGCAGTTTCTAAAAATGGGGCGAGTTATAGGGGGTTTCTAATATATAGGCCCCTCAAAGCCACTTTAGAACTGAACTGTTCCCTTAAAAAATAGCCTTTTGAAATTTTCTTGAAAATTTGAAAAATTGCTGCTAAAGTTCTAAGCCTTGTAACGTCCTAGAAAAATAAAAGGATGTTAAAAAAATGATGCAAACATAAAGTAGACATATGGGAAATATTAATTAATAACTATTTTGTGTGGTATTACTATTGGTTTTACAAGCAGATATATTTAAATTTAGAAAAATTTTAATTTTTGCAAATTTTCTCCAAATTTTGGTGTTTTTTACAAATAAATACTGAATTTATCGACAAATTTTTTCCACTAACATAAAGTGCAATATGTCACGAGAAAAAAGTCTCAGAATCGCTTAGATAGGTAAAAGCATTCCAAAGTTATTAGCACAAAGTTATTAGCACATAAAGTAACACGTCAGATTTGAAAAAAATTGTCTGTGTCCCCAATTCCAAACCCGGCTGTGTCCTGAAGGGGTTAAATACCGAAAATATTATCGTTGTTGGCAGCACATCTCCCTGTGTAAACAGGGAGATGTGTTGCCGACATGATAGAAATGTATGGTGACGAGCTGTAATAGGAGAAAACGAGCGCCGATCAATGAGCTGTCTCGTTGATCGACGCTCGTTTACACGGCCCATGTCATATGACCTTTAGACTCCGCTCCCCAAATTAGCCTCACTCCAAATCCGTTGGCAACATAGGGGGTTCACGCCATCCTCTGCTGACCTCGTGACACTTTCCATTGGTCATAAACCCTGAATGGAATATAATTCTACTTTTTATGTAGCATTACACCCCACCCCAGTTTCTCTCTCCTACTACCCTACCCATGTAAGTGTCAAAGTATTTCTGGTATTATTTTCCTTTGGCTTTGCAATCAAGAAGGAGGAGGCTCTAGATAAATATATTATGGGTCCTGTATGAGGTGGGGTAAATTCTGCCATGTACTGATTGTGAGAAGACACAGAAAAAAGTTAATTAATATAGTTAATTCAATTATCATTAGCAAACAATGCTGCATACATAGCTACAATCTATAGGGGGTCCCCTAAAATTTCTAATTAAATACAAGGCTAGTTATATGCAGGAATATTTTCAGGAGTCACTGAAAAAATTTAAAAAGAGATCCAATATGAATATTATAAAAATGTGATTCCTCGTAAGCATGCAATTAGATATATTGCCTAGTGGTAAGATAATTCTATATAAAATAAGACATATAAAATTAGTCTTTTATATGACCTCCTAAAAGTCCCCACTTTCGTCCAAAATCATACATTCTTTGTGATTTCAAACCACCCATAGATGAATTTATGAAAGATGCTACACATGAAAGGATTTATAGAACTTTTTCTCAACTGACAAAGGTGGGGAGACAAAACGAAGAATAAAATGAGTCTAGGTTTTACATGATATCGTCAAATCTACTTTTTGACCGTATAGAAAAATATGTCATCTACATTATTTGCTTTTCAGAACATACAACTCTGTTCCTTCAACATTTGAGTCTGGTTTTTATAGGCATCATCAATAAAGGTTTCCCTTTCCTGAGACTGCTATAAACAAGGTAGCATTATACTTATTATTCAAAGCTAGTTTGTCATGAAGACAAGTAGCATCAGAAAAATGTAATTAATTTTATAGTGAAAGCCTTCATTAATTATCAAGTATTCCCAGAAGAGGGCTCAAAGAACTAAGACAGAACATGATCTGCCTTCAAATGACTTAGTTTGTATTCCGTGTGGCATCTGGTCATATATTCAGGACACGGCAAAGTATATCTCGAGTGTAATGAAGAATGGTCAAATGTCCATCTGTAAGTAGCTATGTCTAAACATTGACTTCTTCATGATTCTAGAGGATTTCAATTTTCTAAGCACATAGACTAAAATAAGAGCAGAGAAAGAGCTTTTGCACCGATGGACTCCAGAGGTTATTGGTTCAACACATCTTAATTAGATACTTCTAATTTGACATGCAGCGACTGTTGATTTTACTCGGTCTCTTAGGCTCACTGCAAAAATAAGAATACGAGTATTTAAGGCTTCTGATATGCCACTGATGAAGCTTCAAATGACCTATGTCTGAATCCTCCTGCGATACAGTTATGGTCTATCATTAAACAATCAAAGCATCTCATATCCCCTGGTCAAATTGATACCTAATACAAGATAGAGGTCAAAGTCTAACAGAGAGAGGAATCCGTGGATGAGCCAATCAGTCATGTCTTTGGGGGATTTCTAATTTCTATTCACACAGGATAGTAGAGCTGGTATTTTACAACACAAATAGAAGCACAACCACAGGTGCATTTTTTTTTAACATACAAGACCAGTTGTGTTATTTAATAGGATATGTTTTCGTTTTTTTTTTAGGAGATTAAAAATACCCTTCAAATGCAGTTCGGGGATTTTTTTTAATTTTATTTAGTTTAATAGTTAAAATGCATGTACTTATAAACTGATGCACACAACTGAACTCAATTTGCTGGCGGAGAAAAGGGCTGTAATTATATTATAGCATAGGCAGAGGGCATGGAAGATAGTGAAATTCTGAGCTTTTGAAGGTTGTTAAGTTTCTTATTAAGGCAAAACACATGTTCTTTTAGGGGAACATTTAGAGAAAAAAATTGCACCAAAAAATGTCCTAAACGCCACTCGAAAACCATGCTGCATTTTGAAAGAAAACGTCATCAGGTTAAAAAAACTGCACCGAAACAATGTAAATTTCTCCTGGCCTCTGCCACTGGGGTTCTAATGGGCAACAGGAGACACAGGACCCCTTTTCTTATGATTGGCAGAATACCCGTTTAATTTATGTAGGGACGGCTTAAATATGGAGTAGTCCCGCTAGGGTGTTCCTGCCAGCTGTCCTATTTGCCATGCAGATGGAAGGGTAGAGAATTATCAGAACATAGGACAATTCCTCCTTATTTACATCAAGATCCAAGACTCTCGTAGATATTGCTGGTCTCTTGATCTTTGGTTATAAGTGAGGCAAATGCAAATAGATTGTGTAGAAAAAAGTGAAAAAAATAAAAATGATATGCATTAGGTAACCAAGTTCAATATAATGCATTTGCATGGAAAGTACACGTTTCAGTATTGTCTAGGACAGATCTGTTCATAATGACATCATTCATGTCATATTCAAGAACATTCATATAAGCATTAATAAAATTGTCATTTTCTGCATCTTATTAATAGGCTTAGAACAAAGTAGTAGATTGGCATTGTGGATTGATTGGACATAATTCCAAGGTCTGCAGTTAAAGGGAGCCTGTCAGTAGTTTTGAGCGCTAAATACAGTGTGGAGTGTGCAGCGTAAACCATCCCAATGCTGTCGGTCATGCGCCCTGGTCACAGGTGCCACTCTCTGCGTCGTCTTTAGCGGTCTCCTGATTGGATGCTAGAGCCGTCACTCAGAGCAGAGGGGAGGAGCTGCAACGTGTAGTAAAGAAAGACCGGAGCACTGAACATGAAGAGGACATCACCGTCGCAATTGTGACTGCGGCAACACAGACATCAAAACAGAGATTTCTCATGCATACCTGTAGGTATCATATAGCACTGTCAGATGTTTTAAAGGACTCAAAGCTGTTGACAGGTTCCCTTTAAACAAGTTAAAATATATAAAATGATATACCAGATTAAACAACTTTACAATACTTGATGATTTGAGAGATGACGGGAGGGCACATGCAGAATATGCGTTATCCGTGTTGTCATAGCAAGTTCACCTTCAGCAATTAAATCTCTACTTGCTCTCCGGTAGTGACATGTTCATTGCCAAATACATCATCTAAATGGCCTCTTAAACCATACTTGGAAAGGAAAAAGGACTAATTGGATTTTCATCATATGATTAATGGTAATACAGTCATTTTCCTATTTCTTGCGTCAGGGAGTGTATTAATTTTTCAGGCAAGACAAAAAGTGTAACTTATGTTCATGAAAAAGTGGACACACCTTGTTTAACTTCTAGGAATGTTGCTTCGACAAATGGAAATATCACGAGAAAATTACATATAATGACAGTTTATCCAGTTGTCAGAAAATAGGAATACAGTAGTTAAATTCCTTATGACCATGCACAATATCATATATTCCACGTCCACTGTCAACTAATACTAATTTTAAAGAAGCTCTCCAACTTCATTCATACTGAGAAAAATCTAATTACCATAGGATGAAACAGGGATGACAGTGATTTGACTACCGACAAGATGCTTTTCCCTTTCTCTGCTGTAAATCCAGCTTTGAGCTAAACCACTAGGACATTTGGGACAGTTCATTTGTTAGGGTATGTTCACACGGCTGAAATGCCCGAAAAACGGTCAAAAAATCTGAAGCAGAACTCCTCCAAACATCTGCCCATTGATATCAATGGGAAAAACGGTGTTCTGTTCCGATGGGCCACGTAAAAGAAGTGCAGGTCACTTCTTGGGACGTTTTTGGAGCCGTTTTTCATAGACTGTATTGAAAAAAGCTCCAAAAACGGGCGTAAAAAATGCAGTGAAAAACGCAGCGAAAAACGCGAGTCGCATAAAAACTTCTGAAAATCAGGCGCTGTTTTCCCTTGAAAACAGCTCCGTATTTTCAGACATTTTTGAGTTTGCGTGTGAACATACCCAAAGGGATACAAAGACAGTTGCTGGTCAGCATCCCTAGCAACAAGTCTGCCTCAAATTACTGAGCTCTGCTATCTTTTGCCATGTTAATCAGATTTGTGGTAGAAGTGGCAAGGAAAAGGCATCTGCTGGTGTGCAAAAAGTTAACAGGTTGGCACATCCCTTGTTTGCTTTCTTCTAGGCACCAGGTTCAACAGAATATTCTCCGAACCTTATTATAACGTTGTGATCAATTCATGGAGGCTGCACCCTTTTAGAGGTACTCCATCCGCTGTGCAGAGATACAGCTATATTCTCAACTCTCATAACGTACCTTTCAGTTATATTTCAACAGAGGATTTTATTTCTAGGGTCACTTTACACATTATAAACAAAACATTTTAAGCCCAAAACGTATTTCCAGTTTCCTTATTTAGGGTCCACAGCGCTGTACAAAGTTTTTGAGCACTCATATCATTTCCTATTACAATCCAATTTTCCCATTTCAAATACACACACAATAGGGGCAGTTTAATAGGAAACCAATTAACCTATCAGTAGAGTATGGCAGGAAAACTGGGTACCTAGAGGAAAATCACATCCAAATGGGGAGAACATACAAACTCCTTGGATTTGGTCAGATTTGAACCCAGGACCCCATTGCTGGCCGCTGAAGAATAGCTTTATTGCATTCAACCAATTAAATAAAAGACAAACCCCAGTGACCATTGCTTGCTATGTGGTCCAAACATGACACATGGAGATCTCCAAGTTCTAGAATAACCCAGATTCACTTTTTGTGTGGGTGATATGGGTGATGGATAACTGCTAAATAAACATTATAATAATTATAAACTGTGTTATGTGTTTACTGAGATTCCCTTTATCTAATATTACAAAACTAATTTACAGAAACCATTCATGACAAAAATGCAATAAGAGCACATATACTGTATGAACAGGGGCCAATACTATTTCACAGCGCTGTATTCTGTAAAAATGTACTTTGTACTTTTGTTCTTTTTACATTTGCACAGAGAGATAGCTGCTTCTACAGTAATAATCTATTGCGTAAATGTCATTGCATCTGAGGATTCCCCATGTACAGCCACACTGTAAAGACTTTGGGGGAGACTGGCATATTTTTGAGAAATTGCACAATATCATCGTGCAAATTGTATGTTAGTCTTGATAGCCCCTTATGGCTTTATAAACACATACAGTATGTATATGTATGTGTATATATATATATACACTACCGTTCAAAAGTTTAGGGTCACTTAGAAATTTCCTTATTTTTGCAAGAAAAGCACAGTTTTTTTCACATTAAATTAATCAGAAATACACTCTATACATTGTTAATGTGCTAAATGAGTATTCTAGCTGCAAACGTCTGGTTTTTAATGCAATATCTACATAGGTGTATGGAGGCCCATTTCCAGCAACCATCACTTCAGTGTTCTAATGGTACATTGTGTTTGCTAACTGTGTTAGAAGGCTAATGGATGATTAGAAAACACTTGAAAACCCTTGTGCAATTATGTTAGCACCGCTGTATACAGTTTTTCTGTTTAGAGGAGCTATAAAACTGACCTTCCTTTGAGCTAGTTGAGAATCTGGAGCATTACATTTGTGGGTTGGATTAAACTCTCAAAATGGCTAGAAAAAGAGAGCTTTCATGTGAAACTCAACAGTCTATTCTTGTTCTTAGAAATGAAGGCTATTCCATGCGAGAAATTGCCAAGAAACTGAAGATTTCCTACAATGGTGTGTACTATTCCCTTCAGAGGACAGCACAAACAGGCTCTAACCAGAGTAGAAAGAGAAGTGGGAGGCCCCGCTGCACAACTGAGCAACAAGACAAGTACATTAGAGTCTCTAGTTTGAGAAATAGACGCCTCACAGGTCCTCAACTGGCAGCTTCATTAAATAGTACCCGCAAAACGCCAGTGTCAACGTCTACAGTGAAGAGGCGACTCCGGAATGCTGGCCTTCAGGGCAGAGTGGCAAAGAAAAAGCCATATCTGAGACTGGCTAATAAAAAGGAAAAGATTAATATGGGCAAAAGCACACAGACATTGAACAGAGGAAGATTGGAAAAAAGTGTTATGGACAGACAAATCGAAGTTTGAGGTGTTTGGATCACACAGAAGAACATTTGTGAGATGCAGAACAACTGAAAAGATGCTGGAGGAGTGCCTGACGCCATATGTCAAGCATGGTGGAGGTAATGTGATGGTCTGGGGTTGCTTTGGTGCTGGTAAAGTGGGAGATTTGTACAAGGTAAAAGGGATTTTGAATAAGGAAGGCTATCACTCCATTTTGCAATGCCATGCCATACCCTGTGGACAGCGCTTGATTGGAGCCAATTTCATCCTACAACAGAACAATGACCCAAAGCACACCTCCAAATTATGCAAGAACTATTTAGGGAAGAAGCAGGCAGCTGGTATTATATATGTAATGGAGTGGCCAGGGGCAGTCACCAGATCTCAACCCCATAGAGCTGTTGTGAGAGAAGCTTGACCATATGGTACGCAAGAAGTGCCCATCAAGCCAATCCAACTTGTGGGAGGGGCTTCTGGAAGCATGGGGTGAAATTTCTCCCGATTACCTCAGCAAATTAACAGCTAGAATGCCAAAGGTCTGCAATGCTGTAATTGCTGCAAATGGAGCATTCTTTGACGAAAGCAAAGTTTGAAAAAGAAAATTATTATTTGAAATAAAAATCATTATTTCTAACCTTGTCAATGTCTTGACTATATTTTCTAGTCATTTAGCAACTCATTTGATAAATATAAGTGTGAGTTTTCATGGAAAACACAAAATTGTCTGAGTGACCCCAAACTTTTGAACGGTATTGTATGTATATATATATATATATATATATATATATATTCAAACTCTTTTCACAAAGATATAATCTTTCTGATCCCGATATCTGCGGTATAGTGTTTCTAAAATAATGACAGATTTAATTTTATGCTGCATTTATTTTGAAGCTCACAAATGAAATGTTTGGTCTTTCCAAGGTACAATAGATGCTAAAGGCTTTACAGGAGAAAGCATCTGGGTGCACTCCTTTCTAGAACAAAAAGCGCCTCAAGGATCTCTGCCTTAAGAAATCCTGCATCTGTTACAGGTCTTTAAATACGGTTTACTTCTTGATAAAGAAGAATGACCTTGAACAGTCTTAGCGAGGTGTTTAGAGGATAAAACCTGCATTATTGTTGTTATACCTGTAACAAGGTAAAAGATTATTTTATACAATGAAAAAATGAATTTGAAAGTAACAACTCAGATTGTAATACATTTATACTGTACAAAGGGGAATCTAAAAGATAAAGATACAGAATAAAAAGAAAGATGTAGGCTATATAAATGTATTCAATATTTTACCTACAATTCTGGAGGTTGAAGGATTTCTTCATCCAAAATAATGTGTCATTGAGACAGTTCGATAAAAAAAATATTACTCATGTGCTCTGTTTCATTGAATTGCTCATCAATGCATCTTAAAAACTAGGTAACAGCAATAAAAGAGACAAAAGCATGTTGTTAAAAAAGAAAGAGTAAACAATCCAAAAAGTGATACAAATATAAATGATAAAAAAAAATACTAAATTGTTAAGTTATTGAACATTTACACATTTGGGGCATAGACAGCGTAGACATTTATTTCCCTTTAGTATTTTCCCTTTTGGATGTCATGGTAAACCTAGGAACATCCTTAAAAGATCACTGGGATCTCGATAGTATGTAAATAGCATAAACATCTTTCACTGAAAAGGGCACTAAAGTTAAAAAGTGAATTAAAAAAATAATATGAACACTTAGAATGATACCATGCTCTTTATTGGTCCTTTTCTGCCCCATATAACAGGTCAAGGAATTAAAATGATAAATGTTAAAAATGTCTTCTACACTAAATGTGTCCCATTCTTTTATTTCTAGGTTTACTGTCCCTTTAACATTTTATGCAGATGTTGGAGTAGGCCTATAGAGCACTACTAATCTGTTGTTGCATTTACGTATAGATTTATTTCCTATTGCTTATATACACCATTAAAGGTGTTTTCCGAGTTTAGAAAAAAGCTTACAAGTTTACAGAAAAGTACCTACCGTATATGTGTCTGAATAGTCACTAGATGGTGCCACCATAGTTATTTTAAATTTTCTTTATGTTGCCCAGCTCTGCACAGCACTGTTGTTTTCATTTTGCTAGGACTTGCTCTGGACAGAATTACCGTACTACAATACCCATGATTCCACTCACGCCTCCCAGACATTGTCTCTATTTACAGCTGCATCCATGCCCCTCTATTAAAAGGTGTAAGGTAATTATTCACTGTCTGTACTGAGACACAACTCTGCTGTTCTGCTGAACATCATCTGAAACACCACTCTAGAGACAGGGAGGGAGGGACAGGGAGAGCAGGGAGCAGTGGAGATAAGAGGCACATGATATGTGACATCCAGTTCACTACAGAAAAAGGGGAGTAAGGAGATAAACTTGTGTTCAGTGTATGGAACATCACACAAAACATCAGATAAACACTAGGATCAGGATCATGTGACTGCATGTGAGACTGGCATACAGAGACATTTCAGCTACAGACAGAACCTTACTAAGTGACTAATCTTACTTTAATTAAACCTATTGACAGGTGAAGTGAATAACATTGATTATCTGGTTACAATGACACCTGAGAAGTGGTGGGATATCTTATTCAGCAAGTGAACAGTCAGTTCTTGAAGTTGATACGTTGGCAGCAGGAAACATGGCCAAGTGTAAGGATCTGTCCTACTTTGACAAAGGCCAAGTTGTGATGGATAGAAGACTGGGTCAAAGCATCTTCAAAACAGAAAGTCTTGTGGGGTGTTCCCAATATTCAGTGGTTGATACCTACCACACGTGGTCTAAGGAAGAACAACTGGTGAACCAACTACATAGTCATGGGCGCTCAAGGCTCATTGATGGGAAGAAGGCAAGCTGGCTGAGGCAGTGTGATGCTTTGGGCAATGTTCCGCTGAAAAACCTTGGGTCCTGTCTTTTATTTGGATGTAACTTTGACACGTACCACCTACCTATACATTGTTCCAGACAAAGTACACCCCTTCATGACAAAGGTACTCCCTAATAGCAGTGGCCTCTTTTAGCAGTATAATGCACCCTGCCACACGGCTAAAAATTAACAGGAATGGTTTGAAAAACATGACATAGACTTCAAAGTAATAACTTGGCCTCCAAATTCCTCAGAAATTAATACCATCAATCATCTGTAGGATGTGCTGGAAAAACAAGTACGATCCAATGTGGCCTCACCTTGCATCTTACATGACTTCCATGATCGGCCGATAACATCTTGGTGCCAGATACCACAGGACACCTTTGGAGGTCTTGTGGAGTCCATTCGTCGACGGGTCAGAGCTGTTTGGCGTACACAATATAAGGGAGGTGATTTTAATGTTATGGCGGAACAGTGTAAATGCAGCATATTATATAGCGTGGCACACATAAAGTATACAGGAACTTCCAAACTTTCCCTTTTTAGATTGCTTCTCATTTATTAGAACATTTGTTTCCAGATTTATACCTGCCCCTAAAGATACAGTAGCTTTCACCTCCACTTGTTCCTTATATTCCAACCATTACAATAACTGATCTGATGTTCTATTAGTGCCATACCCTGAAAACCAAAGGAAGGTAAGTGAATGAATTCTCCGATCTTGCTAGATTTCGGTTCTATTTTTTTTTAACATAAAAAATATTGTAACTGATGGAGAACAATGGGGCTGCTATATATACTAGTAAAAAATGAGAAGACACACATCATACTCCTACAGCTTCTAATAATTATCTTTGCATTTGTTTGATCCTCTAGCTGATCCACATCGCCAACATCTGTCGTATGTACTAAAGCTAATTTGCTGACGGGCTAAAGGGATTTTATACCACCTAGTTATATTTTTATTCTCTTAAATACGAACACAGTATTAAAAACTATTTGAAATTGAGTGGATAGTAGCTATGTCAAGGAATCACTACTTGAGCAATTCCCCAGATGGAAGTTTATGGAATTGCTAAATGAGCAATTTCCCAAAGGCAGCTGGAGACTGTCTGGATCAAGCATTCAGGTAAATCAGCTACCTCAAGTCCGTCACAACTCTTGTTAGCAAAGTCTAAGGCTGGATTCACATGAGCACATTACGTCCGTAATGGACGGAACGTAATTCGTCCGCAAGTCCCGGACCGAACACACTGCAGGGAGCCGGGCTCCTAGCATCATGGTTATGTACGATGCTAGGAGTCCCTGCCTCTCCATGGAACTACTGTCCCGTACTGAAAACATGATTACAGTACGGGACAGTTGTCCGGCAGCGAGGCAGGGACTCCTAGCATCGTACATAACTATTTGTGTCAAAATGCTCACTATACTCCACGATAAATTCCTTGAGGGGTGTATTTTCTCAAATGGGGTCACTTTTGGGGGGTTTTCACTGATTTGGTCCCTCAGGGGATTTGCTAATGCGACATGGCACCCAAAAATCATTGCTGCAAAACTTGAGATCAAAAAGCCAAATGGTGCTCCTTCCCTTTTGAGCCCTGCCGTGTGTCCAAACAGCAGTTTATCACCACATATGGGGTATTGCCGTAATTGGAAGGAATTGCTTTTCAAATCTTGGGGTGCTTTTTCTTCTTTATGCCTTGTAAAAATAGAAAATGTCTTCGTTTTATTGGAAAAAATTTAGATTTTCATTTTCACAGCTTCATTCCATTAAATTCAGCAAAAAAAAATGTGGGGTCAAAATGTCCACTATACCCCTTGATAAATTCCTTGAGGGATGTCGTTTTCCCAAATGGTGTCTTTTTGGGGGTGTTTCCACAGTTTCGGCCCCACACGACCTCTTCAAACCTGACATGGTGCCTAAAGTATATACTAATAAAAAGGAGGCCCCAAAATCCTCTATGTACTCCTTTGCTTCTTAGGCCTGTGCTTCAGTGAATTAGCACACTAAGGCCACATGTGGGATATTTCTAAAAACGACAGAATCCGGCCAATAAATATTGAGTTGCGTTTTTCTGGTAAAACCTTTTGTATTACAGAAAAAAAAAAAGTATTAAAATGAATTTCTGCAAAAAATATGAAATTTGTAAATTCCACCTCTACTTTGCTGTAATTCTTGTGAAACGCCCAAAGGGTTAATAAACTTTCTAAATGCTGTTTTGGATATTTTTAGGGGTTCAGTTTTAAAAATGGGGTGATTTATGGGGTTTGCATTGTATGGGCCCCTCAAAACCACTTCACAACTGAACTCGTCCCTGTAAAAATATTTTTTTTAAATTTTCTTGAAAATGTCAGAAATTTATGCTAAAGTTCTAAGCCTTGTAACGTCCTAAAAAAATAAAAGGATGAACAATAAATTATGCCAATCTAAAGTAGACATGTGGGAAATGTTAATTAGCATTTATTTTGTGTGGTATTACTATCTGTTTTACAAGCAGATACATTTAAATTTAGAAAAATGCTAATTTTTGCAGTTTTTCGCAAAATGTTGGTGTTTTTCACAATAAAATACTGAATGTATCAACAAAATTTTACCACTAACTTAAAGTATAATGTGTCACGAGAAAACAATCTCAGAATCGCTTGGATAGGTAAAAGCATTCCGAAGTTATTACCACATAAAGTGACACATGTCAGATTTGAAAACTGGGACTGCGTCCTGAACGTGCAAACTAGTCTATATCCTTAAGGGGTTAAGAAACGAATTAGCATAAATCTAAAATTGTGCATAACCTGCTAAAATTAATTGTTTTTCAAAATAAAAAACACTATTGTTATCTACATTACAGCACCGATCACATTATGTAGGAGATAGGCCACTTATAATCTGGTGACAGAGCCTCTTTAATGAAGCGCGGTCAGGTTCTGCCCCTTACCTTATTAGTAGCTATGGGGTATTTTTTTTTTTGTTTGTTTTTTTAAAAAAAGGATCATCCCATAAGAAAAATTCTGCCACATTGTGCACATAATATAAAAAATATAAAAATAAATATCAATCACAATAATGTATCAACTACCACAGATTTCAAAAGCGGAACATGCCATTATCTTATATCTATCTTCATATCCATGCTCAAAATTAGGGGGTTTTCCTAGTACCCAGAAACTCCCCTCTTAGCAGTCTGGGGGAAAACATTGAGTTAAATATATAACATTAATAAGTGTTAAGCACTAAACAGCCATAGGCCGCCAAGCATATTAGATTTTAATCCATAACCATCCTAGATCACCATGGATAAAAAATATTAATTGCTTAGTCACCCTAGACCACCCGAGATACAAGGTATCTCGGGTGGTCTAGAGATACTAGGTATTAACTGTTGAGATACTATAGACCACCCAGGGATATTTAAAAAAACTAACCACTAAACAAACCTATGCAATAATATGTAATGTAGTACATGTGGAAAGTTAGGAAAGTAAGTATAATCCGAGTGGAGCGGGGAGGAGAGGAATTTTGCAATCTATCTCTCTATCTAGCTAGCTCTCTAGGTTACCAAAGGGTTACATGTCTATTGAGGTTATAAAAATATCTGTTATATATAATTGATACATTGATACATCGGTCTAATAAAAATATAACAACAGGAAAATAATATCCTGTCCTTGAAATAGTACTACCAGCACTTAATGGCATCATAACGATTCTCTGCTTTTAGAATTTATAGGTTTTAGCTTTGCTTCAACATTTCCTATAAAAGGCTTCTGCCTTATATTTTATATGATCGCATGTGATCCTGACCAAGTCATAATATTTTATGCCATTAACAGTGTCCCATAAGTAGGTCTAGACCTGTTGTAGGTGTAATAAACAGGAAAATATCATAAATCCAGGTGGGTGAAACATAATTTACTCTTTTCAGTTGCAAGTAACAACATAGTAAATGCAGTGTGATGTTCCTGTTCATAAACTGATGTGGAAATATCTCTCATCTCATCTGTCTTATAAAAAAAAGTTGCATTTAAATTCACTATATAATGTAAAATCTATAAAGTTTGTGTATAAAGTGATAATACATTCTTTAAAGGGGTTGTCTTACTAGAACAACTCTTTTCCATATGCCCCATTAGGGCATATGGACATCATAGTGATTGTGCCTCATTTGGAATCCCCCTCTATGCGGAGACAGAGCAAAGAGGTGCTTAGTATCAGAGGTACAGCATGTTCTCAATACACTAAGGCCTCATGCACATGACCGTAGCCATGTGCACGGCCGTGATTTCTGGGTCAGCCGGCCACGGAGTGACAGCCGCGAGCCGCTCGCAAATCGCAGGCCGTGAACATGGCCGCGGCCATTATTTTCAATAAGCCCGGACCGCAGATCACGGCCGTAATAAGGTTTGCCCGTTCTTTCTGCGGTCCGGGTTTCCGGGGCCATGCACGGATAGTGAAAACCACAATTGTGTGCATGGCCCCAACGGAATGAATGGGGCCGCAATTCTCCCGTGGATTTTCAAGGGAATTGCGGCCGCAAAGGCACGTTCATGTGCAGGGGCGTAGCTAAAGGCTCATGGGCCCGGGTGCAAGAATTCAGCTTGGGCCCCCCTACTCCTCCCCAGCACCACCATCATCATCAGACCCCTGCGCGCTCCTATGCCCAGACGCCTTGCCCAACAGCCCCCATAGTATAATGCCCCCACACAGTTAATGCTCCCATAGCTGCCCCCACACAGTATAATGCCCCATAACGTATACTGCTCCCCATATCAGCCCCCCATACAGTATAATGCCCCCCCACAATATCAGCCCCCCCATACAGTATAATGCCCCCATATGTGCATAATTACTTACCTATCCCCGTTCCCACGTCGAGTGGAGGATCCTTCGCCTCCTCCGGTGTGTGCTATGAGTGACTCAGCACAGGCAGGCGCGATGATGTCGCTACATCCCACCTGCCTGCGTCGAGCCGCTCAGGGCACAGGGAATGCTAGATCAAGGAGATGTCAGCTCCTTGCTCCAGCATTGATTGGAACCGGGACCTCGGTGAGTGACTCACGAACCCCCAGGCGGACGCGACCCACAGTGTAGGGATGTCACGATACCATAATTTGGACTTCGATACCGATACTTCGTTTACTTTGCCAACAGTAATAAAAATAAAAAAAGTTCTTTCGTTTTCTGATGTAAGGCACGAGGTGTGATGATGAATTTTGAATGCGCCCCACATTAATAGTAATTAACCCCATCATGTTTCTCAGTCATAATGGGTTAATATGTAAGGTACATGATGGGGTTAATTACTATTAATGTGAGGCACATGGAGGTTAAATTCATCATCGCCCCTCGTGCCTCACAATTAGGCCCCATGCACACGACCGTAAATAACCTCCGTTTTCACTTTCATTGAGCGCGGACACATTTCCGTAGCGCTACGGATGGGTGTCCGTGCCGTAGAAATGTTCCACAAATTATGGAACATGTCTATCCTTTTGCATTTTGTGGGCCGTTCTCCCATACTTTGTATGGGAGCACGGCCCGAAAATGCAGGTGGCAGTCGGCGGCCGGCCGTGCCCGCAATCGCGGGCACGGTCGTGGGAATGGGGCCTAAGTGATAGAAAGCAATTTTTATTTTATTTTTTTACAGAGTACACATCATAAATGATGCAAAAAAATGTTGTGCAGGTTATTACGGCCGCGCCAATACCGATTATGTGTATGTTTTAGGTATTGAGACTTATTTTATTGTTTATTATAAAAAAGGTGAATGTGTATTTTTTTTATTTAACATTACTTTGTTTTTACTTTATTTTTAAACTTCAATGTACTGGCCTATAGCTATATACCAGTACATTAGCCTATGTACTGATAGTACATAGGCAGTTGTTAGGACATACCTCAGTATGCCCTAACAACAGGAAATATGGTAGGACAGCCCTGGGGTCCTTCAATAGACCCTGGGCTGTCTGCCCATATATGGTATGTCCCTTAATCGCGTCACAGGAATTCCCTGTGATGCGATCCAAGGGCATCCCCCCTTTTCATTTTCCCCTGAATGCTGCAGTCAGCTTTGATCGCAGCATTCAGGAGAATAGCGGCGGAGATGAGCGGTTTCTCTGATCTCCGCCGTTATAGAGCGGGGCTGCGGCTGTGTAATACAGCCATTGCCCCGCTCCTGATATAAGTGCGCGCGCGGTCAGCATGAGGAGATGCGGCCGGCGCTGCACTAATGAGCGGCGGTTCAGGCACTGAGGACAGAACATGGGGGTACCATGTTCTGTCTTCAGTGCCGGCGCTCATTAGTGCAGCGCCGGCTGCATCACATCATCCTGACGGCGTGCACATGTCAGGACTCAGGAGCGGGGCAGTGACTGTATTACACAGCCGCAGCCCCGCTCTCATAGTCACGTGTACTATACTGTATTGTGCTGTATTGTGCAGTTTGCGGTGGAGGAGGGGGGGGGCTGTGATTTAGCGCCCCCCCCTCTCCACCGCAAACAACACAATACATTACAAGGCATCACAACACATTACATTACATTACAATACATAACGTTACAAAACAATACATTACATTACACTGCAGCTTACCTGGAGTCCTCCGCACAAACTCTTCTGCTCTGTCTGGAAGCCGTGTCACGTGACAACATGGTCAGATGGTACACTAGGTGTACCATGTGACCGTGACCAGGAAGTGCCGGCTTCACGGCACAGAAGAGTTAGAAAACATGCTGTATGGCAACGGGGGCCAGTGGGCCCCCCAGGCTTAGGGGCCCGGTCGCAACTGCGACCGCTGCGACCCCTATAGCTACGCCACTGTTCATGTGCATGAGGCCTTAGGGGGAGTTCACACTGAGTTTTTTGACCAGTTTTCAGATGCGGTAACCGCGTCGGAAAACGCGCCACAAAACGGCCGAACATGCCTCCCATTGATTTCAATGGAAGGCGGAGGCGTTTTTTTTCACGCGAGCGGAAATACCGGCTCGCGGGAAAAATAATGGACATGCCCTATCTTTGGGCGTTTACGCCTCTGACCTACCATTTACATCAATGGGAGGCAGAGAAAGCGTATTTCGCAGCGTTTTCAGCCCGCGGCACTCAATGGCGGCAGGTGAAAAACGCTGCGAAAATCGATGTGCAGGCAGAGCAAAATCTGCCTCAAAATTTCAAACGGAATTTTGAGGCAGATTTTCCTCCTGTAAAAAACTCTGTGCGAACTCAGCATAACACATCATTACTTTTATCACAAATCTGTCCTAACAAACAAAGTGGTTAGGATATTGGTTGTGGTAATGTTCTATAGCTCATGACTTTTGGTATTTTTTGTGTAGGCCATTTATCCCTCTACCACACAATTTGTGGGCATACAGTAAGAGTCTATCTAATTTCGCTCTTCTGCCCAATCTGACATCGGGCACGGAGAGACACAGGGAGCACAGGGAGAACTTGTCAATTGTCGAGGCGATCGGGCAGGAGAACTAAACTATGGGGACAATTAAAAAGCCTATTTGTTTTCTTGTCAGATATCTGCCGAAGAACATTCTTTTGGCATACGACTGTCCCATAGACACCTAGAGATACGTTACAGCAGCGGTCCCCAACCTTTTTTTAAACAAGTATCAGTATCATGCAGGACAATCTTTCTACGGACTGGCGCTGGGCGTGGTTTTGGGGTTTAGAGTCAGTTCACACGTTGCGTAAATACTGCTGATTTTCCGCAACGGAAAATCCGCAGCATAATACAGTAGCAGCAAAGTGGATGAGATAGAACAAATCTCATCCACACGCTGCGTAAATACTGAGTGAAGAAATCGATCAGAAATTTACATGCGGTGCAGAGTTTATTCTGCAGCATGTCAATTGTATTTGCGTAAAACACTGCTTATTTGTTGCGGGTTTACCCCATCGAGTTCAATGGGGAGGTAAAAGCAGTTGTTGTGTTTACTGCCGTGGAATTGCAGCGATTCCGCGGCAAAAACGCAACTCAGAAAAAAAAAAATCTTACACTTAGATGTTTGTTTCTTAGTCGAGGAAACAACCTATAAGCGCACAAGCGCAAGGGATATACCATCCCAATAGAATATGAAAATAGATACCATGGATAATAAGAAAATATATAGCTTTATTAATGAATAACAATACATGGTATGACAATATCAAATACTTTAAAAAGATATATATGGCGGATCATTTATCGAAAGGAGTAGCAGTATGGTAAGGATGACATAATACCATAAGGATGTTTCTATTTTTGAGAACTCATTTTTCCTGTACCTTGGTATGTTAGCATTGGGATGTGTCTTTGAGGTGGGTTTTTTTCTTGTGTTCCTTATGGTATTATGTCATCCTTACCATACTGCTACTCCTTTCGATATATGATCCGCCATATATATCTTTTTAAAGTATTTGATATTGTCATACCATGTATTGTTATTCATTAATAAAGCTATATATTTTCTTATTATCCATGGTATCTATTTTCATATTCTATTGGGATGGTATATCCCTTGCGCTTGTGCGCTTATAGGTTGTTTCCAAGTTTGCTTGGGATTTTTCCCCGGTTCCGTTGTACCTTGTTTTGAGGTTTTGTTGTAGGTTTACTATGTTTCTTAGTCGAGGCCGGCCTCCCGGGATGAATATTCATCCCATGTGACCACTGCAGCCTATCACAGGCTGTAGCAGTGGTCACATGGGATGAAACGTCATCCCCTGAGGCCAGCCTGGATGATGTCAGAGGGCCGGCCTCCTGGCATGACGCTACATCCCATGTGAAAGCCGCTGCAGCCAATCACAGGCTGCAGCGTTCTCCTGGAATAAAACGTCATCAGCATTTTTCCGCAGCGGACATTCCAGCCAAAAAATTGCACCACAATTTGGTGCGGTTTTTCACCCGGAATTTCCTGCGGCCACCGGGGTGGAAACCAGATACCGCTGCCCGGTACTAAATGATCCGTGGCCTGATATTGCTCCGCAGCCCAGTGGCTGGGGATCACTGCTTTACAGTATTCATTTGGATACTTTTTTTCTTTCAAACGTAGCCAATAAACATTTATAAAAATGTATCAATCGCCTCTTCTTAGGACTGAATTATAGGGTATTTTCTCTATTAATGGAACGCATCCCACCCTATACTTTTAACATCCTTCCAATAAAATTGACCCTAACGTAAGTGGACCCGTTCGGAAAAGGAATCGATGAGCATAAGTTCTCTGCATATAGAAGAATATGTCAGCAGTGACCACTATACAAAAATGGATAATAAGTAATATTAATAATGGAGTCTGTGGCCCATTGTCTCTAATGAAGGGAAAGACACATTGTTTAATTAAAACGCAATTAACATCAACAAACACTAGATTGTATGGTTTGGGTATGTACACATAAGGGTATGGCGTTCATAGCATATAAGGGGTTAATTTATTAAGAGGATGTATTGCTTACTCTAAGGTACCTTGAGGTCAAGAGAACATGGTGTTTTCAGAATTGCAGCAATTTTACACTGACATGGATAGTTTGTTTTTACTGCTACTCCGCTCTGTGAGAGCTGGGTTACATGTGCTACAATTTAATGATATATAATAGTAGGTTCATGTCAGGGACAGAAGTCCCTAATCAAGGTAATATTGATCTGGTTCACACTTGCTTTGGGTTCTGTTCTGTCAGCGTACCAGTGTTTATTAGCACAAGAATATCAAATCACGGGAACCTTGACTAGTCACATTATAAGTTAACGGAATCCATCAGGATTTCTTGCTATACATTTGTGAATAGATTATTCAGAACAGAAGCCATGACGGTAGTGTGAGCAGAGACGTAGATAGATTTTTATGCTTCTGTTTTTACAGGTTTATGGTCTTTCAGCGTACGACCTGTGCGATCAGACAGGATGCATCAACCGCCCCTGCTGAAGAGGACGACATTGAAAGCTTGGCACCCGAGGCTTGTGACCACCTTGGATCTTGATTGTATAGTAGTTTTTTTTTAGACATTCTATAGCACTGTTACTAGATAATGTTATGTACGGAGCTTTTATTCGGTCACTATATGTTGGTATTATTTGAGCACTGTATGGTGGTATTTACTTGGCATTGTGTAGAACAGTATATACGTTTTGCATTGTGTGGTGGTGGTGGCGGCACTGTATAGCATTGTTATTTAAGCAGCTGTATAAAAGTATTATTCAGGCACCATACTGTGTGACACTGATAATGAGACACTTTATTGGTTATTTGTACACAACAAGATTGTATACCTTATGAAGGAGGGGAAGGATGCGGCAGACGGTATCAGTCAGGACATAATCCAACCTAAGACCATTGAGGTGGCATATGGGAAAGTGTGAAACCCCTTTACAATTTATTTAAATTAAACCATGAAAACCCCTCGAACAGTTTGGAGAATCTCCCAGTGCACCCAAAAGTTGGTTGGGGAAATGCCCAGGAAAGAAGAGTAATGAAGACCATAACTTCTCACTCTGATTATGTAAGTATTTAGGGTTTGGAGGGATAGGTAAGTGAAACTACAGTAACTTCCTATATGACACTTACATTGAATATTACACAATCGCCTCTTCCTTGACTCTTAATAGACGGGTCCTGCATAGAGCTGTACTATTGACATTTGCACAGAGCCTTAAACGTGTACATAGAGGGGCCCACCATTATGGTTCCGGTTTTCCACTAAGGACAGAAGGGTCTGGTGTTTGTTTCCCCCACCATACCCTTTCCATGGGCAATTCCCCACCCCTTACGTGCTAACAATACAGTTCTTCTGAAGAGGGGAGTCCTGTGCAGACTTTCACCGCTCATTAGCAAAGAGGATGGGACCAACCAGGCTCCATAGTATCCGCATGGTCTATGGTACATTTATCATTGCCAAGAAACCTTTAAATATTTGTTATCACTCCATATAATATCTATCTATCTATCTATCTATCTATCTATCTATCTATCTATCTATCTATCTATCTATCTATCTATCTATCTCTATAGATATAAATAGATAGATAGATAGATAGATAGATAGATAGATAGATAGATAGATAGATAGATAGATAGATAGATAGATAGATAGATAGATAGATAGATAGATAGATATTTCCAAACGAATAGGCAGCACAACACAGCATGCTTGAGAAAGGCCCATGTGGGCTGAAACGTTGCACTGACGTATGGGTGAATAAACCTTTTTCCACTGAATTGGAACCTGTGTTGTGCTACCTATTCGTTTGGAAATACATATGTGGGACTGGAGTCTGAGGTCCTAAGGCTTGTGCACACACAACTACGCATACTTTGCGTTTATATGTGCTGCTCTTCTTTTTTTAGATAGATAGATAGATAGATAGATAGATAGATAGATAGATAGATAGATAGATAGATAGATGATAGATAGAGATAGATACTGTATATATATGTTTAACATTTATATACAGTATATATGTACAGTATATACAGAGTGTGTGTGTGTGTGTGTGTGTGTGTGTGTGTACAGTGGCGTAACTACCGCGGTAGCAGCAGTAGCGGCTGCTACGGGGCCCGGGGCTTGAGGGGGCCCGTGCCGCCAGCCGACACGCCCTTCCAAATGCCCGGTGGCGCCGCTAGCAGCCGTTATGGCTGCTACAGGGGTAGCACCGCTACTGTGGGGCCCGCGCCACCGAGCCTTACACAGGCACTCTCATGCCTGTAGTTGTCGCTAGCACCGGAGGGGGCCCCGGTGCTAGCGGCAGCCAAATACATGTATTAGCACTGAATGGCCGGGCATGTTCCGTGCCTGACCATCCAGTGCCTTACAATGACACTGATTGGCTAGCGGCGCGATGACATCATCGCGCCGCTTCCATGCTTGGAAGGTGCTGATTGGCGGGGCAAGTCATTCTGCCCCGCCAATCAGCGTCATTGAAGGACGCTCATTCAGCTCCTGCAGACATGCTCAGAAGAGAGCATGTTTGCATCGCCAGTGAACAGCGTGGGAACCGGAGAATGTGAGTATGTCAACTTTATATATTTTTTTCCTCATAAAAATGTGAATGGCATTATCTATAGTGGGGAGGTCTATCTACAGGGGGGGAGTCATCTTTATGTGGGCTATTATATATAGGGGGGTCTATATGTGGGGCAGTAGCTACAGGGGGGTCTATATGTGGGGCAGTAGCTACAGGGGGGTCTATATGTGGGGGTGTGGGCCACTATATACAGGGGGGTCTATATGTGGGCCACTATATACAGGGGGGGTCTGTATGTGGGGATGTGGGCCACTATCTACAGGGGGGTCTATATGTGGGGCAGTATATGTGAGACACTATACAGGGGTGGGCTATATGTAGAGCACTATCTATAGGGGAGCTATTTTTTAGGGTACATTCTATAGGGGTGGGCTATGTGTGGGACACTATATACAGGGGTGGGTTACCTGTGGGGCACTAGCAACAGGGTGGCTATATGTAGTGCACAGTCTACAGGGGTGGGCTATATGTGGGACAATATCTACAGAGGTGGGCTATACGTGGAGCACTAACTATAGGGGAAGCTATATGTAGGGCAGCACGGTGGCTCAGTGGTTAGCACTATTGCCTTGCAGCTCTGGAGTCCATATGTGGGCACTATCTACAGGGGCTTCTATGTAGGTCACTATCTACAGGGGGCACTATCTACAGGGGGCACGGTGTGTGTGTGTGTGTGTGTGTGTGTGTGTGTGTGTGTGTGTGTGTGTGTGTGTGTGTGTGTGTGACAGTTATATTTAGATGTGTTGAGAATTTTAACTTTGTTTACAGGTGCAGAAATGTTTTAAAAGTGAGAAGCTGAAGACATCTAAACAGAAAACTGCAGAAATGGGTCATGCCCGGGAGAAATCCATCATAGATGTCTGAACCGGAGGGAGAAGAAAAGAACTAGAATCTGAGACGTCACCGGTGAGTCACTTAATGTAAATGTTTATTCTGCCTCTAATCAGTATTGTAGTCACTGTATGATCTGCAGCGAGATGATGGTGGTATGATTTTTTTTTGTGAAACCGCATCTCCCAGCATATCCTTATCATTGTTTCGGCCATGCTGGGAGCTGTAGTTTTACGCCGTACAAACCTATGCGCAGTGGCGTAACTACCGCTATAGCAGCCGTAGCGACTTCTACGGGGCCTGCAGCATGAGGGGGCCCGTGCCACCTGCCGGCACGGACCCTCCCATGGCCGCAGGCTCCGCTAGCAGCCGCTATGGCTGCTACAGCGCGACGCCACTGAAGGGGTTGTTCCTACAAAAGACATGCATCCCCTAACCACAGGATAGGGGATACATGTGGGATCGCTGGGACGCCCAGCGATGAGGAGAACGGGGGACCGAAAGTCCCCCCTAAGTTCTCCATGACAAACCTCGGACTTCCGTAGTCTGTCTGCAGCTCCATGGAAATGACTTGCGCACCGGTCGTGCTTGTACGCATGCGTGACCAGCGCTCCTTTCATTTTTATTGAACTGCGCAGACGCCGGAAGTCCGAGGTTAGTCATGGAGAACTTCGGGGGACTTTCGGTCCCCCGTTCTCCTTATCGCTGCCAGCGATCAAACATGTATCCCCTATCCTGTGGATGTCCTGTGGATAGGGGATGCATGTCTTTTGTAGGACAAACTATAGGCCGTTTTTTTTTTTGGGGGGGTCTGTATGGCGTAATCTACAGAGGGGGCTGTATGGCGTTATCTACAGAGGGGGTCTGTATGGCGTTATCTACAGAGGGGGTCTGTATGGCGTTATCTACAGGGGGGGGTCTGTATGGCGTTATCTACAGAGGGGGCTGTATGGCGTTATCTACAGAGGGGGCTGTATGGCGTTATCTACAGGGGGCTGTGTATGGTGCTATCTATAGGGGGGCGCTGTGTCGTGGAATCTATAGGGAGGAACTATCTACAAGGGGGGGTTGTGTGATACCCAGCAGAGGGGGGGGGGGGCCCCAGTCAAAAGTTTGCTATGGGGCCCAGTCTTTCCTAGTTACGCCCCTGTGTGTGTATATATATATATATATATATATATATATAGTGTGTATGTATATATATATATGTATATAAACACATAAATACACAACAACAACAACAACAAAATTGGGTTTTGCATCCAGTTCGTTTCGTAGCATTATACCATTGTTCCTTCATTTCAGACATTTCTGTAAAAGATGGTTTTGTTCCTGTGAATTAATGTGCACAAAGAATAGGGAAACATGAACTTATTAGAATTCAACAGATTGTTTTAGGACATTTAACAATCTGAGTATGCAACAAGCAAAGAACTACATCTGATTTTAATTTAACACAACCAGATAGCAGATAGCGCCTTAATTAATTAATGCATGTGCCTGCATGGTCTCTCACTGTTTCTCTGGAGGCAAATTAATGAATTCCAAATGATCAGACATGACCCATTGAAAGGGAAATTTGGCAAATTTCAGTGCTGTAAAATGTATTTATCTATTTCCAGCATTGTTTTCTTTTAATGTTGATGATTATGGCTAACAGTTAATGAAAACCCAAAATTTTGTCTCTCAGAAAATTTGAATATTGGGTAAAAGTTGAAGAGTGAAGACTCATGACGTCACAATCTAATCAGCGAATCAACACAAAACACCTGCAAAGGTTTCCTAAGCCTTTAAATGGTCCAACAGTCTGGTTCAGTAGGCTACACAATCATGGGGAAGACTGCTGACTTGACAGAAGACAGTCATTGACAGCCTCCACAAGGAGGGGAAGCCACAAAAGGACATTGCTAAAGAAGCTGGCTGTTCACAGAGTGCGGTATCCAAGCATATTAATGGAAAGTTGAGAGGGAGGAAAAAGTGTGGTAGAAAAAGATGCACAAGCAACAGGGATTACCACAGCCTTGAAAGTATTGTCAAGAAAAAGCCATTCAAGAATCTGAGGGAGATTCAAAAGGAGTGGACTGCGGCTGGAGTCAGTGCTTCAAGAGCCACCACACACAGACGTATCCAGGACATGGGCTACAACTGTTGTGTTCCTTCAGACATCAGAAGCGTCTTACCTGGGCTAAGAAGAAAAAGGACTGGTCTGTTGCTCAGTGTCCAAAGTTCTGTCTTCAGATGAAAGTAAATTTTGCATTTCATTTGGAAATCAAGATCCCAGAGTCTGGAGGAAGAGTGGAGAGGCATCAATCCAAGTTGCTTGTGATCTAGTGTGAAGTTTCCACAGTCAGTGATGGTTTGGGGAGCCATGTCATCTGCTGGTGTTGGTCCACTGTGTTATATCAAGTCCAGAGTCAACGCAGCCGTCTACCAGGAAATTTTCACGAAAGGCATACAGTACATACAGTAGCTGTAGGGAATGCTCTCACCTTGGCTGGTTGTGCGACATACCGGCACAACCATAGTTTGGTGCATGAGGATGAGGATGATAAAATTGCAGCTGCTTCCGCAGCTACTACCGTGTCGTAGTAGTAGTAGTAGTAGTAGTAGAATAGATAGAAGAGAAAAACGGAAGCTTAGTAGCACTACTTCATCAAAGGAGTCAGGCACTGTAAAGAATAATCAAAGTGTTTCGACTCCGGACAGGTGTCTTCATCAGACCAAGTGTAAAGAGTACACTGGCACAGTGGCTTAAAAACATAAAAAACCGCCGGGGTCGAAAGTCAGTGATGTTTTTTTTCTCAAAAAAGGCTCTGAAATGCTTGTAGGTCACTGCAATTGTATTGTGGCTTGTGTCCATTTTATTTTAGATCATAATGCTTTTAATTTTGATAATAAGGTATATAGGCAGACCCGGGGATGTGCAATGTGTTCTAGAATTGCACCATCCTATGCCAGTCTTTACATAGGACCAGTAAATACTAAATAAATTTAGTGACAACATAATATTGCACCGCAGGTACATCGATGACTTGTTTTTAATTTGGAAGGATAGTGAAACGGCAGTGTGTCTTTTTTTAGAAGGTCTTAATAATAATTTATTTGGTCTCAGTTTTAGGCCTTGTTCACACGCGTATATTCGATGCATTTTTGCTGCGTTTTACGCACCGAAAATCGCATTGAAAATGCATGTGTTAAGCTTCCTATTGACATCAATAGGAAAACGCATTGTAGTGCATACAACACGCTTTTTTACGCGCGCGTTCTAGAAAAAAATTGTGTAAAAAAAAGTAGCATCAGGTCAATTCCTGGCGTGTAAAATTCCCATAGTGGATGGAAGTCCTAATTATGCGCCCAAAAGATGTGCCGGAAACGTGTAAAAAAAATGCTTACACGTTGTTTTTTTCTCAGCGCCGTGTGAAAAAGGCCTTACCCGTGGTTTCTTAGAGGTTAATATGGAATACCTTGATCTTCCGAAATCTATGTATGATAAGGGCTACTTAATGTTAATAGCTGTCTTGACTTAAATAGTGCGACCAACAACCCTTGATCAGAAATATTCCTTTTGGACAAGTCATAAGAATTAGGAAAAATTGCTTCAGCAATGATACTTATACTGCACAATGTAAGGTATTGACCACACGGTTCAGTGAGAAACACTTTCCCAAGAGTCTGACACAAGCGGGTATTAGGAAAGCCTCAGCTTATATACACAGTGACGGCCTGGTGCAAAACAAACAATCTGACAAAGGGGTCTTGACTGAACCCAAAGCAAAACACAACTTCATCACAATCTATAACTCACGGCACAAGCTGATTGAAAAAATACTTCATAAGCACTGGCATATACTGCTTAATGACCCGCATCTGAAAGAATCTCTACCCAACAGACCAAAAATGACGTTTAGAAGGTCCACGATGCTGAGGAAGCTCCTACCCCCCCCCCCCCCCCAGTAGGTTCTTCTATCGAGTCTATGTTTAAAAAAACTGGACAAAATTGGGTTAGAACCCCAATTAAATTTTGCCCAGCCTCCACCATCCTCTAAAATCCTGAAGTGCTAAAAAAAAGTTGCAAGTAGATTGAGAGTGCATCTGTTTTGGATCATGATTTGTAGCATTACATTAAAAAATGTTTGAAAAAGACTCCTGCGTAAGTCAAAATGTTGCATGTCGTTATTGAGGTTTTGTTAATAAAACACCATTTTTTGCCACATGGATGATGTCATCATTCTTTGGTGGCATTAAAAAGATGTAACATGAAATTCCTGATCCCCAGTGCAAAAGCTATTTCTAGGCAACCGCACAATTAAACATTAGAGTCTTGTGTTTTGTATATGGTGGAGCCCAGTCATTATATTACACTATTATATACTGTATATATATTTTATGTTGTACATTATGTTATTATGTTTCTAAAGCCTATAACTTTTTTTAATTAAAAACCAGTGAACCAATTTAAATAAGTAGTAAACAGAAAAATTAATACAATTCCACATCGCAATGCTGCAATTTGGGCTTTAAAGAGGCTCTGTCACCAGATTATAAGTGCCCTATCTCCTACATAATCTGATCGGCGCTGTAACGTAGATAACAACAGTGGACTTTATTTTGAAAAACGATCATTTTTGAGCAAGTTATGAGCTAGTTTAGATTTATGCTAATGAGTTTCTCAATGGACAACTGGATGTGTTTTTACTTTTTACCAACTGGGCGTTGTACAGAGGAGTGTATGAGGCTGACCAATCAGTGACCCATCAGTGTCCCACACTTCTCATTGTTACAGCCCAGCTTCTTTCACTGCACAATCACACTGTGATGTGGATCATGCTGGGCTGGAACAATGAGAAGTGTAGGACACTGATGGGTCACTGATTGGTCAGCCTCATACACTCCACTGTACAACGCCCAGTTGGTAAAAAGTAAAAACACGCCCAGTTGTCCATTGAGAAACTCATTAGCATAAATCTAAACTAGCTCATAACTTGCTCAAAAATGATCGTTTTTCAAAATAAAACCCACTGTTGTTATCTACATTACAGCGCCAATCAGATTATGTAGGAGATAGGGCACTTATAATTTGGTGACAGAGCCTCTTTAAGATTGTGCTAGGACTTCCTGCTGTGGTAGAAGCAAAGAGGGCCACTTGAATTGGCTGATTAACTTGTTTACAATCACAATGTAAAATAAAACCTGATGTATTTGCAAGTGGCTGATAGCACATGACATGCAGGGTGATTTTTTTAAGGAGGACATTTTTTGAGTGTTTACAATGACCTTATTGCAAGTGGTCTCCAGAAAAACAAATAATAATGTAGCCAATTATATTGTCTGATAAATATGTGATTCAATGCTAATCTGACCATGTATTACTGGATGACAATTTCTCTATGTTCCTGGGATCATTTAGAGTTTTTAAACAAATTGGAGCTATACACTGTATTTACAGTTGAAATTTGGCTTCTAAAAAGTAATATATTATTTAATCAATTAAAACTCTGTTCGCAGCCTTCTTCGCAAATTCCCACAGATTTGGTGGGAGGAATAGTGCTGTCAAAACGATGGACACCACTGCGAAACCCCGCAAGACCCCATTGTAAATCAATAGGGTCCATCAGGCACCAGTGCTGTCTGTCGTACATCAGATTCGGCAGAGTGTGATGGCTTCTGTTATGAACGGAAGCCACAACAAAAGGTGTAAACAGACCCTAACGAGGGATTAGTTGTTTTTCTTATTATTATTATTTATGTATTTATTTTTCTTCTTAACAGAATGTATCAAATATGTCTTCATTTATTTTTCTTATATTTTTTTCTCAAAGAAAAAGTTTGCTCTTACAAGTCCTCATTAAAAAGTTTCCGCAGCAGAAAACTTTCTTTTTTTTTTCTTAGCGTATATAGAACTTTCATGTTTGCCCTTCACTGACCCACAATGACAGTTCTATGCAGGGAATTTTCTATACACAACATAAACATTGCTTTTCACTACAGGAAAGGAGATAATGACTTCTATACAAATGCTGAAACTCCTTGGTAAAAGGCTAGTAATTCTAGTTAGAATGGATGGCACAGAAATAAGTATGCAGGGTGCAAAACTATTCATTACTAGTTTACTTTGTTTACAAAATTGTAACGTTACAAAAATAACCACCGTCTGCTATCACTTTGGAATTATTCTCCCAAATTTTGGGTAGCAAAAAACCTGTACATCTATGGCAGTTTTTATAACACCTCCTAAAGGATTCTCTAGCATTCTACAAATAAAGCTGTACACAAGGAGGGCTAAGAGAAAGCTAATCTTAGGGACAATGGCTACATACAACAGCATACATACCATTGGTTCTGTCCCCATTTATTGGATAATGAGAACAGAGATGTGGTTTCTAGGTGCTGCAATGTTAGGAAACAAGTGGAAATGTACTCAGGTCAGAAAATAGGATGGGAGCACCAGGGCTTCCTGCCCTAGAGGGTGAGCAGCGTGGTGGTATCAAGCACAACATGATAGGGGTCCAATTTTTGTCTCTGCTATGCCCTCATCCCCAATTTCTATGCACACCATTGACTTACATGAACTACATGGAATAGCTTAATTAAGCAGTACCTATGTTCCCAAGTGTCCAACACATACAGTTGCAAGAAAAAGTAAGTGAACCCTTTGGAATTATCGGATTATCTACGTCACAATTATAGACAAACACAATCTAACTAAACTAATGGTACTGTCCATGTCTTTTATTGAGCACATTGAGTAAACATCCACAGTGCACTGAGAAAAAATAAGGCCTCCTGCACACAGCCAAAGCTGTGTGTACGGTCCGTGACTACGGCAGTGGAGTGTCATTCGCGGGCCATCCGCAATCATGGACTGTGCACACACAAGATGTGCATTTGTTTCAAAGAGCCCGGACCACAATCGCGGACAATATAATGACATGTCCAATTTTTTTTTTTATGGTCTGGGCTCCGGGCAATGCATGGACTTAGGAAGTGGTGGTCGTGTGCATTGGCCCATAGGTTAGCATGTGTTCTATACTATCCGCTATTGCGGTTCTGCAATTGCATATAGTATACGGCCGCAAAACTAAGATCGTGTGCATGACGCCTAAGTGAACCTTTGAATTTAATTACCTGAAGATTACTCTTTAGCAGCAATAACCTGCGCCAAATGTTTCCGTAGCTGCAAATAAAATTTGCACAACATTGAGAAGGAGTTTTGCAGCATTTCTCCCTGCAAATAAGTTTCAGTTCATCAATATTTCTGGGATGCCTTTGCGTGCACAGCTCTTTTCAAGTCGTGCCACAGCCTCTCTATAGGGTTAAGGTCAGGAATCTGACGGCCCTTCCGAAAAAACAAATCTTTTTCAACCATTCTTTTGTTGAACTACTTGTGTGCTTCACATCATTTGGGTCATTGTCTTGTTGCATCACCCAATGTTTCTTCAGCTTGAGGTCATGGACTTCTGCCCTTGCATTCTCCTGTAAAAGGTTTTGATACACTTTTAAATTTATTGCTCCCTCATTGATCTCAAGGCTCCCAGGCTTTGGGGCGACAAAGTAGTACTAAACCATGATGCTCCCTCCACTGTACTTCACAGTTGGAATGAGATTTTGGTGTTGGTGTGCAGTGTTCTTTTCCCTCCAAACATAGCGTTGTGCATTTGTGGCAAAACCTTCCACTTTTGTCTCATCTGCCCAATGCACATTTTTCCCTAGAAGCATTTTGGAACATCCAGGTGGTCTCGGGTAAACTTGAGACAGGTCACAATGTTTTTTTTTGGACAGCAGTGGCTTCCTTTGTGGTGTCCTTCCATAAACACCATTCTTCAGTAGGACTTTTGCTGTAACCCTTGGATTCTCTCTCACCTCGTATTCTCTCGGAATGATCTTGACTGGACACCCACTCCGAGGGAAAGTAGCAACAGTCCTAAATATTCTCCATTTGTAGACAATTTGTTTAACAATGGATTGATGTACACCCAGGTCTCTAGTAACCTTTTCCAGCTTTATGCATCTCTATAACACTTCTTCTGAAAGGTGTTTGTCTCAATGAATGGTCCACATTTCCAATCTTATCTCCTTAATTGAAACACGCTTTGCCAATTAGCTCTTAGAGAAGTCATTAAAGGACGAGTGTCGCAAATTTTTTTTATTTTATATCAATTTGCTTTTAGTGTTTTATTCAAATTTTTTTAATTTATTTGTGTGTTTGTGTTTTACTTTTTTTTATTTTTTAACTTTTTCTTGTCTATGGGGGCTGCCATTTTTTTTTCCATCTCTGTATGTGTCGATTAACGACACATACAGACATGGAATATGGCACATACAGCCCCATAGTGAATGTGAACGGGGCCCGTTCCATCCACTATGCTGTACGCCGTCTGTGTGGGAACGGCGCATGCGCCACTCCCACACAGTCCAAATGGAAGGTTTTCAGCCGAGCGACGTCCGGCACCATTTTCTTGTGGACCGGAAGCCGCGACCGGACAGTAAGATTACTACTTCCGGTCGCGGGTTCTGGACTTGTGCACTTGGAGTGGAAGGAGCGGACGGACCGGACATGGCGGCGGCAGGAGCAGGTAAGTTAGGTCTGTGTATGTACGTGTTTTAGTGTGTGATTACTACTGTATGTAAACATACTACACTGTGTGTTAGCTCAAAAAATGGCGACACACAGTGTAGGAGGTTTGACCATTCAATCCCCTCCTTTCTCCTGGCACTAGCCAGGATAAAGGAGGGGGGATTGTGTGAGCTCACTAGAGCGAGTGTGTCTTCTCAAATTTTGCAGCATAACGCAATGTGGTTGCTTTACCACATGCCAATGCTGCAATTTTGGGAATTGCTCCATCTAGTGACCAGCACTGGGAAATGTTATAAATTAGAATCTAATTTATAATATTTCCTGACTCGTGAAAAAATTAAAAAAATTAGAACAATGTTTAATCACTTATACACTAACTGTTTAACTAAAAAAAAAAAAATTATTTTTCTAGCGACACATTACCTTTAACCCCTACCCACCGCAGCCATTTTTCAGAGATTCTGGCGTTTACAATATTTATTTTTATACGGCGTTCACTGTGTGGGTTAAATAATGATATATTGTAATAGTTCAGACTTTTACAGACTCGGCGATACCAATTATGTTTATTTATTAATTTTTTTACTATGCTCTAGGGGGAATATGGGAAAAGTTTTTTTTTTTTTACTCTTAATATTTTATTTTATTTTTTCATTTAAAAAAAACCACTTTATTTTACAAATTTTTCCTTTTTTTATTAGTCCCCCCCTAGGGGACTTCAACCAACGATCGTTAGATCGGTTGCACTATATACTGCAATACTAATGTATTGCAATATATCGTGATTCTGACAAGCTTCTATTAAGCCCTGCCGGACGTGGGGGCCTTCAGTAGGCCCCCAGGCAGCCATAGCAACTATCGCCAACCCGCAATTGCATTGAAGGGGGCGCAATGAACTGTTAGAGGCCGTCGCCCCCTCTTTCTAACTATTTAAATGCTGCGGTCGCTATTGAGCGCGGCATTTAACGAGTTAAACTAGCGGGATCACACTCGTTACTCTGAAGTGTCGGCTGTAACATACAGCTGATACCTGCATCGTATGGAGCGGGTTCACTCCGTGAACCCGTTCCATATTTCCCCTACCCGACTTTAGCGTATGGATACGTCAAATGTTGGGAAGGGGTTAACACAGAGGTTCACTTACTTTTTCTCCCTGCACTGTTGATGTTTACGTAATGTGCTCAATAAAAGACATGAACAGTACAACTAGTTGTGTGTTAGTAGTTTAGTTAGATTGTGTTAGTCTATAATTGGGACTTAGATAACAATCCGACCACATGTTATTAGTAATCACTGCAGAGATTTAGGTAATTCCAAAAGGGCTTACTTACTTTATCTTGCAACTTTACGTAACCAACATTTCTGTCAGTTGCATCAATCTAAGTAATATCAATGGCCTAGGGCACAAATGAAAAATATGTGCCATGGGGCGTATGCGGCCTATGATGTCCATCATCAGGAGAGGCAGTCAAATGCACAAAATGTGTTTGTCCTGGTAAATAAGACTGAAGTATATTACATTCCATCCATCCATAGGTAGGTCTCATGCAATGCGTTGGATACTACAAGATATGATGTTAAAGGGGTATTCCGGAACTAAAAAATTACATTTATTTAAATAAAACAATGAAAATGATATAACTTTACAATGTACTTACGTTTCATCAGATGGCTGTAGCGTCGTATATCCTCCTCCGTCACCGCCCCCTTAGTGAAGCAAAATCTGCACTTCCTGTGCAGACCCGTCCATTTAGTCTTCTGCCTTGCTTCCGGTTTCCGGCTTTCACACTGTACGGTTACGTCACAAATGACGTAACCGTACCACGTGCTTCTTTATCTCAGAGCATGCGTGGTTAACACACTCCACCGCGCATGCTCTGTGAAATTATAACCCCTTATAAATTACCGACGGAATACGAAGTTGCGGGAATAACGGCTGTTTCGGCCGTCTTCCCGACAGGTGCAGGAGCTGTGACAGCTGCTCTCTCGTACAGCAGCTGCCGCAGCTCCTACAGCGGGGACCGATCGCTGTGTCCCCGCTGTCTAACCCCTTAAAAGCCGCGTTCAATAGAGATCGCGGCTTTTTAGGGGTTAAGTTACCATCGCCGGCCTGCTACACGATAGCGGCCGGCGATGGTTACTATGGCAACCGGACACCAAACAATGGCGTCCGGCTATGCCATCGACGGAAGCCTAATGGATCCTGACAAAGTCAGGACCCACTATGCTTGCTGTCAGTGAATAGCTGACAGTTCTAATACACTGCACTACGCATGTAGTGCAGAGTATTAGAATAGCGATCAGGGCCTCCTGCCCTCAAGTCCCCTTGTGGGACAAAGTAATAAAGTAAAAAAAAAAGATGTGTAAAAATAAGAAAATAAAAGTTAAAAAAAAATCCCCTTTTTTTCCCTTATCAGTCCTTTTTTATTAATAAAAATATATAAATAAATAAAATATACATAATTGGTATCGCCGCGTCCGTAACGGCCTGAACTACAAAATTATTTTGTTATTTATCCCGCGCGGTGAACGCCGTAAAAGAAAATAATAATAAACCGTACCAAAATCACAATTGTTTGGTCACTTCACCTCCCAAAAAATGTATTAAAAATAGATCAAAAAGTCGCATGTACCTAAAAATGGTCCTGATCGAAACTACAGTTCGTTACGCAAAAAATAAGTCCTCGCACGGCTTTATTGATGGAAAAATTATAAAGTTCTGGCTCTTAGAATAAGGTAACACAAAAAGTGAATGATTTTTTACAAAACGTATTTTATTGTGCAAACGCCATAAGACAAAAGAACTATAAACATCTGGTGTCACCGTAAGGCCGAGTTTACACGAGCGTGTGCATTTTGTGCAAGCAAAAAGCGCGGCGTTTTGCGTGCGCAAAAGGCAATTAACAGCTCCGTGTGTCAGCCCTTTATGATGCCCGGCTGCCTGGTTTTCGCGCAGCCGCCATCATTATGACACTCCGTTTGGATGTTTGTAAACAGAAAAGAACGTGGTGCTTTTCTGTTTTCATTCATCCTTTACAGTGCTGTTGCGCGAATCACGCGCGTCCCACGGAATTGCTTCCGTGCGACATGCGTTGTTTTCACACACCCATTGACTTCAATGGGTGCGTGATGTGCGAACAGCGCACAAATATAGGACGTCGTGCGTTTCACGCAGCGGACATACGCTGCGTGAAAATCACGCCCACCTGGCTGCACGGCCCCATAGACTAACATAGGTCCCTGCGACGCGCGTTGCACGGATGTATAACACGCTCGTGTAAATGAGCCCTAATCGTATCGCCCCGCAGAATAAAGTGAATATGTCATTTATAGCGCACGGTGAACGCTGTAACAAAAATAGAATAAAAAAACAATAGAATTGCTGTTTTTTTAGTTACCACGCCACTTAAAAATAGAATAAAAACTGATCAAAAAGCCGCATGCACCCCAAGAAAACTACAATGAATTCCTCAAGGGGTCTAGTTTCCAAAATGGGGGCACCTTTTGGGGGTTTCCACTGTTTTGGTACCAGAAGACCTCTTCAAACCGTTTAACCCCTTAATGACCGGGCCATTTTGCACGTTAATGACCAAGGATTATTTTTGTTTTTTTCACGGTCACATTCCAAGAGTCGTAACTTTTTTTTTATTCCATCGACATAGCCCTATAAGGGCTTGTTTTTTGCGGGACGAGTTTTATTTTGTAATTCCACCATTTTTAGATGCTTTTAATATATTGATTAACTTTTATTAACTTTATTTTAGGAGAGAATTGAAAATAAGCAGCTATTCCAGCATTGATTTTCACGTTATAAATTTACGCCGTGTACTATGCAGCGTAAATAACATGTTAACTTTATTCTATGGCTCGGCATGGTTACGGGGATACCAAATATGTAAATGTTTTATATGTTTTACTACGTTTGCACAAAAAAACCCTTTTAGAAAAAAATTACTTGTTTTTGCATCGCCGCATTCCAAGAGCCGTAACGGTTTTATTTTTCCGTCTATGTGGCCGTACGTGGGCTTGATTTTTGCGGGACAATGTGTAGTTTTCATTAGTACTATTTTGGGGTACATAGGACTTAGATTAATTTTTATTTAATTTTTTATGGTGGGAATGGGAGAAAAGAGCGAATTTTGCCGTTGTTTTTTTGGACGCCGTTCATCCAGCGGTTTAATTAATGTGTTAATTTTATTGTTCAAGTGGTTACGATCGCGGGGATACCATATATGTGTATGTGTGATTTGTTTTGACACTTTTACTTTAAAAAAAAGTTTTATTTGATTTTCACTGTAATTTTTTTTTTGTTTTTTCACCAACTTTATTTAACGGATTGACATTTTTTTTTTAGTCCCATCATGGGACTTCACTATGCGATGTGCCGATCGCATATATAATGCTTTGGTATACTTCGTATACCAAAGCATTATTGCCTGTCAGTATAAAACAGAGGGAGCTCCCTCCCTCTGTCAAACACATTAGATGCCGCTGTCACTATTGACAGCGGCATTTAATGGGTTAAACTGCCGGAATCGGAGCGCGCTTCGATTCCGGCAGTTGCGGCAGGAGCCAGGCTGTGTATAACAGCCGTGCTCCTGCCGCTGATCGTGTGGGTACACTGGCAGTACCCGCGCCATCACAGGACGGATATATCCGTCCTCCTGCGCGAACTAGCAGCTGCAGAGGACTGATATATCCGCCCTTCGGCATTAAGAGGTTAAAAACGCAGATATCCAGTGATTTCAGCTTGTGCTATCAGTAATAGAATGAGAGCACCAAAATGAAGACTGAGATTGCAGAAGTTAGTAGAGCTGGGTGTAGTAGGCGGAGCAAGTGCACTGCTGCATGCACATTGCATGCTGGGACTAGAGCAGTGCATGCAGGGAGGAGAAACACAGGAAGAGAAGAGGAATGAACTTACTGAGCAAAACAAACCTCTCAAGGTAAACAATAGGGAGTAGTGTTACTAAAACCATTTATTATCAAGAAAAAGCTAGACAGAGTGCACTAATATATTAATAGAGGAACATTGCATTGATTAAAAAAAAAAAAAAAAGGATTGGAAAACCCCTTTAATGTTTGATAACATTGCATGCCACGTAGCTTAACCCCTTAATGACCGGGCCATTTTGCACGTTAATGACCAAGGATTATTTTTTGTTTTTCCACGGTCGCATTCCAAGAGTCGTAACTCTTTTTTTATTCCGTCGACATAGCCGTATAAGGGCTTGTTTTTTCCGGGACGAGTTGTATTTTGTAATTGTACCATTTTTAGATGCTTATAACATATTGATTAACTTTTATTAACTTTATTTTAGGAGAGAATTGAAAATAAGCAGCTATTCCAGCATTAAATTTCACGTTATAAATTTACGCCGTTTACTATGCAGCGTAAATAACATGTTAACTTTATTCTATGGGTCGGCACGATTACAGGGATACCAAATGTGTAAAGGTTTTATATGTTTTTTCTACGTTTGCACAATAAAAACCCTTTTAGAAAAAAATTACTTGTTTTTGCATCGCCGCGTTCCAAGAGGCGTAATTTTTTTATTTTTCCGTCGATGTGGCCGTACGTGGGATTGATTTTTGCGGGACAATGTGTAGTTTTCATTAGTACTATTTTGGGGTACATAGGACTTATAGATGAACTTTTATTTTATTTTTTATGGGGGGAATGGGAGAAAAGAGAGAATTTTGCCGTTGTTTTTTGCGTTTTCTTTGGACGCCGTTCATCCGGCGGTTTAATTAATGTGTTCATTTTATTGGTCAAGTTGTTACGATCGCGGGGATACCATATATGTGTATGTGTGATTTGTTTTGACCGTTTTATTAAATAAAACCACTTTTTGGGGCAAAAAAGTAGTTTTATTTGACTTTGACTGTAATTTTTTTTATTTTTTTTTTCACAAACTTTATTTAACGGTTTTACTTTTTTTTTTTTAGTCCCACCAGGGGACTTCACTATGCGATATGCCGATCGCATATATAATGCTTTGGTATACTTCGTATACCAAAGCATTATTGCCTGTCAGTGTAAAACTGACAGGCAACCTGTTAGGTCATGCCTCTGGCATCGCCTAACAGGCAGATGCTGAAGACAGACCTGGGGGTCTTTGTTAGACCCCCGGCTGTCATGGAAACCCGACGGCGACCCGCGATTTGTTTGCGGGGGCGCCGATCGGGAGACAGAGGGAGTTCCCCCCTCTGTCAAACACATTAAATGCCGCTGTCACTGTTGACAGCGGCATTTAATGGGTTAAACTGCCGGAATCGGCGCGTGCTTCGATTCCGGCAGTTGCAGCAGGAGCCAGGCTGTGTATAACAGCCGTGCTCCTGCCGCTGATCGCGTGGGTAAACTGTCAGTACCCGCGCGATCACAGGACGGATATATCCGTCCTCCTGCGCGAACTAGCAGCTGCTGAGGACGGATATATCCGTCCTTCGGCGTTAAGGGGTTAACACAGAACTCCAGATTACTATAGAAGCTTCCACTGTGGCCCTCAGATCAAAAAAGATTGTGCACGACCAATGTACGGGCTACCTTGCTCAATACATGAAACGTAAAAAAAACATTTTAACAATAATACACAGACACCTGATTGTGGTATAAATTTGTCCAAGGCTATTTATTAAATTGTAAACCAATTGTACCTGCGTACAAAAAACTTTAGCCAGTCATATCAATCGTATAAAATTTGTTAACATAAATAACATGTAAAATTAAATAACATACCGGAAGGGGTTCGTCATCATGCCCCACCCAGATTTACCAACTGAGTGAGCATGCACTCAGACTCCCCCCCATTTCCAGCCTAAAAGCACCCCCCCCCCCAGTCTGACTACCAACGCCTGGACAAACAACAGTTCCTCACCTCCCCTCAACACTGCATACAGGGATCCCCTACACACTCGTGATCCAAATTAACAGTAAGGATACACAGTACAGTCCACCAGTATAAGTACCTTGACATTAACATAGTTACAGTAATTAACACAACAATAATATCCCTTTTTTTTAAATATATACCGTATATATCGGCGTACAAGACGACTTTTTACACCCTTTAAAAAATGTCAAAAGTGTGGGGTCGTCTTATATGCCGGATATTGTCTACATTAGGGATGCACGTTGCAGCCGCACAGCTCAGTATAGTAACACATGAATGTATGGGAGCGCGGTTGCGGCTGTGTAATTCAGCCACAGCCCCGCTCCTGAGTCATGATAAGTTTGCGGGGTCAGGATGATGCAATGCGGCCAGCGCTGCACTAATGAGCGGCGGCACTGGAGACAGAACATGGCGGGCGCGCTACAAAACACCCCCATGTTCTGTCTTCAGTGCCTGAACTGCCGCTCATTAGTGCAGCGCCGGCCGCATCACCTCATGCTGACCGCGCGCGCACTTCCTGTCAGGAGCGGGGCAATGGCTGTATTACACAGCCGCAGCCCCGCTCTATAACTGCGGAGATCAGAGAAACCGCTCATCTCCGCCGTTATTCCCCTGAATGCTGCGATCACAGCTGACTGCAGCATTCAGGGGAAAGTGAGAAGGGGGGATGCCCCTGGAACGCGTCACAGGGAATTCCTGTGACGCGATCGAGGGCCATACCATATATGGGCAGACAGCCCAGGGTCTATTGACGGACCCCAGGGCTGTTTTACCATATTTCATGTTGTTAGGACATACCCAAGTATGTCCTAACAACTGCCTGTGTATTATCCGTCCACAGGTTAATGTACTGGCACATATCTGATATATGTCAGTACATTAAAGTTTAAAAATAAAGTAAAAACAAAGTATTGTTAAATTTTAAAAAAAATACACCTTCACCTTTTTTACAATAAACATTAAAATAAGTCTCAATACATAAAATACACACATTCAGTAATGGCGCGGACAACAATGTTTTTTCATCATTTATGATGTGTACGCTGTAAAAAAATGAAATAAACACTGCTTTCATTCAATTATTAATGTGAGGCGCGAGGTGCGATGAATTTACCCTCCATGTTCCTCACATTAATAGTAATTAACCCCATCATGTACCTCGCACATTAACCCAATATGACTGAGAAACATCATGGGATTAATTACTATTAATGTGAGGCGCGTTCAAAATTCATCACACGTCGCGCCTCACATCAGAAAACGGAAGAATTTTTTTTTTATTACTGTTGGCAAAAGTATCGAAATTGGTATCGAAATCGCAATACTAAACGAAGTATCGGTATCGAAGTCCAAATTCTGGTATCGTGACATCCCTAGTCTACATATTGTCTACACACAGGTTGTGTGTTACCTTGTGAGCCTGCAGTCCGGTACACAGGCTCCCGGGATGCACGGAATCCGCCACGGATCTGAGGGAAGCCGGTATTAGCCGCCAGGGAACATCTCTGTAAGATCCTCTGGCCCGCCCTTTCCTCTCATTCCCTGCCTCTCAGATCTCGCGCGATGAAGCAGCCTATCTGCGCATGCGCGAGTTCAAAGAGACAGAGAGTCCTGGGTCCTGCCGCCGATGGCCATAGTGAAGCGCTCCTGCACGAAATGGTGAGTATATCTTAAATTCTATATTTTAAGGGTAAAAGTTGGGGGTCGTCTTATACGCCCAGTCGTCTTATACGCCGACATATACGGTATATGTATATATATATATATATATAGTTCTTTTCCCCTTTTTTTTAATTTTTTAAACACAATACCCAAATACTATTGACAAAGTATGCCCTTTCAGAATTATGTATAGCAGATCCGGGAGGCCTCAAAACCCGGGTGGGCGGGTGGGCAACTCGTCCTCCTTTCTATCTCATTTGGCGCTTCTTCCAAACCCCGCCTCCTGACGTCAGGCGTTACATCTTCCCACATTGTCAAGCCACTCCTCCTCTGACGTGCCGAAGATCCGGAGCTCTCCTGACCAATGTACGGGCTACCTTGCTCAATACATGACACTTAGAATACCATTTTAACAATAAACGTTAGCCAGCCATATCAATCGTATAAAATGTGTTAACTCAAATAACATGTAAAATTAAATAACATACCAGAAGGGGTTCGTCATCATGCCCCCCCCAGTTTAACCAACTGAGTGAGCATGCGCTCAGACTCCCCCCATTTCCAGCCTAAAAGCACCCCCCAGGCTGTCTACCACCGCCAAGAGCCAGACGTATGACACCTCATGCCGTCTGCGCTCCCCCACAAATAGCCACGGCCTCTTCCAGGCCGTCCTGTAGCCCCACGTTAAAAATATCCAAACCAGTTTTCGTCAGATGAACCCCATCTGGACGGAACAAACCTGTCACCACCCCTTCAAATAGGCGGTGACGCACCGTCACATCCCCGAGGAGCCGAATAAAGGCCGCCATCCCCTTGTTGACCTTACCATGGGACCTAGCCAACGCTAGTGGGTCCCTGGCGTGACGCAACACCAACCTCGGCACCATCTCCGACCAGACCAACTGAACAAAAGACCCAGTAGCCGAACGACATCCCTCTTCATCGCCTTCAATAAGTCTCACTGAGACAGTTTTCCCAGGTCATTGCCTCCTACGTGCAGCACCAATATCTTTGGAACTCGGAGAGAAGTACCACCAACAAACATCAGCCCTATAGCGCAAGACCTCATACTCTCCCCAACACACCCCTCGCAATTACATGTCAGGCACCCACACTCGCCCCGGGCGTACATACTTCTTATATGCCCCAGACTTCCAGCAACCAATTCATTTTACTCTGTCCACACCTAAACACCAAACGAGAATAGGTGCCGAACTTCTTTGCCTCCCCTCCTATCAGACTAATGGCCTTTTGAAGAACAGCCAAAAACTGAAAAGGACCCATCAGAATGAACAAAAACAGGGCCCAAACTGACAGGAATCCAAATGCTACAAAAAAATGAAAACAGAGAAACCGGACAGATTCGTTTATCCTCGATGGCAGACAATGAAACTGCCACTCCCTTCCCCTCTTGATCCGTCTTGGAAAACCTGAGCCAAATGTGCACAGAAGCGGAATCACAATTCACATCCTCAAAAAACACCCACCCCTGGCCGAATCTTACTCACGCTCACCAACTCCCGCACCCGAAAAGCCCCAAAGAAGACCCAAGAAAAGACCAAAGAAAATATCAACGATTCATAACTGGACGAACAGACTTCGCCCAACACTCCTAACAACTTCTTAAGCAGCACCACTGTAATCGGCCGACTGAAATCCACTGCCTTCTTCTGGCGGTTCCATCCTTTCAGGGCCTGCCGTATCCGAAAGTCCATGGACACATCCAGTCTCCCGGAGAGCTTAAAATAAAACGCCAAAGCAGCCAGCCGCTTTCCTACGGCTGATGCCAACACTCCCATGTCCACCAAGTGAACCACATAGGCCTCAAGCAGTCCGACCAAGGACTCAGGCCGGAAAGAGGCCGGCCTCCCTCCAGGAGACATGGCTTCAAACTCCCACCACGTCTTCTTATAGCACCTCAAAGTAGACGGTGGCAACGACCTCCGTACCAATTCACCCATCACGGCTTGACAATGGTCCACAGATGAGTTGGGCAGGCATCCCCCGTCTCCATGGCTTCCGGAGCCTCCATCCAAAACCGCGCCCACTGAAAACGGGAGAGAGCATCAGTCGCAACATTCGATACCCCGGGCACATGTGCCGCCCGGAACAACAGATTCAAGTTAAAACATTGCAACACCAACACCCTCAAGAGCCGAACTACCGGATACGACCCAGCAGATAACTTGTTCACTGCATGCACCACTCCCATATTATCCGACAGAAAAACCACCCTCCGATTGCAAAACTCATCACCCCAAATGTGAACTGCCACCAAGATGGGGAACAACTCCAGGAACGTCAAATTCCTCAATATCGGGGAGCCCTCCCACGCCGGCGGCCACCTGGCCGCACACCATCTCCTGCCAAGTAATGCTCCAAATCCCACACTAGCAACCAAATCAGTCTGTACCCCTAACTCCACAGTATCCACCAAGCCCGACTGAAAAACCGAAACCCCATTAAAAGACGCTAAGAACGAGCCCCATACCTCCAGGTCCTCCCGATGCTCCCTTATCACTCTGATGAAATGGTGCAGTTCGGAAATACCTGCCGTTGCACTGCATAAGTGCCTGCTAAAGATCCTGCCCATAGGGATAACTCTGCAAGCAAAATTTAACTTCCCTAATATCGATTGTAATTCCTGAAGTCTGACTTTTTTCAAACTCCCAAGACGCCCGATCACCGCCCTCAGGTTTTCCAACTTGTCCGCCGGCAGGCGACAGATCCCCTTACGCGAGTCAATCTCCAAACCTAGGAATGTCAGGCAGGGTATGGGGCCCACCGTTTTGTCACTTGCCATAGAGATACCAAACTCCTGTGCCACGTTCAAAAATGTATCCAGTATGTGCCGGCAAATTTGAGACCCCCAGGGCCCACGCACAGGAAGTCGTCTAGGTAGTGGATGATGCTACCAAAACCAGATGATTCCCTAACCACCCACTCCACAAAACCACTAAAGGCCTCAAAATAAGAGCATGACAGAGACAAACCCATGGGCAAACAAAGGTCCAGAAAATAACTGCCGTCAAAAAAGCAGCCAAGGAGATGAAGACTATCCGGGTGAATCGGAAGCAGCCGGAAAGCTGCCTCCACATCTGCTTTCGCCACTAGGGCCCCCAGACACGCCTCTCTCACTAGATCCACCGCCCTATCAAAAGAAGCATACAACACAGAACAAAGTTCCTTGTCTATGCTGTCATTCACGAGCTTCCTTTCGGAAGGACAGATGATGTATTATCCGATATTTCCCCGACTCTTTCTTTGGAACCACCCCCAACGGTGACACGTGAAAATCCAAAAGGGGTGGGAAGGAAAAGGGGCCCCCAAATCGGCCCCGTTCCACTTCCGCTCTAAGTTTAACACGAACCACCACCGGGAACTGGATGGCAGATTTCAAATTTGCCGGAACCCCAGAACCACCCCCTTTGCTACAGAAACCGGAATGGGAAAACCGCTCCCAAAACCGTCCCTCTATAACATTGCATGCGCCCTATTGCCGTAACGCTCAAGCCACGGCAGCATCGCGCCTAGCTTCACTGGGATCATCCCCTTTTCCAGCCGTATTCCCCAGGAGCTTTCCAGGACGTTTGAAACAGCAGGAGTATGGGTGTGAACTCCCACAACCGCAGCATTAGTGCCGGAATTTACACGACAGACCCACTTTGCATTGTCCCTCATTGAAGGGCCAACACACACCTTTTTTATTAAGGGCCGGTTAGGCAGACCTCTGCCTCCAGGCCCCTCCGGGAAAGGGAGTAGGTTGCTGCGACATCATCAGCCTCGTCCACAACGGCAGATCTAATTGATCCCACCACATGGCAGGGCACGCCGCCAGGTGCCAATGGAACTGCTCGTCATAACGCCACCACACAAGACCACCATAAGCATTCCAAATCCCCTCAATGTAATAGAACAAAGACGCACAACGTTTCGAGAATTTAGCCCCCCAAATGCTCGCATAGATACAAAAGGCTCACAACCAGTTCCCAAACGTCTTCGGAATCTTCCTATACCTACATTTGCGTTCTTCCCATTCCCGTTTCTTCAACTTCTCGCCCGTATCCATTTCTTTCGTCTTGGGAAAATCCTCCAGCGGCAGGAGTGAAAACAGTTCCACATACTCCCCCTTCTCAAACTTCTGTGGGGCCTCGTACTTCAAATGCGTGCCCAGCGTGCCTGAAAAGGCAAAATAAGAGCCCCTGTGGGCAAAATCCGTCACGGGCCCCACACCCGCCACAGGCTGCTCTTCAATCCCCACCTGCGAACCTGGTCCCTCCGCCTCTCCCGCCACACTCCGCCGCGGTGAAGACCGCACTGACTCACGAACTTCACTCCAGGCCCCTGCCAGCTCCACATCATCAGGCTCCACTACCCGCCCCAACTTCGCAGCCAGCAAGTCCTTCACATCCACCAGGACCCGTAACAAATCGCCCGCAGAAAGACCAGACTCATCTCGCGATCTAGAAGACGATCCTGCTGCTGCACTGCTCCTCTGCAAAACGGGGCGGTTATCCTCGGCCTGCTCCACCAGACCCCGATACTTGGGCAAGACTCCCGTTGCCCCTTCCATCCAAGAAGATCGTCCCGCACTTCGTCCCGGTGACAAGTCCTCCCGGTCCACTCTCCCACCATCCAACCGGCCATCGTACACCTCAGAATCACGGCGGCATTCCGACACAGACTTCTCCTGATATCCAGGCCCACGCCTTCCCACAAAAGATGGCCTCCGATCCCGACTTATAGTCCTGGTCCTGGACCGCCGAGCAACACTGCCCCCCAGTGAGCGGTGCGACAACTCCCTCCGCCCTCGGGGCCTGTGAGAAAAATACAACGCATCATCTAAACGATCCCAGTCCTCCGGAACCAACTGCATCCTCCACTCCTCTACCGCTAACCCCCTTTCGGCGGGGCCTGGACATAGCTTCAGGGTCCCAACTGTCCTCCTCCGTCGCACCTCTCCGACCAGCGACATGTGACCAGGCGCCAGCCGTGAGGCTGCACTCCCCTGATCCTCCAGCCTTCTGTCCCACCGCAGCCACATTCAGTAACAGCTCTGAGGCATTCACCACAGTGCTCCCTTCCACTTGCCTGTCAGACGCTGCTCCCGGGTCCATCCTCTCTCCTGCCGACACCTTCTCGCTGGTGTGCGTCTTCCTCCTATCACCGATAGGCGCTCCCCTCTTCCACCCACTTGCCCGACGAGCAGGGCTCAGGCTCATCTATCTCTGACCAGGCCGCACCGGACTGGGGCTCAGCTGCACTGGTGGCCTAGCATTGAGCACCGGCCATGCGCCAACCTCCGCCACTGCCTGCATCCCAGCAACCTACTCCACCAATTATGCCGCTCCCCTCTCCGTGGCCAAGGCCCTCACGTTGTTCATCAGCTCCTCCATCTTGAAAGCGCGAGCTCACCTCAACACGTCCTTCTTCCTAGCTCGTTTGGCGCTTCTGACAAACCCTGCCTCCTGACGTCAGGCGCTACGTCTCCCCATATGGTCAAGCCGCTCCTCCTCTGACATCCCGAAGTTCCGGAGCTCTCCTTCCTGGTCTAAGCAATGGGAGCTGTAGCCTACAGCAAGGAGAAGGGGAAGAGTTAGAGCGGTAGCTAGATGAGAATTTGAAGCGGTAAAGTGGCGTCTCTTACATTTTGCATACACAGCATATTATAATACATATAAGACAAAAGGTACTTTAAATCTTTAAGATACTGAATTTTTGGATGATTGCGTATTTGAACAATCTTTTAGGTGTGGTCTCATAGACAAAGGATGATGAAACTGGCAGATGTTCCAATTTAAGATATTTCTGTTGCTAGAAAAATATCTCTCATATCCAAAAGAAAAATATTTAGTAATATAACACAGCAGAAACATTTTGTGCTGATCCAGAGACCCCATGCAACCTTTTATTTCATAGCGTAAAAGTGCTTCATCTAAACCACCATATATAAATACATTTAGCAAATAATTTAGCAAATGAAGGACATAAGGACTTAAAGACATAAAATCTGAAACACGGAAGTTTGTGGAGAGCATTTGTGTATATCAATTTATGGTTTTTCAGAAATATTAATATAGTAATTTTCAGTAATTGAGCAATAGGGGTGATTGCTGTTTACCTCCTCCCACTTAATACTCACCAATCTCCAGCAACTTCCCTGTTCAGGCCGACGTTGCGCTGCTTCTCTGGGCCGTCCCACTCGCGTCCTCCCCTGCCATCGATCTGCTCCAGTTTCTCTGCTAGAGTGCCCAGCTTTCCAGGGTTTATTATGTGCCCTCCTCCTTTGCTTTGGATCTGAGCAATTGGATTCCATACCTAGCCTACTTGTGTGTTCATTGCTGAATTTCCTTTTGGATTTACTGCTACCGACTTCACTTTACCTTGTCCTGTTTTTTACCAATGTGTTGTCTTGCGTTACAACCGTACTCTGCTTGCGCTGACCTTCAGCATGTCTAACCGTGAATGATCTTCCCACTGCCCTGACTTCTACTAGTATTGACCATGTATCTAGCCTACTATTTTTTGGTACTATATCTGTGCACGTCAGCCGTTGTCAATGAAGACTACTCTTGGGGTAGCAACCTGGGAATTCTCAGCAGCCAAGTCCACATCTCTCCGCTCCCTGGAATAGCCCCACACCAAATCCATTGGCAACACAGAGGGTTCACAGCATCTTTTTATTTAATTTTTGGTATCCTGAGTACACAAGAGACCCATCATGAAGAGTCTTCTCTGAAATTATCAAAAAATAGCAAACAGATTGCTCAACCAACCTCATAAAATGATAACTATTAGTATAATATATCTAATCTCCATAAGTAAAGTTGCCTCTCTGTATAGTTCGGGGTTTAACATGAACCTTCGCTCTAAACCATCCAAAAAGATTGTTGAACTTTCTAAAGCAATGTACATGATGGTTATCATTATTATTTATATTATTATTATTATTATTATTACTACTAAAAAGCATAAAAAGAAAACCTTCAAAAGAGCTGCATGAAATATTCATTTGAAATTTTCTTCAAATGTAAAAAAAGATCACAGTCTTAACCCCTTGGCGACATTTTAGATAAACTGTACAGCCACCAAGGGGAAGTATGGAGCACGCTTACAGGCTGAGCGTGCTACATACAAAGCAACGAGTGGAATCGAAGATCACTTTGATTACGCCCGTTTAACCACTTAGATGCCGTGATCAATAGCAACCGTGGCATCTAAGCTGTTGAAATAAGGGGGCGGCCCCCTCCAAATACCGAGTTGCCCCCCACAACGTGATTGCGGGGTGCCAAAGGTTGTTATGACAGCCTGGGAGCCTAATTAAGGCCCCCAGATTTGCCATCTTTGTACTCCTATGAAGCCCTCCACATTAGCATTGCAGTATCTTGTGCAAGCGATCCAATGATCGCTGGTTCATGACCCCAAGGGTGAATTTTGAAAAAAAAAGTTAAATACAGTTAAATAAAGTTTTTTTAATGTGCATAACCAAAATATTAAAACTTCAAAAGATAAACCTTTTTCCATTTTTTCCATAATGTAATGTTAAAAAAAATAAAAATGAACATAACTGGTATTGCCACGTCCAAAAAAGTCCATACTACTAAAATATAAAGTTATTTAACCCTTGGTGAACTCCGTAAAAAAAACAAACGCCTAAATTGCTGTTTTTGACTTTAGCTGCCCAAAAAAATTGAAGAAAAAAGTTGTGGCTCTTTTTCTTTTATAAAAGTGGTAAAACATAAAAAAAACTTTATACATTTGGTATCGCTATAATCATATTGACCCATAGAATAAAGTTAACATGTTGTTTTTACCGCACTATGTACATTGTAAATACGAAACACAATGGTGGAATTGCTGTTTTTTCCCATTCACCCCACAAATAATTTTTTTACAGTTCCCCAGTACATTATATGGCACATTAACTAATGCCATGAAAAACGAAACCTCGTCCTGCACAAAACAAGCCCTCATACAGCTATGTCAATGGAAAAATAAAAAAAGTTATGGCTTTTGAAAGATGGGGAGGAAAAGCCAAAAATGAAAATCCAAAAATTGGCTGCGTCTTCAAGGGGTTTAAGGTGTTGTCCAGGTTTTAATAACCCTCTCTTCGAGGCTGTTAATGGTCTCACTGTGATGACACTAGGTTCAAGTTTAATGGGAAGCTGAAATTACTTCAATTTAAATGTCCTAAATTCTCATGGCATCGCATAGCATTGCATGTTGACCTTATGGGCATAGGTGGGAGGGGAAGCAATAAGCCATTCTGCCTTGGCAAGGGTATTTAGATACAGGGCTACGCCAGCAAACTGAATCTTTGCCCGGATGAAAGAAATCCTAGCTGTGTACAAGAGCACCAGTTTAGCACTAGCTATAGACAACTAATGTGCTAAAATGATTGAGAACAATAGACAATCTCCTTTATTGAAGTAGTATGAATGTTGTACAGCGGGGCCATATAATCATGCAATATTGTACAATAAAAATCAATAACAATAAAATACTGTGCAGTGCGGCTGCATTCAAGCTGAAGTACATTTTTATCACTACAGTAATGTTAAAATGTAGCGTAGATCTTAATAAAATGTGATAGTATATTAAAGGTCATTACATGATGTATAATTTACCATCTGAAATTACTTGTTACATATTGTGTCACGTTGCAGTCCTACTGATTGCAATTAAAATAAAAAATATAAATTATTAACATTACGCATAGTGTCACAGCATGCCGAAACCACCCAATAATCATTCTCCTTTACTAAGATCTTATAGTTTGCACAGAGCCATTCACAAAGCATTCAGGTTTGATACTATTGTAACTCAGTAAAATGAGCTTTAAAGCCTTTTGTGCTGATCAATTCCAATAATATCTGACAAATGTTTTAATATTGGCAATTTGCTCATGGAGTCGAAAAACTTGCTACGTTATGTATCACTTATGTATCACCAAGTAGAAGAGTTAGGTTGAAAAAGAAGGCTATTGTTGACATTTAGGGTATGTGCACACGACAACGCCAACTACGTCTGAAATTACAGAGCTGTTTTCAGGAGAAAACAGTTCCTGAGTTTCAGACGTTTTTACAAGTGCACGCGTTTTTCGCGGCGTCTTTTACGGACGTAATTGGAGCTGGTTTTCATTAGAGTCAATGAAAAACGGCTCCAATTACGTCCCAAGAAGTGTCCTGCTCGTCTGCACAGAACATCATAAGACCCATTGTAAGCAATGGGCAGATGTTTGCCGATGTATTGGAGCCGTCTTTTCAGGTGTAATTCGAGGCGTAAAACGCCTCCATTACATCTGAAAAGAGGTCGTGTGCACATACCCTAAGGGTATGTTCACATGCAAAGTCAAAAACGTCTCAAAATACGAAGCTGTTTTCAAGAGAAAACAGCTCCTGATTTTCAGCCATTTTTTTATGCGATTTTCGCGGCGTTCTTCGCAGCATTTTTTACGGCCGTTTTTGGAGCTTTTTTCAATAGAGTCTATGGAAAACTGCTCCAAAAACGTCCCAAGAAGTGTCCTTCAATTCTTTTTCACGGCCGTTATTTTACGCGTAAAAAAACACAGCGAAAAATGCTCCATCGGAACAGAGCACCGTTTTCCCATTTAAATCAATGGGCAGATGTTTGGAGGCGTTCTGCTTCGGATTTTTCGGCTTTCTGCTTCGGATTTTATTTTTTTTACCATATGGCAATGAAATGCCTTTAAAATTTTAGATTTTGTGTGCAGTATAATATGTTAAGATCAGGATTCATCTATGCAATAATCTTGGATGGGGAAAAATACCAATAAAAGGGAGAGCAGATATTTGGGTCAATGCTCTGCACAACGAGGCCCCAGCAGACTAAGCCCTTATTCACACGACAGGGTTTCCCGGCCGTGAGACGGCCATTCGAAAATCGGCCGTCACACGGCTGCAGTAGGAACAATAGATCCTAATGGGGCTATTCACACGACCGATTTTTTGACGGACCGGGAAACCAGGCCGTCAAAATATGGGATATGCCCTATTTTCGGCCGTTTACCCGGTCACCCAGCTCCCATAGAAGTCTATGGGGCCGGGTAATACACGGCCATCACCGGAATGTGTCCCGAGGGACGGCCGTGTCTTCCGACGCTCACGCACTCTCTCCTCGTCCTCCTCACAGTGCAGAGTGCATGTGAGGAGGAGGAGGGTCTTTTTTTGCTCCTTGTAGGAGTCGGAATCCCCAATCCCCGGCCGGGGATTGGGGATTCCGCTACAGGAGAAGTGAGTGACTACACTGTCCATATATGGACACTGTGACGTCACTCACTTCTGACGCGGAATCCCCGACCCTGTGGCCGGGAATCCCTCTCCAGGAGAAGTCAGTGACTACACCAGAGGCGTAGCTATGTTCTCCAGCACCCGGGGCAAAGATTCAGTTTGCCCCCCCAACCTCTTTCCCGACATCTCCTTTCCCCTCGCCGTGTTTGTTTTCTCTACCAATCGACGTGTCATTTATTTTCCACATTTCTTTTTATGTAACGCGAGCATAAACATTTGTACATTTTACGAGCAATATGGTTCTATACACAACACCAGAACCAAGCTCAGTACATATATATACAGCACCAGCACAAATACAGCTCAATTTAGTGCAACCTCTGCCGTATAGGTATGTACGGCGTAAAACTACAGCTCCCAGCATGGCCCGAACAATGGTAAGGATATGCTGGGAGTTGCTGTTTCACAAAAAATAAATCCTATCATAATCATACCACCCATCATCTCGCTGCAGATCATACAGTGACTACAGTGCTGATTAGAGGCAGAATGAACATTTAGATTAAGTGACTCACCGGTGACGTCTCAGATTCTAGCGCTTTTTCTCCATCCGGTCCAGACCTCTATGATGACTTCTCCCGGTCACAGCCCATTTCTGCAGCTTGCCGCTCAGATGTCTTCAGCTTCTCACTTTTCCAACATTTCTACACCTATAAACAAAGATAAAGTTATCATTATACCACACACTATGCCCCTAAATATAATGGTGACATACACTGCACCTCTAATTATAATAGCACCATACACTGTGTCCCACACACACACTGTGCCCCCTGTAGATAGTGCCTGCCATAGAGCCCCCTGTAGATAGTGCCCCCATATAGCCCACCCCTGTATATAGTGTCCCACAAATAACTCCCCCTATAGTGCTCTACAGATAGCCCACCCCTGTATATAGTCCCCTCTAGATATAGCCCAGCCCTGTATATAGTGCTCCACATATAGCCCAACCCTGTATATAGCCCCCTGTAGATATAGCCCACCCCTGTATATAGTGCTCTACAGATAGCCCACCCCTGTATATAGCCCCCTGTAGATATAGCCCACCCCTGTATATAGTGCTCTACAGATAGCCCACCCCTGTATATAGCCCCCTGTAGATATAGCCCAGCCCTGTATATAGTGCTCCATGTATAGCCCAACCCTGTATATAGCCCCCTGTAGATATAGCCCACCCCTGTATATAGTGCTCTACAGATAGCCCACCCCTGTATATAGCCCCCTGTATATAGTGCTCCACGTATAGCCCAACCCTGTATATAGCCCCCCCCTGTATATAGTGCTCCACAGATAGCCCACCCCTGTATATAGCCCCCCTGTAGATAGCCTACCCCTGTATATAGTGCTCCACAGATAGCCGAGCCCTGTATGTAGCCCCCCTGTAGATATAGTCCACCCCTATATATAGTGCTCCACATATAGTCCACCCCTGTATATAGTGCTCCACATATAGTCCACCCCTGTATATAGTGCTCCACATATAGTCCACCCCTGTATATAGTGTTTCACAGATAGCCCACCCCTGTATATAGTACCCCTGTAGATATAGCCCACCCCTGTATATAGTCCCCCTGTAGACATAGCCCACCCCTGCAATAGTATCCCACAATTAGCTCCCCCTATAGTGCTCCACAGAAAGCCCACCCCTGTATATAGCCCCCCTGTACATATAGTCCATCCCTGTATATAGTGCTCCACTAGATAGCCCACCCCACAGGGATGGGCTATATCTACATGGGGACTATATCTACAAGAGGACTATATCTACAGGGGGACTATATCTACAAGAGGACTATATCTACAGGGGGACTATATCTACAGGGGGACTATATACAGGGGTGGGCACTATATACAGGGCTGGGCGCTATATAAGGGGTGGGTGTTATATAAAGGGGTGGGCTATATCTACAGGGGTGGGCTATATACAGGGGTGGGCTATATACAGGGGTGGGCTATATCTACAGGGGGGCTATATACTATATAGCCCCCCCTGTATCTATAGCCCACCCCTGTATATGGTGCTCCATAGATAGCCCACCCCAGTATATAGCCCCCCCTGTAGATAGACACACCCGTAGAAAAAGCCCCCCGCGTGTAGACAAAGTCCCCCCTCCGTAGATAAAGCCCCCCTCGTGTAGATAAAGTCCCCCCGTAGATAAAGTCCCCCCTGTGTAGACAAAGTCCCCTCCCCGTAGATAAAGTCCCCCCCCCCCCCCCCCCGTAGATAAAGTCCCCCTTGTAGATACAGCCACACACTTTTATTACAATTAAAAAAAACAAAAAAAACAAAACTATTCAAACTCACTTGATCCCGCTCCCACGCCGTCTGGCAGCCATGGAGACCTGCTCTCTTCTGCGCAGGTCTCCTGGGGGTTGAACGCAGCGTCTATGAAAGGCGCTGATTGGCTGGGCAGGATGACTTTACCTGTCACTCAGCGCCTTTCATCGACAGAAGCTTCACTGGTACAAAAGTACCAGTCGCTTTATTCGTGGAAAGGAGCTGAATGGCCGGGGACGGAACGTGCCCGGTCATTCATTGCTTCTAATTGTACCTGTGTCCTATAGACACAGGTACAATTATAGTGCAGGAGGAGGTGGCGCTGCTGCCCCCCTCTGAGTTGCGCCCGGGGCACATGCCCTGTCTGCCCCCCCTAGCTACGCCCCTGGACTACACTGTCCATATATGGACATTGAAGTCAGTGACTTCTCCTGGATGTGGGAGGCTGGGGGGCATTTTATACAGGGGGCTGGGTGGCATTACCTGCCGGGGGCTGGGTGGCATTACCTGCAGGGGGCTGGGTGGCATTACATACAGGGGGCTGGATGGCATTACCTGCCGGGGGCTGGGTGGCATTACCTACAGGGGGCTGGGTGGCATTACCTGCAGGGGGCTGGGTGGCATTACATACAGGGGGCTGGATGGCAATACCTGCCGGGGCTGGGTGGCATTACCTGCAGGGGCTGGGTGGCATTACATACAGGGGGCTGGGTGGCATTACCTGCAGGGGGCTAGGTGGCATTACCTGCAGGGGGCTAGGTGGAATTACCTGCAGGGGGCTGGGTGGCATTATATACAGGGGGCTGGGTGGCATTACCTGCCGGGGGCTGGGTGCCATTACCTGCAGGGGGCTGGATGACATTACATACAGGGGGCTGGGTGGCATTACCTGCAGGGGGCTGGGTGGCATTACCTGCAGGGGGCTGGGTAACATTACCTGCAGGGGGCTGGGTAACATTACCTGCAGGGGGCTGGTTGGCATTATATACAGGGGGCTGGGTGGCATTACCTGCCGGGGGCTGGGTGGCATTACCTGTAGGGGGCTGGGTGACATTACATACAGGGGGCTGGGTGGCATTACCTGCAGGGGGCTGGGTGGCATTACCTGCAGGGGGCTGGGTGGCATTACCTGCAGGGGGCTGGGTAACATTACCTGCAGGGGGCTGGTTGGCATTATATACAGGGGGCTGGGTGGCATTACCTGCCGGGGGCTGGGTGGCATTACCTGCCGGGGGCTGGGTGGCATTACATACAGGGGGCTGGATGGCATTACCTACAGGGGGCTGTGTGTGGCAATAAATTTAAATGAAATTCATCCAATTTTAAAACGGACAGGGGAAAAAACTGGCTGGGTGGCATTACCTGCAGGGGGCTGGTGGCATTACATTTGGGGGGGCTGGATGACATTACCTGCCGGGGGCTGGGTGGCATTACATACAGGGGGCTGGGTAGCATTACCTGAAGGGGGCTAGGTGGCATTACCTGCAGGGGGCATTACCTGCAGGGGGCTAGGTGGCATTACCTGCAGGGGGCTGGGTGGCATTACCTGCCGGGGGCTGGGTAACATTACCTGCAGGGGGCTGGTTGGCATTATATACAGGGGGCTGGGTGGCATTACCTGCCGGGGGCTGGGTGACATTACCTGCCGGGGGCTGGGTGGCATTACATACAGGGGGCTGGGTAGCATTACCTGCAGGGGGCTAGGTGGCATTACCTGCAGGGGGCATTACCTGCAGGGGGCTAGGTGGCATTACCTGCAGGGAGCTGCGTGGCATTATATACAGGGGGCTGGGTGGCATTACCTGCCAGGGGCTGTGTGGCATTACCTGCAGGGAGCTGGATGGCATTACCTGCCAGGGGCTGGGTGGCATTACCTGCAGGGGGCTGGGTGGCATTACATACAGGGGGCTGGATGGCATTACCTGCAGGGGGCTGGTTGGCATTATATACAGGGGGCTGGGTGGCATTACCTACAGGGGGCTGCGTGGCATTACCTGCCGGGGCTGGGTGGAATTACCTGCAGGGGGCTGGGTGGCATTACATACAGGGGGCTGGATGGCATTACCTGCCGGGGGCTGTGTGTGGCAACAAATTTAAATGAAATTCATCCAATTTTAAAACGGACAGGGGAAAAAACGGATGCAAATGAGTCAAAATCTGCCGTTAAAAACTGCAAAACGGATGCAAACCGGCCGGGAAAAACGTCCCAAAACGGACAATTTTATCGGCCGACACTCGGACCCTCTCGTGTGAATGAGGCCTAAGGTCTAACAAAGATCTATCAAGCTAGAGGTTAACACTGGATCAAGATATAAAATATGAATAGTTTACAAGCCTCACAGGACATAATCCAAAAGTCCCTCACTAAACGCCACAGGAAATAAGGCAGCACATCCAAAATAGTAAGGAACTGTATTCACCCACGCAACATTTCAGCACCACTCTGCTTTTATCAAGCATAACATTGGTGCAAACAGTGACCGGAATCATTAACCCCTTCCCGCAAAATCACGTACATTTACGTGATGGGAACTGGTGTTTTAACGCATTCCCACGTAACTGTACATGAAGGAGATGGAGCTAGCTCAGGAGCTAAGCCAGCGCCATCACCACCGAGTGCCAGCTGTATGTTACAGCTGGCACCCTGATGTAATGGCCAGGACCGTAGCTAGCCTCCGATCCGGCTGATTAACCCCTCAGATTCTGCGTTCGTTAGAGATCGCCGCATGTGAGGAGTTTTTAGCCACCGGCACCCAAGCAACGTGATCGCTGGGTTGCCGGTGGCTGCAATGGCAACCGGAGGCCTAATACTGGCCTCCCGGTCTGCCAGCAACGAAAGGCTCCTAAACCCCGCTTCCGGTACCATCGGCAAGATGGCGCCGGCTCAGCTTCCGGCTCAGAAGCTGAGCCGGCGTCATCAGCAGTGGATGTCCGCTGTATGTTACAGCGGACATCCCACTGTAACTGCAGGAACTGGAGCTAGCTCCGATTCCTGCCACTAACTACTTTGATTCACCGATCCAATGCGATTGCTGGATCTTAGTGGTTTGTAGCAAATCGGCAGCCTGCCATGCGATGGCAAGGTTGGCGACTGCTACTATGGCAACAGGAGGCCTAACAATGGCCTCATGTCTGCCATTACGGAAGCCGATTAGGCCCCATCCGGAGGCGGAGCCTGATCGGCTTGCTGTCAGTGAACAACTGACCGTTCTAATACATTGCACTACATAGGTAGTGCAATGTATTAGAACATCAAACAGTTGGCGCTTCAAGTCCCCTAGTGGAACTAAAACAAAAGGTAAAAAAAAGTGTATAATAGTAAAAATAAAAGTTGTAATAATTACAATAAAAGTTTCAAGCAATAAAATAAATCACAATTGCCCCTTATCAAGTCCTTTATTATTGAAAAAAATAATAAATCCATACATATTTGGTATCGCTGCGACCGTATCGACCTGAACTATAAACAAATTATGTTATTTATCCCGCGAAGTGAACGCAGTAAAAAAAAAAACTCAAAAATACTGTTATAATTGCTTTTTTTTTGGTCACTTTGTCTTCCAAAAATTGAAATAAAAAGTGATCAAAAAGTCGCATGTATCCAAAAATAGTACCTATAAAAACTATAATTTGTCTTGCAAAAAACAAGCCCCCATACAGCTCCGTAGACTAAAAACTTTAAAAGATATGGCTCTCACAACTTGGCGACAGAAAAAATACATTCTCTTTACAAAAGTAATTTTATTATAAAAAAAAGTTGTAAAACATAAAAAAGTGCTATAAATTTGGTATCACTGGAATCGTTCTGACCCGCAGAATAAAGTTAACATGTAATTTATTATGCAAGGTGAACACTATATAAAAAAAACTAACAAAAATATGCCAGAATTGCTGTTTTTTTGTCACCTTGCCTCCCAAAAAAAAGGATAAAAAGTGATAAAAAAGTTGCATGTACCCCAAAATGGTACCAATAATAACTACAGCTCATCCCGCAAAAATACACCCCTCATACCACTACGTCTATAAAAAAATAAAATTAGTTAAGGCTCCATTAAGTCAGGAAATAAAAATATCCATTTGTGCAGCCCGAGAGGAACATTTCTTCTGTTTCAAGAGGCGAATTATCAAGGCACTAAAATTAGGGAACCAGGAAGGGGAGGGCCCAAACATATCCGCTGGAAGCGAGGGTGCCCGTATTATACCAGGACAACACTTCCCAGTAAAATTCCCCAAACTGCAAATGTGCGGAGTGTGGACCAAAAGGGGGATAAGGAAGGACATTTATCAGTGTGACACCGGCCTGTGCAGAAAGGATTGTGTCACAGCATAATACACATCTATGGATTATTTTATTCTTTTTTTTACCTTATTATTATGCCACCTGACTATGCCCCTGATGTTCTCTGCCCAGCTTACATGTAACCCCACATTATAAACTGAAACACCAGTAAAACTCCAAACAAAACTACTACCAACCAAAATCTGCCCTCCAAAAGCCAAATGGCGCTACCTCCCTTCTGAACCCTACAGCATGCCCAAACAGCAGTTTACTTCCACATATATGGCACCTTTTAACAATTTTTGGGGTGTGTGTCTCCAGTGGCACAATCTGAGCACGACATATTTACCACTGAAATGGCATATCTGGGGAAAAATTAAAATTTTTACTTTGCACCTTCCGCAGCACAATCATTTATTGAAAAGACCTGTGGGGTGAAAATGCTCACTACACCCCTTAATAAATGCCTTGAGTGGTGCAGTTTCCAAAATGGGATCACTTGTCAGGGGTTTCCTTTATTATTTCACATTAGAGCCTCTGCAATTGTGAACCAATACTGTGTAAGTCACCAAATTAGGCCTCAATTTTACATGGTACTCTTTCCCTCCTTAGCCTGGTCGAATGTCCAGGCAAAAGATTAGGGCCACACATAGGGTGTTTCTAAAACCGGGAAACACAACATAATAATAAGAGAGCTGTCTTGTTATGGTGGCACAAGCTGGGCACCACATATTGGCATATCTATGGAAAAAATCCCATTTTCACCCTGCAACATCGAGTGCACACCAATTTCTGCCAAACATCTGCAGGGCTAATATGCTCACTACACCCCTAGTGAATACCTTGAGGAATGTTGTTTTCAAAATGGGGTACCTTCTGGGGGGATCCACTGTTTTGGTCCCACAGGGACTTTGCAAATGCGACATAGCACCCAGAATCCAATCCAGCAAAATCTGTACTCCAAAAGCCAAATGGCGCTCCTTCCCTTCTGAGCCCTGCTCTGTGCCCAAACAGCAGTTTATGACCACGCGTGGGGTATTGCCGTATTCGGGAGAAATTGCTTTACAAATGTTGGGGTTCTTTATTTCCTTTTTTTGTTGATAAAATGAAAAAATTTGAGCTAAAACTACGTCTTATTGAAGGAAAATGATTTTTTTTATTTTCACTGCCCAATTCTAATAAAATCTATGAAACACCTGTTGGTCAAAATTCTCGCTACACCCCTAAATGAATTCTTCAAGGGGTGTTGTTTCGTGAATTAGTCACTTTTGGGGAGTTCCCACTGTACTGGTATCTTAGGGGCTTTGCAAAATCGACATGGTGCAGAGAAACCAATCCAGCAAAATCTGTACTCCAAAAGCCAAATGGCGCTCCTTCCCTTCTGAGCCCTGCTCTATGCCCAAACAGCACTTTATGACCACATATGCGGTATTTCCGTACTCCAGAGAAGTTGCTTTACAAATGTTGGGGCTCTTTTTTCCTTTATTTGGTGAGAAAATGAAAAATGTTGAGCTAAAGCTACGTCTTATTGCAGAAAAAGGATTTTTTTTATCTTCACTGCCCAATTCTAATAAAATCTATGAAACCCCTTTGGGATCAAAATGCTCACTACACCCCTAGATGTATTCTTCAAGGGGTGTAGTTTCCTAAATGGAGTCAGTTTTTTGCGTTTTCGCTGTTTTGGTCCCTCAGGGGATTTGCAAATGCGACATGGCCTCCGCAAACCATTCCTGCTAAATTTGAGCTCCAAAAGCCAAATGGCGCTCTTTCCCTTGTAAGCCCTGCCGTGTGTCCAAACAGCCATTTATGACCACATGTGGGGTATTGTTTTACTCGGGAGAATTTGCTTTACAAATGTTGGGGTGCTTTTTCTCCTTTAGTCCTTGTTGAAATTAGAAAAAATTTGCTAAACCTACATTTTCTTTGAAAGAATGTAGATTTTCGTTTTCACGGCCTACTTCCAATAATTTCTCAAAAAAACCTGCAAGGTCAAAATGTTCACTATACCCCTAGATAATTTCCTCAATGGTGTAGTTTCCAAAATGGGGTCACTTTTGGGGGGATTTCCACTGTTTTGGCAGCGCAAAAGCCCTTCAAACCTGACATGGTGCCTAAAATATTTTCTAATAAAACGGAGGCCCCAAAACCCTTTAGGTGCTCCTTTGCTTCTGAGGCCGGTGCTTCAGTCCATTACCACACTAGGACCACATGTGGGATATTTCTAAAACCTGCAGAACCTGCGCAATAAATATTGAGTTGCATTTCTCTGGTAAAACGTTCTGTGCTACAAATTTTTTTTTATTAAAAATGAATTTCTGCCAAAAAAAAATGACATTTGAAAATGTCACCTCTATATTGCTTTAATTCCTGTGACACGTAAAGGGTTAAAAAACTTTCTGATTGCTGTTTTGAATACTTTGAAGGGTGAAGTTTTTAAAATGGGGTGACTTATCGGGGGTTTCTAATATATAAGGCCCTAAAAGCCGCTTCACAACTCAACTGGCCCTTGTACAAATAGCCTTTTGATATATTCTTGAAAATGTGAGAAATTGCTGCTAAAGTTCTAAGCCTTGTAATATCCTAGAAAAATAAAAGGATGTTCAAAAAATGATGCCAATCTAAAGTAGACATAAGGGGGATGTTAATTAGCAACAAATTTGTGTGGTATTATTATCTGTCTTACAAGCAGATACATTTAAATTTACATACATGCTAATTTTTGAAATTTTTCGCTAAATTTTGCTGTTTTTCACAATTAAATACTGAATGTATCGAGCAAATTTTGCCAGTATCATAAAGTCCAATGTGTCTTGAGAAAATATTCTCAGAATCGCTTGGATAGGTAAAAGCATTCTGAAGTTATTACCACATAAAGTGAAACATGTCAGATATGAAAAATGAGACTCTGTCAGGAAGGTCAAAAGTGGCCAAAGAGGGAAGGGGTTAACAGTGAATTTCATACATTAAATACAAATATTAAAATACGTATAAATCTCATAGCAAAGTGATTGCAAAATTCATCATAGGACACCCATTAGGCAAATGACAAAGTGTGCAAAAATCACAATTTCATATAGATACAATAAAAAACAAGTAGTATTAGGGTATGTGCACACGATAGCAGGCATTTACGTCTGAAAAGACAGACTGTTTTCAGAAGAAAACAGCTGCCTCGTTTCAGTCGTAAATGCTCCTCCTCGCATTTTGCGAGGCTTCTCTGACAGCCGTAAATTTTGAGCTGCTCTTCATTGTGTTCAATGAAGAACGGCTCAAATTACGTCTGAAAGAAGTGTCCTGCATATAATGTATATAAGTGTCCTGCACTTCTTTTGACGAGACTGTATTTTTACGCATCGTCGTTTGTAAATGAAAGGTTGTCTGCACAGTACGCCGGCAAACCCATTCAGATGAATGGGCAGATGTTTGCCGACGTATTGTAGTCCTATTTTCAGACGTAAAACGAGGCATAATACGCCTAGTTTACGTCTGAAAATAGGTCGTGTGAACCCAGCCTCAAGGTTCATACAGATGTTTATATTGATGTAATTTTTTTTTAAATAGTATAGTCAATGACTACAACTAACCCCTCATGAATCCTAGCATCTACCCATGCCCACTACGCATGTCCAGACTCCAAAACAATTGACCAAGGCCTTATACACACGAACGTGTGCGTTTTGCGCGCACAAAAAACGCTGCGTTTTTTGCGCGTTGCAGTTGCGTGTGTCATCAGTATGTGCTGCGTGGCCGCGTGATTTTCATATGCCATCCTTATGAAACGCGGTTTTGAAGTTTAGAAAAAAAAATGAAGGTAGTGCTTTTATTTTTTCCTTCATTTCTTTATCTACTGTTGCGCGAATCACGCGTGTCACACGGAAGTAATACACGTTCGTGTGAATAAGGCCTAACACTGAGCTGAGGGCCAGATCACACACTGCGCATGCGCCAATGACATACCTAGCTCAGTGTGCAATACGAGTTCAAAACCACCTAAATCTATTGCTAGACACTTTTCAAAGAATATGCTAAGTGGCATGGATCAATGTCCCGGAAAGGATAGAAAATTCATAAGAGAGATTTATTAAGGTGCTTAAAGTAACAACGCACGGTCGTATGGATGATACTGTCATGTAGCTTTCGTGAACCCACTGGGCCATACCGCCTTGGCAGTATGGCAGCTGGCCAACAGGGCTCAGGTCAGATTCTATAGTTTATATAGGGTACCTGTGGCATCTCGGTCAGTAGCAAGGCAGGCTTGGCAGGAACTAGGCAGCAGGTAAACGTCAGACATGGAGAAGCAGGACAGGCGTGGTATACAGCACAGCACGGCTACAGCACAGCACGGCACTAGAACAGGATACAGGTTACAGGATACAGGAACAGGGAACACTGGGAGCAGGAAACACTAGGGGACCATTTGCAAGACAGACTAGGAATACGACAACAACGCTCAGGCATGGGAGGACCTTCTTATAGCCCAGGATGCTCTGGGAGCAATTAGCTCAACATCTTGAGAGAAGGGCGTCGACTGGATGGAAGGAGTTCGTGGCCAGCGACCACGGACGTTACAGAAACAAGGCATCAATCTATCATCACTAAATGTTTCGGTCAAGTCTCATCAATTGAAGTCCAAATGCGTCAATCATGGCCATGATCCACATAATATGGTATCAAAATGGTACAATAACCACAGAGAGAAGGTGACTCCCTTCCACCCGTCTACCAATCCGCATCTATAATGCTTGTTAGTCCACTGTGTATGGTGTGTCTAAAGACAGGTTCATCCAGGGGTTACCTGGAAGATCACCAGTTAGATAATGGGGAGTCTTACCCTCCCCACTAGGGGCAGAATTTTGCATGTACGACAGCGTTTATTCACAAATAACCAAGGGGACCCAAATAACGTGCCACGAGACTAGCGGAGTTTAAAGTTAAAGATGGGATCGAGCAAGACAAAAAGATTCCTTCAACTGACCGAATTTATTAGATCATTATATTAACAGATATTAATAATACAGATAACAAAATCTATGTCACCTATACTTATATTAAGAAGCAAAAAAAGATCTACAGTCTATCATATTATCTAGCATATAAAAGAAAACTATGTCGAGACAATCAAAAACGGAGTACAAAACTTTTTAGTGGGGTAGGATGAACAAAGATCTATCTCCTTTTGATGATGAAAAGTAAAAAAACAAACAGCCATATAAATGAAAAAAAGACTGCAGCATCTAATCTTGCAAAGCGTGGTATGTAGTACGAGAAAAGGATAACCAATAAAGATGATATAAGCTTTACAAGATTGGATACTGCAGTATATTCTTTGATGGCTTTGCATCCCTGTCGATTGCCCAGAGCGGTCCCAGCTTCACATTGAAACATAGCCATATACTCACCATTTAAAAGATGCACTTTTTCTCCGTCACTCATTGTCTGATCCTGCGCTGCTTCTCCAGTTTACCCTGGCAATGTAATGATGGGTCGTCCATAGGTATGAACAGTACAAGAGTTCGGCCACCAATTCATAGGCCAACACATTCATGTATCATCCATAGCAATGTCATTGTGGAGGCCCTGTTTGTCCACCACATTCTCGTGATGTCATGTCATTACATCACCAGAGTGAACAGAAAAAACAGCAGTGGTAATGTCCATTTTAAGGGCAAAGAAAACATTTATGAACATTGGCCTACATCATTAGTAAGAAATTATTAAAGTATTTAAAGATATACCAAATCGTCACCTATAGCCAAGCAAAGTATCCTGTGTAGTCTGATGTTCTTTGAGCAAAGGTCCCATTCCATGCAGCAGAGTGGAATTTGGCTTTACATCCAGCTAATCTTAAGGTCCAGGGTGTGAGCAGAAATTCCCTTGCAAGAAATGGCATTTCTCCAGTTGGCAGCAGATAAAATATACGTTCATTATTTACAATAAATAGGCTTAACTGAGAGTATAAATAATATCGCCCTGGGGTCTGTTATTACAGAATGTGCCAAGAAAACGGGTGTGTTGTGTGTTTTAGCAATTGTACTGTGTGTTATCTTTCGGGGACTTAATGGTACAAAAATAAAATTATGTATGAAATAGAATGGGATTGTTAAGGAGATCTATATGCTTCACTTGGGCTGCAATCAATGAAAATAAGTAAAACATTGGTAATGAGTATTATAATAATAATATATCAAAGTAAAATTATAATAATTATTATAAAAATAATAATTATAAACAATACAGTATAAATCCATTAATTCAGATCCTGCTTATCTAAATTATCTGGGCAAAAATATTCCAATTGCTGGATTGCTAGGAAATGTCTTGGTGTGGTACTGATCCTGGGACTACAACCAGCTGAAGGTCTAACCGGTTGTCATCTATCCTAAATACCATGCCATGGGGACCTGTGCAGTGTAAGTTACAGTAGGAAGTAGGGTGCTTGTGAGGGGGGTGAACCTTACCACCCCATATTATTGTGACTCCTAGACTATGTACAAGTGTTTTTTGTTGTCTGTCTGTGGTACCTTCCACCGTGATCCGTGGAGGCAGCACTGTTGACCCGCCATACCTGGTGCAGTGCATGCTAGGCGCATCCATTTCCAGGAGGGACTCATGTATGGTCAAAGTTCAGCTACAGGCTAGACTACTCAGAAAACAATGAGACCATTGCTCTGTTGAACTAAAACTCTTTGTGAGGAATTAAGGGGGTTTTCCAAAATCTAAAATGTGTATTTTATTTCCCACTCCACTTTTATTTCCCATAAATAAATCCCCCTGAATTCCTTATATTGTTTTTATTTTCCTTTACGATTAATAATCCTTGTTTGTTGTTCCCCTGCAGTTAATTTACATGCCTCCGTTTGGTTCTTCGGCTCTTCCAGTTCGCCCGCTCCCAGCATGCAGCGCTTGTCTCCCAGCATGCTACGCACTGGGATCAAGGATTTTTAAACACGCCTAGTACACCCACATGTCCATGCTCCCTCCTTCCCTTCACCATTTTACTGCTCTCAGTACATCACTGGGAACAGCAAAAGTGAATGTTTATGACACAATAATGCGCCAAACACTAGTGGTAATAAAACGTAAGTATATTTGAATGTTAATTTAATACCTATTTTGTATACATTACTAAATATTTTTTTTCAAGTGGAGAACCCCTTTAAGTTTAGCAAGAATTCCTGGAGAGATGTGTTGGCTCATTCCGGAGGCTGTTTACAAGCTTCATTCAAGTCAGTAGAAAGCTTGACAGCATATAAATCTTCAAACTATAAACCAAAGGAATAAAGCACTGGGAAGAGTACCAGGACTTAGTGGAGTACAAAGAAGAGAGGGGCCCAATTGTAAATTTCAAAATTAACCTCCATTATTGTACCAGGTTTTACCAACAAATTTAAATCCCCCTTGCGTGCTAATAATGCAGTTATTCTGGGGAGAGTCCAGTAGGGTGCCATGACTACTCTGTTCAACTGATTAGTGGTGTCCAGGTACCATCAGTATATTGTCTCTATAGCATGTCAGAATTATTTAAAGTGGTCCCCAGGTACTTAATGTGAGTCTTAAGGCTCTGCTTGAAAAAAAAGAGACAGAGCTATAATCGGTGGGGCAACTCAGAAGTAAACATTACAGAGTTCCCATGGATATCAATAGGCTATCCATGTAACGTAGAGTCGTGCTGAATCTCAAGAGATACCCCAAGAGACATTCTTTGTAGTTACTCTCTACTCTATCTAATAGATAAGGATCTCCCTCTGTTAATTTAAAATGATCTAATAGGGTATTTGAAAATATTTTTTTCTAAACCAGACAACACCTTTAAAGCATCTACATAAAAGAACAATATGACATAAATGATATCACCATTGAATATAAATATTATGTTTATTATTAATAACAGCAACATATTTACCAACTCCCATTATTTCTCCAATCCATACAGCAATCTCTGTGTAGCTAAAAAATGTCTCATTTTTCAAACACACATAGTCTGTATCATTCCGGCATGATAGTTCACGATGATCTTGTCACCCAACACCAAATGGCCACTGAACCATATGTGCACCTTATACCTTCAGACCAAAATCTGGTCACATTTGTAGGAATGGCTTTGTTTAGCAGGGCTGTCTTCTCTTATCCCCTTTTCCTCTTCTTATATGTTTTCTGTTTTGTTGTAGTTGAAAGAGCCCTTTTTGACATCCATTTAAATTATAACCATATGTGTAAACCATGTGGAAAATTACCTCTTCTGTCATAATCTGCAGGGATATTAAAAATGTATAGTTTACCCTTTAAAATTGCATGTCTTCACATGGACTAACCCTATTTTTTGGACTATAAGATAAATATAAACTTTTTAGTAGGATAAAAACTTGCCCAAAAGTGCCTGCATACAATAACTTTGATAGTAACTTCTGTGTGACAGTTGCATTTACCTTTATATCACCCCACTGTATATCAATCTTAGACCTCGTTCACATCTGCTGTGGATGCTCCGTTAGTGGCCTCCATCGCACATCCGGATGAGATTACTAGAAATAGCGAAGCATGCTGTGTTGTTTCTGGTATAACCACGGAAAGCTGACGGTACCCATTCAAGTCAATGGGTTCCATCGGCCACCGGTGGAATCCACTGTGCGACAGATCATCACTTTTAGTTTAAATTGTTCTGCTCCTCTGACGGAGCAGAACAATTGAAACCCACAAGGCAGGTGTGAACATAGCCTTAACCCCTTAACCCCTTCCCACTTTGGCCACTTTTGACCTTCCTGACAAAGCCTCATTTTTCAAATCTGACATGTTTCACTTTATGTGGTAATAACTTCAGAATGCTTTTACCTATCCAAGCGATTCTGAGAATGTTTTCTCAAGACACATGGGACTTTATGTTTTCACAAAATTTGCTCGAAACATTCAGTATTTAATTGTGAAAAACACCAAAATTTAGCGAAAAATGGCAAAAATGAGCATTTTTCTAAATTTTAATGTATCTGTTTGTAAGGCAGGCAGTTATAGCACACAAAATTGTTGCTAGGTAACATCCCCCATATGTCTACTTTAGATTGGCATCGTTTTCTGAACATCCTTTTATATTTCTAGGATATTACAAGGCTTAGAACTTTAGCAGCAATTTCTAACATTTTCAAGAAAATTTCAAAAGGCTATTTTTACCGGGGCCAATTCAGTTGTGAAGCGACTTTTAGGGCCTTATATATTAGAAACACCCGATAAGTCACCCCATTTTAAAAACGTCACCCCTCAAAGTATTCAAAACAGCATTTAAAACATTTCTTAACCCTTTAGACGTTTCACACGTATTAAAGCAAAGTAGAGGTGACATTTTCAAATTCCTTTTTTTTTTTGCAGAAATTCATTTTTAATCTATTTTTTTTGTAACACAGAAAGTTTTACCCAAGAAATGCAACTTAATATATATTGCCCAGATTCTGCAGTTTTTAGAAATATCCCACATGTGGTCCTAGTGCGCTTATGGACTGAAGCACCGGCCTCAGAAGCAAAGGAACACCTAGAGGATTTTGGGGCCTCCTTTTTATTAGAAAAGATTTTAGGCACCATGTCAGGTTTGAAAGGCTCTTGCGTTGCCAAAACAGTGGAAAGTCTCAAAAAAAGACCCCATTTTGGAAACTACACCGTTTGAGGAAATTATCTAGGGATATAGTGAGAATTTTGACCCTGCAGGTTTTTTGCAGAAATTATTGAAGTAGGTCGTGAAAATTTAAATCTCCATTCTTTCAAAGAAAATGTAGGTTTAGCTAATTTTTTCTAATTTCCACAAGGACTAAAGGAGATTTTGTAAAGCATTTTCTCCATAGTAGAACAATACCCTACATGTGGTCATAAACGGCTGTTTGGACACACGGCAGGGCTCAGAATGGAAAGAGAGCCATTTGGCTTTTGGAGCTCAAATTTAGAAGGAATGGTTTGCGGAGACCATGTCGCATTTGCAAAGCCCCTGAGAGACCACAACAGTGAAAACATGTGACTCCATTTAGGAAACTACACCCCTTGAAGAATCCATCTAGGGGTGTAGTGAGCATTTCATAGATTTTATTAGAATTGGGCAGTGAAGATCAAATAAATCCTTTTTTTCCAATAAGACGTAGATTTAGCTCAAAATTTTTCATTTTCTCAACAAATAAAGGAATAAAAGAACCCCAACATTTGTAAAGCAACTTCTCTGGAGTACAGAAATACCTCTGTTTGGGCACATGGCAAGAATTAGAAGGGAAGGAGCGCCATTTGGCTTTTGGACCACAGATTTTGCTGGATTGGTTTCTTGACACCGTGTAGCTTTTGCAAAGGCCCTAAGGCAGAGGCGTAGTTGGGTTCTCCAGCACCCGGGGCAAAGATTCAGATTGGCGCCACCCCAACTTATTTCCCAATATCTCCTTCCCCCTCGCCATGTTTGCTTTCTCTACCAATCAATGAGGTGTAATTTTTTTTGCACAATTTTTTTAATGTAACTTGAGCATAAAAGCATTTCTACATTTTACAAGCGATATAGTTATATAACGTAGTTAACATAAAAATAAGTTAAAAGAAAATAAATTAAAGAGGCCACACACAGCCACCTGTAGATAGCACCACACACAGCCCCCCTCGTAGTTAACGACACACAGCCCCCCTGTTGTAGATAGCACCACACAGCCCCAATTGTAGATAGTGCCGCACACAGCCCCTCTCTTGTAGATAGTGCCAAAGACATCCCCCTTGTAGATAGTACCACACACAGCCCCTCTCTTGTAGATAGTGCCACACACATCCCCCTTGTAGATAGCGCCACACACAGCCCCCCTTGTAAATAGTGCCACACAGCCCCCCTTGTAGATAGTGCCACACACAGCCCGCTTCCCCCCCCCCTTGTAGATTGTGGCACACTCCACCCCTTGTAAATAGCGGCACACTCCCCCCTTGTAGATAGTGGCACACACAGCCCGCTGCCCCTTTGTAAATAGCGTCACACTCCCCCCTTGTAAATAGGGCCACATTCCCCCCCTTTTAAATAGCGCCACACTGTAAACAGAGCGGTAGCCTACCGCTACCACTCTCCGCTCTGCCTGGCGTGACTAACCGGAGGAGCCGAGGAGGTCATGCGGCACAGGCAGCGGCAGAGTTCCTTCTAACTAGGGTCGTGACAGCCAGGGTCGGCCTTAGGTTGGATGGCGCCCTGTGTGGGACTCTCTATTGCCGCCCCCTACACAAACCAAAAATTAACCACATATATAGACACGCACATACTGGAACATATATACTGTACATACATAAAGACAGATATTTAGACATACTGGAAAATATACATACACACATTCTGGAATATATACATAAAGGTAAATATATAGACGTACAGACATATATACACACACACACACACACACACACACACACCGGCAGATAAATACAGACAGGTACATATACAAATACATAAAAGGCACATTCACAAACAGACCCATATATACCCAGTACAGATAATGTAGTAGATTTCACGTGCAGCCCTATGTAACACCACAGATAACACAGTGATAACTCTCTGAGTACAGATGATGTAGTAGTGTTAACTGCAGTCCTATGTAACACCACAGATAACACACAGTGATAACTCTCTGAGTACAGATAATGTAGTAGTGTTACCTGCAGTCCTATGTAACACCGCTGATAACACAGTGATTAGTCTCTGAGTACAGATAATGTAGTAGATGTAAGAGACATAAACACATGCAGAGACATATACACACACACACACACACACACACTGTAACATATACACATACAAACACAGAGACACATACTGTATACCCACTACACACATATACACACAGACACACATAGACACTCACCATGCATCCTTGCTGACAGGATCACAGGTTTCTTTCAGGAGCTTCCTCCTTTGCTTCTCGGCTGTTATTTACTCCGTGTGTGTAACAGCAGAGCACAGAGTAGAGGCAGAGCCCAGTGGCGCCCCCTACATGCTGGGAGGGTGCAGCACGGGAGTGGACCAGTCTAGTCACCTGACCTGAGTCATCTGACCTCATGTCACTGACGTGAGGTCAGGTGACTGGACTGGTCCACTCCCTGGCCGTCACAGACCCCAGTCAGAACGCCGCTGCGTGATTTCCTGGCTATTCCTAAAGCTGATCGCTGCTGCAGGTGTCCCACATACAGGGCACCTATCAGCAGCGATTAGCTGCTCTGCGGCGCCCCCACCTTCCCTACCACCTAGTTGCGCCCAGGGCATATGCCCCCCCTAGCTACGCGTCTGCCCTAAGGTGCCAGTACAGTAGAAACTACCCAAAAGTAACTCCATTCACCAAACTACACCCCTTGAAGAATCCATCTAGGGGTGTAGTGAGCATTTTGACCCCACAGGTGTTTCATAGATTTTATTAGAATTGGGCAGTGAAAATTTAAAAAAAAATCCTTTTTCTTCAAGAAGACGTAGTTTTAGCTCAAAATTTTTCATTTTCTCAACAAATAAAAGAACCCCAACATTTGTAAAGCAACTTCTCTGGAGTACAGAAATACCTCTGTTTGGGCACATGGGAAAAAAACAACCCCAACAATTGTAAAGCAATGTCTCCCGAGTACGGCACTACCCTATATGTGGTCATAAACTGCTGTTTGGGCACAGAGTAGGGATCAGAAGGGAAGGAGTTCCACTTGCTTTTGGAGTACAGAATTTCCTGGATTGGTTTCTGGGCGCTATGTCGCATTTGCAAAGTCCCTGTGGGACCAAAACAGTGGATCCCCCCCAGAAGTGACATGATTTTGGAAACAACACCCCTCAAGGTATTCACCTAGGGGTGTAGTGAGCATATTAATTGTGCAGGTGATTGGCAGAAATTGGTATGCACTCGAAGTTGCAGAGTGAAAATGGGATTTTTTTTCCATAGATATGCCAATATGTGGTGCCCAGCTTGAGCCACCATAACAAGACAGCTCTCTAATTATTATGCTGTATTTCCCGGTTTTAGAAGCACCCTCCCTACATGTGACCCTAATCTTTTTCCTGGACATTCGACCATGCTCAGGAGTGAAAGAGTGCCATGTAAAATTGAGGCCTAATTTAGCAATTTACAAAGTATTGGTTCACAATTGCAGAGGCTCTGATGTGAAGTAATAAAAGAAACTGAGAAGTGACCCCCCATTTTGGAAACTGCACCCCTCAAGGCATTTATTAAGGGGTGTAGTGAGCATCTTTACCCCACAGGTCTCTTCCATGAATGATTGCGCTGCGGAAGGTGCAAAGTAAAAATAAAACATTTTCCCTAGATATTGTAATGATGGGGGTAGGGAAACAGACAAGTGAGCCCTAATCTACCCGCCACTCAGTCCCTGCCTACTTGCAACGACCCGCCCTAGGCGATGGGGTACAACTGGGTGACGGTCCCTACGCTCAGTAAGTGCACGACAGACAAACAGACAAGGGTACACAAAGCTAAGGGAAATGGGGCAGTTGCCCACGGCAACACCGTGAGCAACAAGAGTGGTGAACGAGCTGAGTCAAACCAGGAGTGTACGAGGTACCAAACGCTGAGCAGGAGAGTAGTGAACAAGCCGAGTTAAACCAGGAGTGTACGAGGTACCAAACGCAGAGCAGGAGAGTAGTCAGTAAGCCAGGGTCAGAATGAAGCAGGGTCAAATAGTTCAGAAGCTGCAGCAGGGCCAGGAAACCACACGAGAAGAATCATAAGCAAGGAGGAACAGGAAAGGCAGGTAGAAATAGACAGAGGGCGGGAGCTAGCTCCGTCTGGCCAGGCTGTGATAGGCTCTCCCACTCCTAAGCCTGCCATCCTGAGTGGTGGAAGATGGAGTCAGTCTCACAGACATAGAAGCAGGTGCAGACTGATTACCTATGGGTGTATACACAGAAGCTGTACCTGGCAGATCCTTTACAGATATGCTATTTCAGTGGCAAATATGTCTTACTGGAGATGTGCCACTGGAGATACACACCCCAATTTTTTTTTAAAGGTTTGCCCTGTGTCCGGCGATTCCATATATGTGGGAGTAAACTCCTGTTTGGGCACGCTGTAGGGTTCAGAAGGGAGGTAGCGCCATTTAGCTTTTGGGGCGTGGATTTTGCTTGGTAGTAGTTTTGTTTGGAGTCTTACTGGTGTTTCCATTTATAATGTGGGGGCACATGTAAGCCGGGCAGAGTACATCAGGGGCATAGTAAGCATGGCCGGCCTTAGCTATGTTCGACCAGTGTGGTCGCACAGGGCGCCAGCCGCCACACTGGAAGAGGGGCGCCATCGAGTGTGTGTATCCCCGCGCCGTTGCAACTAACAGCGGGGATACACATACTAACTGCAGGCGCCTTTCCACACGGGCGCTTCTTCACTTAGTAGCCGTTGCTACCGCTGTAGCAGCCATAGCGGCTGCTAGCGGTGACACCGGACATGAGGGCGGTGGCGCCACTAGCAGCTGCTGTGGCTGCTATAGCGGTAGCGTCGGCACTATAGCAGAGCAGGGAGGTATCTCCCTGCTCTGCTGTCTACTAGCACCACTGTAGCTCCCTGAATGAGCGGAATCCCCGTGTGGCCGGGGATTCCGCTCCTGGAGCGCTGCTTAATGCCTCTGTCCATATATGGACAGTGACATCAGGGAAAACTCCTGAGGTGGAATCCCCGTCCACAGCGTTGCAGACGCTATGACCGTCGATTCCACTCCAGGAGAAGCTCCTGTCGTCTGTGTCCATGACGTCATTGGCTTCTCCTGGAGTGGAATCCCCGGTCATAGAGTCTGCAATGCTGTGACCAGGGATTCCGCTTCAGGAGTTTCCCCTGATGTCACTGTCTGTTAAGGATCTGCCAGGCACAGCTTCTGTATCTACGCCCATAGGTAATCAGTCTGCACCTGCTTCTATGTCTGTGAAACTGACTCCATCTTCCACCACTCAGGACCTACGTGTATCTTTAAACTTCTACTTAATTTCTTTCTCTTGGCTGGTTGTATCTTCTTATGACGGTCTCCTTCTGCACTCACTTTTCATCTGGGCAGCATAGGATTCAGAACCCTATGACCCCGGGCACTTGTCTTATACCTAGTATATGATGCACCAAATGTGCCTGTATATTACTACATTCAGTGTAATCTTGATGGACTGTTTTATATATGCTTTTTATATTACTTAGATTCCTTTGATATAACTATGTGCATTTGCCATGTACAACCATGCTATGGTAGAACATTATTGTAGGACACCTTCCAGTTACTGGTGCCATATCCCACACTGTTCCTTTTAGATCTCCTTGTATTTTAAATTGCAATTCTTGTGTTGTATGTCCCAATAAACTATTTATATCTTCTCATTATTCTTGTGGCTCTTTGGCTTTTTGGTTCTAATAAAGTTTGCTCAGTATATATGAAGCTTGCCTATTATACACATTGGAGGTGCTTTAAATACCTCATAGTGGCACCTAACCCGTTACGTAATCTGTTGAGTCTCTGTATTTAAAACCTCTGTCTATTTATACCTGCCTTTCCTGTTCCTCCTTGCTTGTAATTCTTCTCGTTTGGTTTCCTGGCCCTGCTGCAGCTTCTTGAACTATTTGACCCTGCTCCATATTGACCCTGGCTTACTGACTACTCTCCTGCTCTGCGTTTGGTACCTCGTACACTCCTGGTTTGACTCGGCTTGTTCACTACTCTCCTGCTCTGCGTTTGGTACTTCTTACACTCCTGGTTTGACTCGGCTCGTTCACTTCTCTTATTGCTCACGGTGTTTCCGTGGGCAACTGGCCCTTTTCCCTTGCTTCTGTGTACCCTTGTCTGTTTGTCTGTCGTGCACTTATTGAGCGTAGGGACCGTCGCCCAGTTGTACCCCGTCGCCTAGGGCGGGTCGTTGCAAGTAGGCAGGGACTGAGTGGCGGGTAGATTAGGGCTCACTTGTCTGTTTCCTTACCCCCATCATTACATAATCACAAGCCCTTATACCTAGTCTACCCTGGTCCCTCACACTACTATGGACCCCCTTGAGACCCTGGCTCAGCAAATGCAGGGTCTCTCCTTACAGGTCCAGGCCCTGGCTCAGAGGGTCAACCAGCCTGACGCTACCATGGTAGTGCCCCTCGCCTCACCTCTTGAACCCGACCTCAAGTTGCCTGACCGGTTCTCAGGGGACCGGAAGACTTTTCTCTCCTTTCGGGAGAGTTGTAAGCTCTATTTTCGCTTAAAGCCCCACTCCTCAGGTTCTGAGAGTCAGCGGGTGGGTATAATTATGTCCCGGCTACAGGAAGGGCCCCAAGAATGGGCCTTCTCCTTGGCTCCTGACGCCCCTGAACTTTCCTCCGTTGATCTTTTCTTTTCCGCTCTCGGACTCATTTATGACGAGACTGACAGGACTGCCTTTGCCGAGAGTCAGCTGGTGACCTTACGTCAGGGTAAGAGACCTGTTGAGGAGTATTGCTCTGACTTTAGGAAGTGGTGCGTAGCTTCTCGGTGGAATGACCCTGCCTTAAGGTGCCAGTTTAGGTTGGGTCTGTCGAACGCCCTGAAAGACCTGCTAGTTAGCTATCCCTCTTCTGACTCCCTAGACCAGGTTATGGCTTTAGCGGTATGACTTGACCGACGTCATAGGGAACGACAACGTGAACGTTTTTGTGTTTTCTCCTCTGACTCCCCCATGATGCCTCCCGAGGTTCCGTTGCTTCGTTCTTCCACGGAAGGTACCTATGCAACTCGGGGCTTCCGTGTCCCCCCAACAACGTAGAGAGTTCCGCAGGAAGAATGGTCTCTGCTTCTATTGTGGGGATGACAAGCATCAAGTGAGCACCTGTCCTAGGCGTAAGAATAAGCAGCCGGAAAACTTCCGCGCCTAAGTGATCATCAGGGAGGTCACTTGGGCGCACAGGTATTTCGCGTAAATATGAAACGTAATAAAATCTTGCTTCTCTTTCAGGTCTCTTTTGGTGGTAGGTCTGCTACCGGCAGTGCCTTCGTGGATTCAGGGTCGTCTGCTAATATCATGTCTGTGGAATTTGCTATGTCTCTAGCTATGCCTTTGATTGATTTGCCTAAACCTGTCCCGGTAGTGGGTATCGACTCCACTCCTCTTGCTAATGGTTATTTTACACAGCATACCCCTGTTTTTGAACTCCTTGTTGGCTCCATGCATTTGGAGCAGTGCTCTGTACTGTTGATGCAGGGATTATCGTCCGATTTGGTTTTAGGCCTCCCTGGTTGCAGTTGCATAATCCCACGTTTGACTGGAATATAGGGGATCTTACCAAATGGGGTAATGAATGCTTGACGTCATGTTTTTCTGTTAATTCTATTTCTCCCCCTGAGGAGGTGAACACGCTACCTGAGTTTGTTCAGGACTTCGCTGATGTTTTCTCTAAGGAGGCCTCCGAAGTGTTACCTCTTCATAGAGAATACGATTCCGCTATCGATTTGGTACCAGGAGCTAAGCTCCCTAAGGGTAGGATATTTAATCTCTCTTGTCCCGAACGTGAAGCCATGAGAGAGTATATCCAGGAATGCCTGGCCAAGGGTTACATTCGCCCCTCTACTTCTCCGTAAGGTGCTGGCTTCTTCTTCGTAGGGAAGAAGGATGGTGGTCTTAGGCCATGCATTGACTACCGTAACTTGAATAAGGTCACTGTAAGGAACCAGTATCCCCTTCCTTTGATTCCTGATCTCTTTAATCAGGTTCAGGGGGCCCAATGGTTCTCTAAGTTTGATCTACGGGGGGCGTATAACCTTATCCGCATCAAAGAGGGGGATGAGTGGAAGATTGCATTTAACATGCCCGAAGGTCATTTCGAATACCTCGTCATGCCCTTTGGGTTGTGTAATGCTCACGTGGTCTTCCAGAATTTCATAAATGAGATTTTAAGAGATTATCTGGGGGTATTTCTTGTAGTGTACCTTGATGACATACTTGTGTTTTCCAAGGACTGGTCCTCCCACATTGAGCATGTCAGGAAGGTCCTCCAGGTTCTTCGGGAAAACAAACTGTTTGCGAAAACTGAAAAATGTGTGTTTGGGGTGCAGGAGATACCATTTTTGGGTCAAATCCTCACTCCTCATGAATTCCGCATGGACCCCGCCAAGGTCCAGGCTGTGGCGGAATGGGTCCAACCTGCCTCCCTGAAGGCGTTACAGTGCTTCTTGGGGTTCGCTAATTATTACAGGAGATTTATTGCTAACTTCTCGGTCATCGCTAAGCCTCTTACGGATCTCACTCGCAAGGGTGCCGATCTCCTCCACTGGCCTCCTGAGGCTGCCCAGGCTTTTGAGGTCCTTAAGAAGTGCTTTATCTCGGCCCCGGTGTTGGTTCAGGCCAACCAAATGGAGCCATTTATCGTGGAGGTTGACGAGTCCGAGGTGGGAGTGGGGGCTGTCTTGTCCCAGGGTACCAAGTCCCTCACCCATCTCCGTCCCTGTGCCTACTTCTCCAGGAAGTTTTCGCCCACTGAGAGTAACTATGATATTGGCAACCGCGAACTCTTAGCCATTAAATGGGCATTTAAAGAGTGGCGCCACTTCCTGGAGGGGGCTAGGCACCAGGTAACGGTCCTTACCGACCAGAAGAATCTGGTTTTCCTAGAATCTGCCCGGAGGCTAAACCCGAGACAAGCTCGATGGGCGTTATTTTTTACCAGATTCAACTTTTTGGTTACCTATAGGGCTGGGTCTAAAAATATTAAGGCCGATGCACTGTCGCATAGCTTCATGGCCAGCCCTCCTTCGGAGGAAGATCCTGCTTGTATTTTGCCTCCAGGTATAAACATTTCCTCTATTGATTCAGATTTAGTTTCTGAAATTGCGGCTGATCAAGGTTCAGCTCCCGGGAACCTTCCTGAGAACAAGCTGTTTGTTCCCCTGCAATTCCGGCCAAGGGTACTTAGGGAAAATCATGACTCCGCACTATCTGGTCATCCAGGCATCCTGGGTACCAAGCACCTCATTGCCAGAAACTATTGGTGGCCAGGGTTGCCTAAAGAAGTTAAGGCCTACGTCGCCACTTGTGAGGTTTGTGCTAGGTCCAAGACTCCCAGGTCCCGACCAGCGGGCTTACTACGTTCTTTGCCCATTCCCCAGAGACCTTGGACCCATATCTCCATGGATTTTATCACCGATTTGCCTCCATCTCAAGGCAAGTCGGTGGTGTTGGTTGTAGTAGACCGCTTCAGTAAGATGTGCCACTTTGTGCCCCTCAAAAAACTACCCAATGCTAAGACGTTAGCTACCTTGTTTGTCAAACACATCCTGCGTCTCCATGGGGACCCTGTCAATATTGTTTCTGACAGAGGGGTACAATTTGTTTCATTGTTTTGGAGAGCCTTCTGTAAAAAGTTGGAGATTGATCTGTCCTTCTCCTCTGCCTTCCATCCTGAAACTAATGGCCAAACTGAGAGGACTAATCAGTCTCTAGAACAATATTTAAGGTGTTTTATCTCTGACTGTCAATATGATTGGGTCTCATTCATTCCGCTCGCCGAATTTTCCCTTAATAACCGGGTCAGTAACTCGTCAGGGGTCTCCCCCTTTTTCTGTCATTTTGGGTTTAATCCACGGTTCTCCTCCGTTTCACCTGGTAGTTCGAACAATCCCGAAGTAGATGTCGTTCATCAGGAACTGTGCACAGTCTGGGCCCAGGTTCAGAAGAACCTAGAGGCGTCCCAGAGCATACAAAAAACTCAGGCAGTTGCCCCCATCTTTTCGAATACACGACGTGTTTCATGCCTCCCTCCTTAAACGCTGCTCCCCGTCCTTGGCTCCCTCGAGGGAATCTCCTGTCCCCGTTCTTACCCCTGAGGGGGTAGAATTCGAGGTGGCCAAGATTGTGGACAGCAAGATGGTCCTAGGCTCCCTCCAGTACCTGGTCCTTTGGAGAGGATACGGGCCTGAGGAGAGGACTTGGGTACCCGCCCGGGATGTTCACGCTGGGGTATTGGTCAGGAGGTTCCACCTTCGTTTCCCCAATAAACCAGGTCCACCTAGAAAGGGTCCGGTGGCCTCTCATAAAAGGGGGCGTACTGTTAAGGATCTGCCAGGCACAGCTTCTATATCTACGCCCATAGGTAATCAGTCTGCACCTGCTTCTAATATCTGTGAGACTGACTCCATCTTCCACCACTCAGGATGGCAGGCTTATGAGTGGGAGAGCCTATCACAGCCTGGCCAGACGGAGCTAGCTCCCGCCCTCTGTCTATTTATACCTGCCTTTCCTGTTCCTCCTTGCTTGTAATTCTTCTCGTTTGGTTTCCTGGCCCTGCTGCAGCTTCTTGAACTATTTGACCCTGCTCCATATTGACCCTGGCTTACTGACTACTCTCCTGCTCTGCGTTTGGTACCTCATACACTCCTGGTGTGACTCGGCTTGTTCACTACTTTCCTGCTCTGCGTTTGGTACTTCGTACACTCCTGGTTTGACTCGGCTCGTTCACCACTCTTGTTGCTCACGGTGTTTCCGTGGGCAACTGCCCCTTTTCCCTTGCTTCTGTGTACCCTTGTCTGTTTGTCTGTCGTGCACTTATTGAGCGGAGGGACCGTCGCCCAGTTGTACCCCGTCGCCTAGGGCGGGTCGTTGCAAGTAGGCAGGGACTGAGTGGAGGGTAGATTAGGGCTCACTTGTCTGTTTCCTTACCCCCATCATTACACTGTCCATATATGGACAGAAACATCAAGCGGCGCTCCAAGAGCGGAATCCCGGGCATGAGGGCGGTGGCGCCGCTAGCAGCTGCTGTGGCTGCTATAGCGGTAGCGTCGGCACTATAGCAGAGCAGGGAGGTATCTCCCTGCTCTGCTGTCTACTAGCGCCACTGTAGCTCCCTGAAGGAGCGGAATCCCCGTGTGGCCGGGGATTCCGCTCTTGGAGCGCCGCTTGATGTTTCTGTCCATATATGGACAGTGACATCAGGGGAAACTCCTGAAGCGGAATCCCTGGTCACAGCATTGCAGACTCTATGACCGGGGATTCCACTCCAGGAGAAGCCAATGACGTCATGGACACAGACGACAGGAGCTTCTCCTGGAGTGGAATCGACGGTCATAGCGTCTGCAACGCTGTGGACAGGGATTCCGCTTCAGGCGTTTCCCCTGATGTCACTATCCATATATGGACAGAGACATCAAGCAGCGCTCCAGGTGCGGAATCCCCGACCATACGGGGATTCCGCTCCTTCAGGGAGCTACAGTGGCGCTATCTTTACTGGAAGGGGGGGTGCTATCTACAGGGGGTTGTGGGCTGTGTGGCACTACCTAAAAAGGACAACTATGCAGGAGCACACAAA